>NW_017728936.1:550115-565968 GCF_001723895.1 Crocodylus porosus | reverse complement strand
TCCCCGGTCGGTGCTTGCCCCCCACTTCCCTGCCGCCGACAGCACCGGCGGCATCTGCGGGAACTCCTGCTTACCGCCGCCGTGCTCCCACCGCCACCACCGCACTCCTGCTGCCGCCATGCCCCCCCAGCTGCTGGGGGCACACGTAGCTCATGCTTGACATGTTTAGTCCCACTTGTAGTGTGAGGCCAGCCGCACCCTATGGGCCACAACCCTGATGTACAGGCACATGTGGTTTGTGTCGCCACAAACTGCATGTGTTGCATGTTAAGCTGTGCATGGTGATGCTAATTAGCAGTGCTCTAGCAAAATTTGCTACCAGGACATTTGCACACAGACACAGGGGAGCGGCCGGCACAAGGAGCTGCCTGCTCCCCACCTCGAGGCACACTGTGCCCCAGCCAGCCAGGGAGCAGCTGGCAGGGATGCAGGGTGCGTAGGGGCTTCATGGTGTGTGGAGATGGAAAAGCTGGTAACCCTGGGCTGCCCGCTCCACTGTCTCCATGTGCTGCTCTCTGGCTGGCTGGGGCACAAGGTGCCTCAGTGTGGGGGCTGTCTGCCGGCTAGCCCCGCATTGAGGCATCCTGTGTCCCCGCCAGCCCCCGTTGCAGTACATGGAGCGAGAGGACATAGGGGTTGAGGAGCTAAGGTAGCACTGCTGTCCCTTGACAGTGGGTGCCATGAAGTACTTCCCACCCGCTCATCCCTGCTCTGCACACACCAGCCCCCAAAAATGAGACTCTACGGTGCTCTCAGGCTGCCCGTCTCAGGGTTGTGTCATGCAGACCAGACAAGATGAGAGTTAGGAAAGCAGGTGTCAGAGTGGTGCTCCTGGGCCTGTCATAGAAATAGCATAGGGTGCCTGTCTACATGAAGGGACGCTGCTCTGACATACTGTAATTACAGTGCATCAGCGCAGACTCAAATAATTGCTAATTAGCTTACTCCAGCAGCCTCCATGTCTCACGTATCGGCATCCCCCGACTTCAAAGTGGCGGCAGGGGCACTTTAAAACTTGTCGAATGAGCTTTAGTCCAAGCAACCCAACCACCATCTTGAAGTGTGGGGACACTGATACGCAAGATGCTGCGGGCACTTTAATTAGAGTGGCTCTTGGAGCCACTCTAACTAATTGCGCACCCTGCCCCCGGAGCCCGCGTAGAGATGCCCATAGGCATGCACTGAAGCACACGGAGGACGAGTGGAGGTATGGGCTGGAGCAGAGGAATCTGAATCAGCTCTCCCAAATCCCTGACTAGCACCCTCGCTCTGGACCACCCTGATGGGTCTCATCAATCTCATGTTTATTGAACTCCCTATTTCCTTCCATTAGGTTCGGGGGCGGCAAGGCTGTGCCGCTTGCACTGGTATTAAGTATTGCTGTTATTTGTGTCCCTCCAGCACCACCGATCCCATGCGGGAGGTGTGGGGTGAAGTAGATTGGGCCTCTGGAGATCTGAGTTCAGGTACTGGCTCATATCAACTTCCGAGGGTGTCATTTCCCCCCATCAGGGGCCACAGCTTCCTGGTCTGTGGAATGGGGGCAGCCTCCCAGGCAGCTGTGAGGGCCCAATGCTTCAATAACTGCAGCGTACTTGTATAGCATAATAGTGAGGGCCAGGTATATGCCTCATACCCTTTGGGGTTGTGTACGTTCCTCTCATATATTGCACTGCTGTGGGGCCCAGTAGCAGGTTCTTGCTACAGGGGCGGGTGCATCACCCCCTGAGGGCCATGCAATTTCTGCCCTGGCTCTAGGTCTTTGATGTTAAACTAAATTAGAAGGGAGACTGCCTGAGGGTCTTTGAACAAGCCTATTTTTGTTCTGGTGTTGGGCTTCACCCTTCTTTCATCAATTTTTTGTAGCTCTAGCTCACTCGCCAAACCAAGCTTCAGGGTTCCCAGCTTCCCGTCTCTGCCCTTCTCAGGCACTGAGCCCTCCAGCCCCAGTCCTTGCCCTTCTCAGGCCACAGGCCTTCTGGCCCCTAAATTCAATCCATCTGGCAGTTTACAGACACCCCGACCCTTGCCCATTTTGTGGGCAGAGGGAGACCCTGGCATATGCCTACCTGGAGTGCACCAGGCTGCAGCCCCTCCCCTCCTCCTCTGAAACCTTTTACTGAGGTTCTGGCTGTACTATTCCCTGCACCTTTTTATTTACGCACTCCCCATCCATGGCCCCACCAAGACCCGGGACCTGCTGGTCAACCCTCTCCTGGCCCTGACAAAGCTGGCCGTGTGCCTGACCAGGAAGGAGGCTCTGGCTGGCAGGGTCCCCGGGGATGCTTTCCTTCCCTTGATTTGCTCCCATCCCTGAGCAGAGTATCACTGGGCATTGTCCACTGGCTCCTTGGACTCGTTTGAGTCGTGGGCTGTGCTTCGTGTCCCTACTTGGCCCACTTGTTTTGAACCTCTGACCTTCACTCCCATCACTGTTTTTTCATTCTTTGCCCCACGAACTCTGTTGTCCCCTTTTCCTGTGGCCTCTCTGCCTAAGGGAGGCCAATGAGAGACGTGGTGGGTTGGGCCCATGTTTTTAAAGGTGGATAAATAGGCCTAAATTCAATTTTGCCCAGCCTGGGCTCCAAGCCCACTGGCCCTGAAGCTCTGCCTTGTTCTGGGCACTAGGCTTCCTTGCCCCAAACCCTGCCCTTCTCTAGGCTTGCTGCTCCCTATGCCTTGAGCCTGCCCCCAGCAGGGGTCTGGGCAATCATGCACCCCTAGGGCACTAATGGGACCTCCAAAGACCACCCCTCACAATCCCAACCCAAACCACTGGTATAAGTCACAACACAATCAGAAAGCTCTCTGTCTGTAACAACTTTCCCTCTACCCCACCAGGTTTCAACATAACAGAAGCTCCCTGGAGGGATCTCCAAGCTTTATCTTCATATAGGGTACTACTTCCCTGCAAGCTGTAGACATCTTGGCTGCAGAGCTCAGGGCCTCTTGAGTCAGCCTGGCAATCCCCTTCAGCTTTCCTGCTCCAGAGCTCTTACCCCTTCAGCTCACAGGGCCAGACTGCCCTGCTCTGGCTCTGGCCAGGGCTTATGTACCCAGAGCCCTGCCTTCTTCCGGTCATGTGCCCTGTCGGCTGACCTGCCCACAGGGCTGTTTATAGACTCCAGCCATCACCATGTCTGGTTCACAAAAACCCCTTGCTTAAAGGGGCTATTTCATTTTTTATATAATAAAGGACTTAGTCCATCTGTCTGTAACACTCTTGGAGCACTCTGGTTAGTGAAACAACCAGTCAGAGTGTGGAGCGCTGCCATGATGGCAGGGATGAGGGAGATGGAGTGGGGGGGATGAGGCAAGTGCTGCTGCCCCTCCCCCAGCGCTGCTCCTTGGTGGCAGTGGAGCACCGCCATGATGGAGGGGACAGCGGGGGCAGATCGGCAGTGCTGGCCTCGCTCCCCCCACTCTGTCCCCGCTGTCATGGCGGCGCTCCGCCACCTCTGAGGAGCAGGGCCAGAGTGGGAGGTGAGGCCAGCAGCAATGGAGGCGGTGGCAGCATGGGATGCAGATGGAGGGGGACAGAGGGGCAAGCTTCCCCCCTCTCCCCGCTCCTGGCAGGTGGCATCAGCAGTGCGGGGTGCTGAATGGGGGTGCTCCATCGCCATCTGTCTCTCCCACCTCCTTCTTGATGGGCAATTGGCTAGTTTTTCCATAACAGGGCAAAGGTTCCCTGTTACAGTCCCTCAGACTCCGTGCTATAGCTAATAAAAGAGCAACACATGTAGCCCAGGTACACCCGGGGTGTGTGCCCTGTCGTCCGATGACAGTGGTACTGAGGAAGGGGTCAGCTACTAGAGCAGCTTCCTCCCCTCTCCATAGAGCTAGGCTGAAACCAATTATTTAACTATGTATAATTTATTACAAGAATAAATACAGACACTTAATATAAAACAGAGACTATTTACAAGGCTTAACATATAATACTATATATAATATTCCACAATTCACATATAATATCAAATATGAACCAAATAACTTACAACCTATACAACACAATTAACACATAGGGATATTAACCTATATAACCCAAATAACTTAACCATAATATTTCTTTAAACTTTCACAAATAACAATACCGCTATATACATTGAGACATTAAAACGCATAAACCATATAACCCCCTTTAAAGAACACCCCTAGCTATATAGCCCTTAACACAACAACCTCAAAACAGGGAGTGCACTCAGCACCTCTGCAAGGGGTTTCCTGAAGCCCTCCCCTTTAGGGCTCTGGGATGTGAACATGCCCCTCCCGCACTGGAGGGTGGAGGCAGCAGACCTTCCTCACCCATGTCAGCCTCCCCTGCAGGGCCCACTTCTCCAGTAAATCACGCTTTCTCTCTGGAGAAGTCAAGGCTTGTCCCCTGGTGGCCAATCCCGCAAGAGCCTCTCCCTAGCAGCGCCTCCGGCTCTCCTCGATGGCCTGACGCCCCACGCTGGGCACTCAGGGCTCCCTCTATCTCACACGGGAGCAAAGCCCTTGCAGGCTCTGACTCCCTGGTCTCACACCAGGGGTTCTACCCTTTCGCGGACCTTGCTCTGGGCACTGGGGCTCTTTTAGTTGAAAGTGGAGCCACACTGCGAGGCTCCGGTCACTCAGCCTAGGGCCGGGGCTAACGTGAGCAGCTGCAAGATGTTTCCAAGGCAGTTCTCCATTCACTGACCTGTGCACTGGGTAAGGCCCAAGCAGCTGTGAGCTGCTCCCAGGGCCAGCTCTCCATGTGCCAATCTGCACACCGACTGCCCAGCTGCTTGCTGGGTTCACAGGCTCAAGCTACCTCGAGTGGCTCCTATGCGCTGATCCCCATGCACTGATTTGCACACCGCTGAAGCTGAAGCAGGGTCTTGAGGATGGCTGTCTCTGGAACACCTCTCTCTTCACCATCCCTTGTCATCTCTCTCTAGCCTGCTGAGCATGCTCCCTTTTCTACTCTTCAGGGGCTCCAGCCCCGAAGTTCTCCAGACCTGCAGTTCCCATTCAGGTCCAGCTGCTCCTTGCCCCCTCCATTAGCCCCTGCCTCCGGATTGGTGGGTGGGTTCCACCAATCGAACAGCAAACCCTCGATCCTGAGACTCAACCCAAGCTCCAAAAAGGTAAGCCCGCTGCACACGTTGCATCATTACAGCCAGGCAGACACCCATAGGCGGTGGAAGGCTGGGGCTAAAAGGGATCAGTGCCCCCCCACCCAAATGTGAGGCAGCAGGTGGGGCTGCAGGCTCTGAGTGACTGCAGCAGGAGTGGGGAGGGGCATGCGTGCAGCCAGGATCACAGCCCAGTGTGTGGATCACTGGCTGCTCAGCACAGCAGGCAAGTATCAATCTATTCTGGGAAGAGGAAGGGGAAGCGGCTGGGTGGGAAGACAGATCAGGACCCTGGCGGTAGGGGCTGAGTGGGGCCCCAACTGGGCTGGGTGGTGGGACAGTTGGGGCCTGGGCAGCTTGGCCATGAGCGTGGGGGGGGGAAGGAGCTCCTGCAGCTGTGTGCACCCCGGTGGAGGCCTGGGGGGGTGTGTTCCCCCCATTGGTGTGTGGCTGCCACTGTGTGCTGTGCTTTGCTTCCTGCTGCAGCTGCCCTGGGAGTGGTGCTCTGCCACACTGCCATGTGCCTGCCACTGCTGTGCTGCACCATACCACACCCCCTGCCTGCCCCATGGTTAGACACATATGGCACCATGCAGCTCTCAGGGCAGTCACAGCGGCAGCACGAAGTGGGGTGCAGCAGCAGCCGCTTCCGTACCACATGCAAATGGGGGAGCATGCACCCTGGGCCTCTGCCAGGGTGCGCGCAGTGGCAGGGGATCCCCGTATCCCTGGATGAGCCCCCCAGGCTCCAGTTGTCCAGCCACCCAGCCCTGCTGGGGCCCTGCTCGGATTAGCCAGGGCCCCGCTTGCCCCAGCCCCTACCCCTGCCCCACTCCCTCCCTCACCACTGGAGCCTCGATCTGCAACTCCCATGGCCCTTTCCCCTCCCCTCATCCCTTCCCCTACAGACCTACCTGTGGGTGGGGGAGTGGGGGGCACGGGTGTCCTCAGCCCCCCACCAAATACAGGTAATGCTCACCATTCGCGGGGGTTACATTCCCGTGATGCCTGTGAATGATGAAATCCATGAATAGCACACTGCATTCATGAACGAAGTGCCCCCAGCAGCTGGGGGTAGGGGGCACAGCTCCAGCTGTGACGGTGGAAGCGTGGCAGTGGGAGCCTGGTAGCAGCAGCAGCCCAGCAGCTCCCAAGGAGCTCCAGTAAGTGTTTTAAAGTGTATTTAAAATGCGGGTTCAACATTTGCGAATATTTGAAACTGTAAATGCTGAGCCCGCAGATACCGAGAGTTTCCTATAATTTTTTTTCCTTCTCGGCCTTTGTAGACACCTCTCCAACAGCCTGAGAGAGACTATAGCTGTTCATTCTTATCCTTTTCTTCCTTTTCCTTCATTTATATGTAACCCTTCTGCTGGGCACTGGGTGGCAGCAAGAAGAGACAGGTTCACATTTGGGGGGTACCCCATAAATTATACCAGTGACTTGAGTCCCACCCAGAAATCTAGAAACACTAAATTTGCTGGGGTGTCCCATATAAACAAAAACCCCTCCTCAAAAGCAGTGTAAACGCAACAACCCAAATTTATCATAGAGAATAAAAACAAAAAACATAATAAAACACTAAATATAATTTTAAAACACTATTAATTACAAAGCAAAGTTTATAGTTGGTACCCTCTTGGGGGAGGCTTCTTCCATAGGTAGGCATTCTGGGGCTTGGGGGTCCCCAGTGGGTAGTTCTGGGGGCTTGCAGTCCTATACCTGCCGTCCAGCAATGGGTTGGAGAGGGGGCCCACACTGGAGAGTCCTGAGCTGCTCCTTGGGCTCACTGCGCCACAGGGAGCTGCTCAAGAATCGGGGTCCTTCTGCACTGTATGGGGCTCCATTGTTCCTGGAGAAGTGGTAGAGCGCTGATCTTTGCTCCCACAGAGAGGCTGTATGTCTGTGGGGGGTGGGGGGGTGACTGCAGCTCCAGCTAGCATGTATGCACCCCAAAGCTTCTGGGCTGGATTATATGGCTTGCTGAAATAAAAACTGCAGGACAAACTCAAAAGGAGCCAGGTTGCTTACTGGCTATAGCTGGCCCAATCAGACAGCTTGATTGGACCAAAAGAACATCAAAAGAAACAAAGGAAAAAAGCCAGGACTATCCTCTAGTAGTTTGGGTCCACAGCTCCACTAGGAACAGGAAGTTGCAAACCTCAACCTCAGCCTAAAGCTAGCAGGATTTGAAATGCTTAGGTTTCAACCCTGTTTAAAACTGACAGGCCTAATTCCGAGCCAGTCAGCCCAAGGAACCAATACCTTCCTCCCAGGTACTAATCCCTTAAAACTTCAGAAAAGGAGGAAGAAAAGAAAGAAAGAGGAGTTCCCAGACACTGGGACAATTCTCCCTCTCTCTCCTTTACCTGAGTTTGCCCTTTTTCTAAACGCAAATTCCTTCTCCCTTGGAGAAAAATTCACTCTTCGGCAGCCCCTGGTAGCTTCTGCCCCTCCCCAAACCAGTCTATCTCCCCTTATATCCGTCCTCATGACATCACCCTGTCCTTGTCCACTTAGGGAGTGTCACACTCCAGTCCTTCTGTTCACTAATCTGCCTGAAAAGTCTTTGTTCCCCCTGACCAATCAGGCCAGAGGATTTTACATATTTTGCCCAGATGCAAGGCCCCCAGCTTTCCATGTGCAGAGCACATGGCTAGAACAACAGGGGCCATCTTGCCGGCATAAAACAAACGCAATACCCAACAATCAAAAGCACACACTTTGCCATACACAATCCAAGTGTGTGTGGGTATTACATATGTAACAGCTGCAAAACTCACCTGGCTGCAAGCCAAGTGGATGAGCTGTGCTTAAGAGCTAAAAGGGCGGCACAACTTTGCAGAGGGTGAATAAGCTTTCCCAGACAGGAGGGTATGTAGTGCATGATGCATACTTCTTACTGGAGTGTTTAAATTCTGACCAAAGCCCACACTGCAAACCAAAGGCTCTAACTGACTGCTACTGAGCCATAAAAGCTGAGGGAGGGAAAAGAAAAAAAGGAAGAATAGAAGGGAAAGGAGGAGTGGACTCTAGCCCTGGAGAGAGGCGGGGCAGACAGCCTAAGCCAGGGTAGACCAAGCTGAAACTTGCCCAGAAAGCAGGCACCGGGATCGGTGAGAGCCTGTGTCATCATGTGAGAAGCTGATTCCCTACTGGGTTTGGAGCTGTGCAGCCAGGGACACAGGTGCCAGGGGAAAAGTGGGGAGGGGTTGGTAAGCAAGGCTGGTAGGCTTGCTGGGGCTGGGAGAAGCAGCAGAGTCCTTAAAGGCTGCGAGTCGTGTCTGACTGAGACACTGGGTGAAATCCAAGTTGGGAGGCCTTAAGCCCATAGTCAGAGACCTGCAGAGGGAAACCCCTGTCTGTGGCTAGATGTGCTGGGAGGTAGAAACAGCCCTGAGAGGGAGCGGACTGAGAGAAAACAAACCAGAATAGATGTGTGAGGGGACACCTAACCACTAGTGTTTGCAGTAAGTATATTTTCAGAAGGAAACTGCTTAAGAGAACAATCTGTCAGTAAAGGAAACAAGTGGAGCTTATTGCCTGCAGGAGCTGTTCCAAGCTTGTTTCCTGTGTTACTAGAAATGATTAAAAGAGCCCACTTTCACATGAGCAGCAGAAGCCTCGCCTCCGCCATCTAGTGGTGGATCATAGTTAGAGCTGTGTTGCTAGTTAGTGTTATGGACAGTGGACTCTGACCAGAAGGAAATCAATTGTGTTATGGAGAAAACTGTTTTAAACAGTTATAATGAGGTGAATTTAGTTATTTAGGTTGTTTATGAGAAGTGGGACCACCCAGTGTGCTGGGATTATCCACCTGATTTTGTAGTTGTAAATTTTATCTAAATTATTAGTTTTGTTGTTAACTATTGCTATTATATCTGGGGGGAGTTGTATATAGATTGGTTGTGTCTAATAAAGAATAACATGTTCATTGGGTTCAGAGCAAATTCCTGGATGGTGAGGGACACACCTCTCCATAGGACACCTCTGTCAGTAGTCTGCCTGAGGGACTCCCAGGGCTATTGGCACCCTGAGGACCCAAAATCCAGTGCATTGCCCAGCCTTAGGGTGCCAGCACGGGTTACACACACACATTTTTTTCCTTTTCCTGCAGGCTAAGGGAAAGCAGAGGAACTGTGACTGGGGGAAGCATGGGAGCTGTGACTCATGGGGATAGCTGCAGGGGAGCTCCCCACTTGCTGCTGCCATGCTCCTGCCACCAGTAGTGCCGACACCAGCGGGAGCTCACCATTTCCCCCCAGCCTTCGGAGCCTTCGGAGGCATGCAGCGTTCATGCTTAATCCTGGTGATGGGCCAGTCTCCAAACACATGTTATGTAAAGGGGACCTGGCTGGAAAGATCCTCACGAGCAATCCCTCCATGGCCTGTCATACAGCATCTCAGATTGCCATGCACACATAGAGATACTTGCCCTAGAAGCCTAGTCCATGCTGGTGAAAACATCAGTGTGGCCTCAGCCCTGAGCCACTTCTGCACTCCCACAACCAAAACAGCACAGAGCAGGCTGAGGAGGCAGCTCCTTCAGCAAACACCACTGGGCTTTGACTCACCTGGCCTGGGCTCGGGTGGATCCAGGGAGGGTTTGTCTGCGCGGTTGCACCCCCTATGATGCTGTTGCATGTACACTGGTGAGCTCACAGCTCCCTGAGCATCAGCACAGCTCCTGCCTGGGCTCAACGTGTGTGAAAGCAGGTTTGGCCAGATCCTGTGCCAATCAGCTACTTGGACCTCAGGGCACATGTGGGGCTCTGGCAGAAACTGCACTGACATGCCGACAAGCTGCGAGAGCTCCCTGCATGTGAACTGCACAGCAGGATGGCGTGTAGCTGCATCCCCCCAGCCTCCTTACTGGATCCACCCACAGCTGGGATTCCCAAACCAGGCCACACAGGAGACCTGGGGCTCAATTCTCTTCCATCTATTGGGTCTAAATGGACTTACACACCTAATTACCAGTCTATTCCACCCTCTTCAAGTGCTGACAATCCACTAACGTACTTTTGCAACACATCATCATCTTCTGCTTAAGACTGAGTCACAAAAAACAGTGAGAAGGAAAAGCCAACCACCTTTTGCATTAACAGGATGGAACAAAATAACACTTAGGTACCTTTGTGCGCGTACATGCCCAATATGTGGCATAGAATATAGGTCTAGGTCTATGTGAAACTCAACTATGCCAGCATATCAGGGGTCCACATGGGCCAACCCATGTCAAGGGTGTGATGCATATGGCTAAGAGCCTTGTTGCCTTGCTGCTTTCTTGTCTACATCTTGATATTGCTAACAACTCTTCAGAGTTCAGCTGCCATTTTGTTCATTTTGTATAGACTTGCTGTAGTGTTTTCCAGAAGACACACACACATGCACACACAAGCTCGGTGCTTACTCCTGGAGATTTAATTTGCTCTTATCTGTCCATGTGTTTGTTAGACACTGCAGACTGAAAGTACATGATAGGAAAGCTCGATAGGAAACAAAGAGCCAGATTTACTTGGAACGCAGGGGGAAAGTGGGAGCTTCTTCGCAGCTAGTTGCTAGGATGGATAATGTGTGTGCGTCCATCCTAGCTACACCCTTTTTACTGGCCTTCCCCTGCACCCCTCTACAGCCTAGTGCCACGGTTCTTGCAGAGGTGATGCAGGAGAGCAGCAGTAAATGCTATGGGTACCCTGAGGGGCACATCTACCTCCTTGGACCTTGGTGTAAAAAGAACTCCAAGGCAATGATGAATTTAGGCCAGCATAGGGAAAAAGTCTTTGGCAAGTGGGGCTCACAGTGGGGTGAATCACAGGCTCAGGACTTGGCCTGCTCGTTAACTGATTATGATCACTTATTTTGCCTCCGTATTGTGAGGAAAAAGCTCTCGCTGGCTGCAGCTGTATTGTTCTGCAGCTGTATTGTTCTGCTCTGCCACCGGGGCAGAGTCCTTCCTTCCCTTGGACTCACTGCTGAAAACAAAGCAAGGTCTGGGACTGGAGACGGGCTTGCAACCTTTTGGTTTCAAACCTCTCTCTCAAAGTTCTCCCCAAACTTCAGACCTGGTTATGGACTTTGCATCCCACGGCCCTACCCCAGCATAAAAACCTGCCACTTGCTACGAGACCTGTGCTCTAGGCAGAACAGCTTCCCTACTGTGTGTCAGGTTATTTCTACGCCGTGGTTTGCAACTTTGCTAACACTGCAATTTACTTGCAGGTTTGCTTCCTCCCCAGTCCGCCTTGTTGTGCAGAAAATAGATCTATTGACAAAAGTCAGATTCTTTAAGGGGGCGGAACTGAACGAGAAATAAAACTTCCCATCCCATCCTCAAACAGTCCTGAACTCAAAATGAGAGAGGGAAAGAAGATGCAAAATATATATACCCCCCTCAAGTGCCACGCACATTACTGTTTACCACCAGCAGCAAACAAATTCCAGCCGCTCTGCGAGGTCTCCTTTCCAGCAAGGCTGTGCGTCAGTTCCTGCGGGACTGATACTGTTACTGCACAGGGTACGGACCACACACCGTGCGCAGGAAAACACACGCTGAATTATCCAGTTTCTTCCAGCTACACCCAGCCTGTCGCAGCTTCCCTCTCTCCTGCTCACCCTTTCATTCCCTCCTGGGATCCCCAAGTGGGAGCACGGTCGGTGGCTGGGGGTGGGGGCAGAGGGCAAGGAGGGCAGCCCTGAGGGTTTTATGTTATTTTAGATGGCTTTGTTTGCTACCCTGTGAGGAAGGCACCTATCTCTGGTTGGAGCTGACTGCACTCCCAGCACTATCAAGCAGCCAACCTTCCTGAGCTGGGAATCTCATCAATGCCAAACCATGGGTCACTTGGCTGTTCATCCGGGGTTTCCCTGTCCTGTGAAGCCACAGGCTCTGACCGGAAAACAGACAGGTAACCCTTCAGGGCCAGCTTCGCTGCATAGTCAAGTGAAAGCAGTGACCCCAGATTACTCTGGCCTCTATGGACTGATCTTGTTTCCATCCGTCAGTCTGTCTTCAGGCTCTTTGGGTGGTACCAGTTCATGCTTCTGAGGCAGCTAAGTACACTTCCAAGCTGCGGTGCAAAGGAGACTGGTGCGTGCAAAGCCCTCATGTGCCCTGTTAAAAATGGCCTTGGCTGCAGGAAAGTGACAGATGGCTTTGGAAGCGTGGGCTGCAGTGGGCTAACACAGCCTGCCCGGTAGCAGGCTGGCAGGGTGTGGTGAGGGGCATCCGGCTTTGGATCAGTGCAAGGGTGGGAGCCGTTCAGGGAGGCAGCAGCTGAGTAAGTGTGAGCGTAGGCGTGCCAGGGGCAACTATGAAGGATCACTGTATTTTTATGTTCATTTTTAAAACCCAAAATAAATAGAAGACATGATGGTTTCTAATTAGACATCACATCATGGGCTTGGAACTCATCATTACAAACCCATGGGAGGGGTAGGCTGTGGCCTGCTGCCAGAGCCCTGGCTGCTGCTGTGGCCGTGCAGGCTTCCCCTTGGTGACCTAGGATGCAATCCAGGCGGTGTGTCCTGACCCGCCCTGACACACCCTGGCTCTGACAGAGCAGGCTGATCTCTAGCATCTCCATCAGGCTACTAGAGCAAGGCGCTGGCAAAAAGAAATGGGGAAAGAGGCCTGTTTTGTTCTAGCATTGCTCTGGGATTAGGAGGCAAATACAAGGAGTTACAGGGAGCAATGAGCAGAGGTCCTGGCTTGAAGGAGTCCAGTCACTGAAATGCACTGCCTGCAGCTGCCTGACAACAGGGTCTCTAGCGCGGGGTGCTGCTGGGGCCGAGCACGCTCACTGCACTGAGGGTGACTTTCCATGGTGGGTGCAGCGCACAGGGAAGCCACTGAGCAACTGAACCGTCCGTAAGAGCACAGCAGCAACATCCCGCACAGCTTCCCCAGTCATCAACTTTCTGATCCCATGAAAAGTGATGCCCCATTTCTAGAACCCCACTGGTCACTAACTGGCACCTGGAAATGGGATGGGCACCACTGCCAGGACAGCAGGGATGGAGATTGCCACTATCTTACATCGGAAGTGACAAGCCAACTGGTATGGAAACCCAGCACTCATACTTAGAATGGAAGAAGCAGTGATGGCCAGGAACGGGCAGTGGTACAACTGGTCGCAAATTCCCTACAGGCATCTGGGTGTGGCAGGGCCAAATGCTGCTGATAGGGATGGAACCAGTGTAAGAGAGAGGAACACAAAATCCAAGTGCCAAAATGTGTCCCCATTAGGAAGGGTTACCATTGCTGTTCCCATTCGGCAGTATTCTTGCTGGTTACCTTCATCAAGCACATCACCTTTCATTCCACATGCGAGACAGACCTCTTCTAACCTGATATTGCTAGAGCAGACACAGCAGAGGTCACATGGGATCTAATACATTCATGCAATGAACACCATGCAAATTCCCCTCTTGGGGAAACAGAGAGGGAAAGAAAGAATCCATGTGACAGGTGCTAGGTACATTCCTCGATGACCTTGCAGATACCCGTGAAAGCAACCTGAACAGCAGAGCAGTGGGCTCAGACTTTTTCATTTGGAGACATCCTGGTTTGTGAAAGGGCAGGCTGTAACACTGATTTATTGTGCAGTCTTTCATTTAAACTGTGCCCCCAAGGGATTTAAACAGTTCGTCAGATTAAAACATCAATGCACTGTTTGAGGTAGGAAAATTGAGCATATGAGACACAGACAACAGTGTTACAGCTCTCAGTAGAGTATTAGCCCAACCCATTGTCCATGCATGAAATTCCTGGCCGATTGTTAGTTTCTTAGCAGTATATTAGTGCCTGCAGGTGTCCAGCTCAGCTCAGGACTCTATTCTCCCGGGCGCTGTACAAGCGCATAGGAAGAAAAAGCCTTTACCTTGCAGAGTCTGCAGTCTAACTAGACAGGACAGATGCTGGGTAAGAGAAAGGAAATATTCCCATTCCATTTTACTGATGGGGAAATGAAGTGATTAACCAACATTGCAGAGGTCACACTGGGAGTATGTTATAGCTAGGAATGGAATACAGATCTCTCAAGTCCTAGTCTAGTGCCTTAAAGCACATGGCCACCCTTCCTTTCTCTAGATCTATACTCCGATATGCAGTATGCCAATACTGCTCTGTTGTGCCTTGAAGTCAGTGGAAATTCTGTAAGTAGAAATGAGAACAAGATATGTATTTAAGGTCCATCTGGGCAGTGCTTTGATGTGCAGCATAATACTACTAGAAAACCTCACTCTTCAGTTTCACGATTATTTTTTAATTTGAAGCCCTACGGTAGATTTTTTTTGTGGGGTGGGGGGGCAAGGGGAGGGGCGCATCTCTTTTTTTCTTAAGGTCGAAATAAAATAAAAAAACCACAAACATCCAAGCAGAACCCATCAGCCGCAGACTGGAATTGCACAAAATAAAAAGTTCACAATTCCATACTCTTCAGTCCCACCGTTCCCTAGACCCATAACAATCCTAACTATATGAAAAACCTACCATAGCCTTACAGTTAAATAGCTGCAACATCAGATGGTTGGAAGCCAAAAAATATCAGTTGGGGTCTGAGTCTATACCATTTTTAACAGTTATAACCCTAAAGTCTAAAATATATGTATTTTTCCAATATATCCAGAGAGTTTTCCCAACTGCAGACTGGCCCCAAGTATGCTTTGGGAAAAAGCAAGCAATTTTCAGAAGTGAGTTGTAAGTTAGTAGGTCTCAACACTTACTTACAGAGGTGTAAGTTGGCATAATTTTTACATGCCAAGAAGACAGAAGAAGGTGTAAGTTAAACAGTCTGGGGGCGGGGGGCAGGTTTCATTAAACATTTTCATACAGCTTCACTAGCTGCTTAACTCACTACAATCCTCTCTTCTGCGGCTGGCATGTGAGCTGTGCCAGCTGAGGCTCCCTGGCCACGTCTACATGAGATGCTGACTGCACAGTTGTTACTGAGCAGTCATTCAGTACTTCTATGAACCAGTACTAAATGGCTGCTCAGTAACCAGAGTTACTGCACAGTCGTGTCACTGAATTACTACTGCGCAGTCAGCATCTTGTGTAGATGCAGCCCCTGTGAAACAGACTTAGAGGTGGTTTATGGGTCTTGGCGACTTTAGAAAGCTTTTTGGTCTATCTTCTGTTTTTTCAGCACACTCTACTTGATGCCTACAAACAAATGGTTTTTGTCTTATTCCTTCTCCATCTACAGTTAATCTGCTTTGGAAACACCACAGCTGTCATTAGGACCAAGCTTTACCATGTGACATTCATGTGAGAGCAAATGAATTGTATTGCCTCAGGTAGTCAGCTCTCCCATGCTACATAGTTTCACATCTGGATTGGCCTCTCATCTTACCTGGGCTCAGGAACTATCCTGGCAGGCTGCTCCCTTCTCACTAGGCACAAGATACTTTACTGTGCAGTAGAGCTAATTGCTATGTAATACGCATCACCATCTATACATGCTGACCCTTACTGCTCAGTAATCTACTCTACTTGGCAGTTAATTTGCTACCTGCATATGCAAGCAGCCAGCTAACTAATTGTAATTATGGTGTAGTACGGCACATGTGTAGGGTACTTGTACTCATGACAGTCATCACAATGTACGTGTGACAAAAATGTAATTTGTGTGGCTTAATAGTGTCATGCATTACACATGTACCAGTTTTGGGGGTTTTAAATGACTTCCCATCATTGCAAACTAAACTACATCTGGATGTAGTTTAATTTGCAATGTTGCAAAATGCAATGA
>NW_017728936.1:531431-549730 GCF_001723895.1 Crocodylus porosus | reverse complement strand
TTGCCCCGGGGCAGTGCAGAGAGGTGGCAGGAGGGCGGCTGGGTGTGCTGGCAGCTGGTGAAGGCTGTGGGCATGGTGCCCAGGGCACTGGAAGCCCACCAAGCCCGTGGTTCCTCGAGCCTGCCTGGGCTTCCAGTGCCCTATGTGCTATCCCTGCTGCCTTCTCACAGAGGCTGCCCATGCTGTCTATAGCACCTGTACTGCAGGTTGTCCACATCTGTCCTGTTCCACATTGACACTCTTTTTCCAGTATAACTGCGTATTTATTCAGTTTATTTTATGTCATTTTGGAAGAATTAAGCTAAACTGAAAAAAAGCACTCACACTTGAGTAAGAGTGTACACACTGTAATTACGCTGATACAGGGCTTGGCTACACTTTGCAGGATTTGCTGGCAGTGTTATATCAGCGCAGCTATCTAAGAAACTCAACTAGGGGAGGAAGTTTATAATGGCAAAAGAGTCCTACCTGGACTCACTTCCCCGAATGAAATAAGCTATAGGGGCAAAAGGACACAGGTGTTTTACCAAGGGTGTAGCTTTGTTGGTCCAGGCAGAATTTTTTCACACTAGCTAGGCCAGAAGAGCTTCTAAGAGTGGCTCAATCTATAATTATACCAGGATAACTGGGAAACCTTTCCTGAGCAGACAAACCCTTCTACTGACCTAGCTTACTCCCCATCCATCCTACAGAGGAACAGCCCTATCTTTATAACTTGATAGTAATATAAGCACATCCACACTCAAGGGCTTGTACTGCTTCAGCTATACTAGTCTGCCTTTACAAACTTTACAACTTCTTGGGCCAAAAAAGGCCCAGCAGACCTATCTGGAAAGGACTGGGGAAGAAGCATAAACATTACCTTTGTCTTTCCCCAAAATAGTTAAACTGGTACAACTCCTAGTGTGCAGGTGGGTCAAACCATTAGAAGGGTGACTTCAGCTAGTATAGCCTATTCCTTAAATTTAGCTCTACCCACAACAGAATCTTTATCATGTACAAATGCAATATGGAATATAGGCAGGCAAGGTTCTTTGGTTAGATGTGATATCTTCTATTAGACCAACTTGATTATCTTCTATTAGACCAACTGAGTAGTTGGAAAAAACTTCTTAGTAAGCTTTCAGGTGCAGTCCCCCTTCATCAGGCATAGGGAGTCTCTGCTGGTCTGACACTCCCTATGGAATGTTGTATTTATTTAACAATTTAAGCAATAGTGTATTGATTCAACCCTCAAGCACCACCACTTCAAGAAGTACAAAACCTGTAGTAAACCAATCTTTTGTCCCCCGCCCTTTGCTTTTGGCTCAGCACTCAAGCTGGAGTAAACCCAGGGGTTGTTTTAAAAACAGTAACTGCTTCTGAAGCCAGCAGTGTTTGTGGAGTCTGAGTTGCCTTAACCCAAGCCATGAATACTACTGTCAGCAAAGTGTCCTCCCATGATTCCTTTTAGCCTCTACTTCATTAGTTGGGGAAAAGCACTGCGACTTTCTCCTTGTTTAAAAAAGTCTATTTTTAGTGGGAATAAAAGTCTCTCTGCAACTAAGTAAATGTCAACCTGAGAAAATGTTTCACTGTTTGATTCCTTCTGGAGAGAACATTTTGTTCCAAAACACAAGGGCTGCCACAAGGACTTGGAATTGGCCGCTAAACACTCAGCATATGCAAACGCTCATCAGGAGGCATCAGGCCAACCATGTGGGTTTGGGGATGCAGATCGCTTCCTGCATGCTGTCGGCAAGTTTGGCACTCTGTCCAGTCAGCCACGCACCCTCCCTTCTTACAGGAGACTGCAGGGAATGGGGCATCCAGGGGCTTTGAGAGCCTTGTGGTTCAGCTAAAGGACCACTTTCCCTCACAGGGATCAGAAAAGCTGCAGTCTGAGACTGTTCTTTGGAGAAAACAATCCAGCTGCAGTACTGGTGGGAAGAAGAAATTTTGGGTTAGATCCAGTTCCACCTACTAGGCACCAAATGTACTTGGGCACCTAAGTATGACCATGTTCCACCCTGCTTGACTCCATGAAAAACAATTAACATTAAAGTGGGAGAAGCCCTCCTGCTCACTGTCTTTTTCTGACTTAATCTTATCGCTAACATGGTGGTGTGTATTAAAGTGGGTGCACTAATGCATTTTCAGGGAGACTGGGCTCTGTCTTTTGCTTCTTGACAGGTCCCCACCAAAACGTAACATGTAGCTACAGCAAATGAATCCCTACAACAGACAAGTCCCAGAAGCAGGTATAACCTCAGCCTCAACTGAGCTGCTACCATACGATGGAGTGGGGTTGCTAGTGGGGTTTCATAGCAAAGTATCAAGCCTGACTCTGTTCAGTATTTCCATCAGTGTGTTGAAAGCAAATACGTCTGAAATGGACTTGTTCTGTCCATGAGATGGACAGAGTGGTTCATTATGCTGTGAACAGAATAGTCTGGCTTCCCTTGTATCAAACAAATGTATTTAACACAGCCAAAGGCAAAGTTACAGCTCAGGGAACAAGGAATGCAGGCCACATCTTCAGAATAGGGCCCATGTCCTAGAAAACAGAGGCTCAGGGAAGGATTTTTAGGGATCACAGTGGATAAGCAACCCAACATGAATGCCAGCATGAAACTATGGCCAAAAGGGCTGACATGGTTCCTGGATGTAGAACGAGGGGCATAGTGAGCAGGAGGAGGGAGGGGATCCTACTTCTGTCCTTGATACCAACAAGACCTGTACTGGGAACCTATGTTCAATGCTGGTGTCCATATGTTGCAAATGTGGTGCAGGTTTAAAACCCCCCACATAAATCAGTTGAAGACTGGAAGAGATACTTTACAGTGAAAGAATTAAAGAGTTGTCAGATCAGATTTGCAGAAAGAAGACTGAGAGGTGACTTTACTGTCTTTAGAGGGAGAACATACTGGATGCTCAAAGGGTCATTAACATAGCGGGAAAAAGCAAAAGAAAAGCAAGTGGCTGGAAACTCAAGCTGGACAGTGAGGGCAATTAACCAATGGAACAAATGACCAAAGGGAGTGGTCCCTCCACTTCTTAATGTCTTCAGATCAAGAGTGGATGCTACTGTGGAAGATGGCTTAATCAAAGACATTATTAGACCCAGGACAGGAAGAGGAATTACATCTAAAGGTCTGTGATATACAGGAAGCCACATCATGTGATCTGATGGTACCTTTTAGCCTTCACCTCTGTGACTTGATGGACTTCATAAAAAACCTGTTTGGTTAAGTTGGGATTTAATCCTCTGCCTTTGTATTTCCCAGTCACAGCTATCAGGAACCAGAGGTGCTGATATTTCTTGTTTCTCCATGAACTCCCCTTAGATCTCTTTGCTGCCTGTAAGATGACTTGACCTCCTGGGCTCAGGTTCCTATTCCAGTGTGTTTATTCTACACTGCCATGAAGTCTGTTCTGCTAACCAGCTCCTCTAAGGCCAAATTTGGATCTTCATTTTTTTCCTTTGAATTCAACATGGCCCCAGGTCACCACGCTCCCCAGTAATACACTCCTCAGAGGAACTGGTGTATTTTTAATTATTCAGTCCACTGTTTTTAAAAGTTTTCATCCTGCTTTATCAGGGGGGTTTGTTTGACAGGGAGTAACTGGTGCAGTTATCTACTGCTTTAGCTGATGCTAAGCCTGAATCTTATTACACAATTTTGAGTTACAGCTAAAATTCTTTAGGTAATCTTCCCCTTATCAGACAGTCTTAGTTCTCCAGACTCACCAGCATGACTGGCCTTCTAAATTCTTCCTACATACAGATCTTGATCTTGTCCACATTAGCATGTTTCTTGATACTTCTCACCTTGTGCTAGGAATAGCCTAAGCACCCCAGTGTGTCCTGGAGTTTAACCCACTCTGTTGTTCAGCTGTATTGGTACCACGGTTCAAATGACCGCAGCAGCTCCAAATTAGCAATACTGCACGTGAGGCACGGCCAAGAGGACATGTCAAGACAAACGTTAGAGCAGCAAGATGTGTCTACACAGCAGATTTACCAAGCCAGACAGTGGTACTTGATATACACTGTGCTTCACTGTTTGAGTTACCTCCTGAGCCAAAAGCAACATTGCCACATTCCTATCATGACATGGTCAGCACTCGGCAATGCTAATTAGCCTGCCCACAGCACAACACCAGCATCGCTGCACAGCTTCCAGGTCAGGAGGTGGCCTGTGCAGAACAGCACAGCATGTCTGAGGTGCCACAGCCTGGCATGCCAGACAAGTTAGGGAGAACCACAGATTAAGAGCCTCGTTGTCTCATTGGCTACCGGACCTGGGTAAAGAATTCATGTTTTCCAGAAGCCAGTGCAAGCAGGAATGATCTGACAATGCAGGACATACACACAATGGATGAAGTCTAAACTCATCCTGTACCTTACACATGCAGGGTGCCTTACAGATGTAGATGTACTGCAGGGCTGCTCCAACATGCTGTGATTAATCAAGTCTGCTGGAGCACGGTAATTACTGCACTCCAGCCTGCCTCTGTGTCTCCTGTATCAGGGTCCCTATGCTTCAAAATGGTATAGGGACCCTAATACATGCTTGTCAAGCAAGCTTTAGTTCAAGTGTCCCCGCCACCAAGTTGAAGCACAAGAACACTAATACATGAAATCCTACTGCACTTTAATTATGAGAGCCACTCTAATTAAAGCACCCCCCTCCCCCTGCCGGAGCACATGAGAAAGTGTCCATAATGCCCATCCTAGGCTGACTCCCAGGCTACCACTTCCTAAGTTTCTCCCTGGAAGACTTCCTGTCTTCCCTCACGTGCTCCTTCTTGCCTCAGCAGGATGTGAGGGCCCGGGTATTCAACTTGCTAAGAAGAATTTTTCCAACTATTTGAGTTTGTCTAAAGATATCAGATTTATCCAAAGAACCTTGTCTGCCAGTATGTTCTCTGCACCCAATGAAGTGGGCAGTTCAGAAAATCCAGCTCCTAGCTTTCCATTTCCTGAATGAAAGCTAAAATGAGACCCAGGTAGTCTAGGGGGCAAGGGGAGCCAGCAAAACAGCTTTGCTCTGCTCTGCTAAACAAAGCCCCAAATAGATGCATCATCTCTTTAGATGCAATACTTAGACTGCTGTAAATAGCCAGTTGATTCTTACAAACATTTCCTGAATAATGGGCCCATAATCTTCTGGTTCAATCTGAAGCATCAGGGACACCTCATGAAAAAAACTGTTGCTATAGGGAGAAGGGTTACGCTCCTACGGTCAGTCTCTGAAAATGTAGGGAGCTATTTTTAGCCTTGGGGAAAAACACCACCGAGTGCCGGTGCCAGGGACCTAGAGATATCGCCTGCAATCCCAGATCAAAAATGGCAAACCCACTTAAATAGGATGTGCTGTCCCAGGAAAGTTCTTTTGGGTGCAGTCCACGGGGCTGGGCTTGTTTCCCCTACTCTCGTCCCTCCAGCCTGGATTCGTTCTTCATCAACAGAGGCAAAGCAGGGCAGGCTGCAGGCCCTTGGATGCTCATGGATCTGTCACAGCCCCTCATGCCCCACTTTGATGTGGTTCCTCTGGGCAGCTGGGGGAGAGTGTGAAGCTCAACCCAAATGCTCCCTTGTAAAAACAACATATGGCTTTAGTTTAGCCTTTAACTCCCCATGTATAATGGGAATACCATCCAGGCATAGCTCCCACTCTGTACTAATGATATACCGTGAGGCCTCCTGGGTCTCCCTTCATACTTGGAGACATCCTATTACACTGCAGCAAAAAGAGCAGAAGTGCCAGCAAGCACTGCCAGCTCTGGATCAGTTATCAGCTTACAAGGAAAGATATTTAATTCTGACTAGAAAATCCTCCCTTTGATCAGCTGAGCTTTGCTGCAAGATTAACGCTCTTATTACAACCTGCTCTGATCACAGCAAATGTGAAGCACAGCAGTAGAGTGAGCAGCTATGAGGGATGGGAGCTGGGGAGCTTGAGGATTGCAGGAGATGCTGGAAGGGACCAATGTTGCATCAATGATTTCCCCATCTGGTGGGGCTGGGCTGTGAACAGCATGTCTGTGCTATCCCTTGGAGGGCCTTGTTATGGTGAGAACTTCATGACTGAACCTAAAAAGGCACTTCATTTTTTCTAATTAGAAAAGCCTATTGTTAGCCACCAAATTGGATAAATATCCTCTCCTCCCTCACAGATCCCTCCATATGAAGCTTGTAAATGCCATGCATGCAGGCATTCAAGTCTAACAGGGCTTCTGCCTGTTACACTGTAAATGGGGATCACATTTCCCATCTGACATGCAACCACTTCTGGGATGGAGCACAACAGCTCTTTAACAGCACACTGCAACATTACACAGCTGATTAAGAGAGGAAGAGGTATGTTATTGCCATTTGAAACCACAGAAGGGATTGAAGAGTAAAATGTAATTCTGAGTCAGGACATTGTGGTGAATACTTTCTTGTGGAAAGTGCAGGTGATACCTAATCCTAGGAACATGGTTGTACATTTCATCCAAGAGAAGAAAGGTGCTTCTTTTTCCTGAATAGGAAACAGCAAAGTGGAAAGAGTCAAAGATGCCTCATCCCCTGTACCTATACCTACGTGGCGGTTTAGCCCTGCCAGAAGGAGGTCGCTGGGAGGCTGTGAAGGGTTTCTTTCCCACTCCAATACTCAGTCCCCAGAACATAACTAGAGGGGAGTGAGCAGGCGTCCTGCTCCAGGTGCTGATTTAGAGGAGGCATCAGAATAGGGGCCCCGGGGAAGCCCATGCTTGGCAGCAGCAGCTCAGATCCCCATCATCTGTGCTTCAGGTACGAAAAAAAATGGTGGTTATATCTCTGCTCAGCAGCATGCATGAGCCACAAGCTCAGGGGTAGGCTCTGTAGACACCTTGTTTTCTACACCCTACAGCAATGCTTCTCAACAAGGGTAATGCAGGGTGCCTTGAGATCCTTTCAAGAGTACTGCAGAGTGTCACACAAAGGTGTGCAAAAATGAGTGAAAACTAAGAACCAGCATTTTCTGAGGAGTGCCTTAATCTAACAAGGGGTGCCTCAAGTCTAAGAAGATTGAGTACCACTGCCCTACAGGCTCTGGCACAAGGCAGGCCCCTGATAAGCACTTGGCTATGTGGCTCTAAAGAAAGGATCCTTACCTACAGCCAGCAAAAAGAAAAGGTGCAAACTCCTTCAAGCATAGTGCCTAACAAGGTCTCTGGAACAGGTACAGTCCAAGGGTCATCAGACAGCCAGGCACCATGGGGCTCCTCAGGTCTATTTTGGCCTGCCCCTTCTAGTGTTTCCCTCCCTTGGGATCCAGAGCTACCCAGCCTGACTTTGGTACTCTTGTTTGGGCTACTACCCAGGAGTGGGGTTGCCTTACAAGCTATACTCAGCCCAACTCCCTCAGTGTTAAAGGCAAGAAGAAAAACCCCGGCTCTTTCCCAAATGCACATAAATCCCTCTGGAGCTGGTACCAGGCTGCTTGGAAAGCCCAGAGCCCAGAGCCACTTCTTCTGCCAGGACACATCTGGTAGACTGGGCTTCTTTGCCTGGGGGCCCTGCATCCAATCCCCTTCCATCCTGAAGCTTGAGTGTTGATGGCCTGTGGCACATCCCCACCCAAGGGTACTGTAACTGCAGCCAGATGGATAAAACTATGCTCAGTCACAGTGGCAGAGCATGTCTGGCTTGGCTGGAGCTCAGGAACTCGTAACACTCTGGTGTCACCACATATTTTTGGGCCTAAAGAGGCCATGCCGCTTAGCTGAGAACAGATCAGCGGCACCATGTAAAATTGGCGGATGGGGTTGCAATGAGCAGATGGGGTTGCAGTGAGCCTGCAATGACTGTCTGGGCCTGGAGTGGGATCCCAGCTGGGATGCTGGAGGGAGCCCAACTCTTGCTCCTTGGCAAGCACCAGCTGAAAGTGTCAATCCTATGGCATGGTCATGGCCAGCTCTGGGGGAGGCTGTGGAAGATGGTGACTAGACTAGGGTATGTCTGTATCCCGCTTGGTGATCCTCCACTCACCACCAAGCAACACGCCCCACCTACTCACTCCTACTCTGCAAGGAGAGGATGCCAGGTGGTCGCTTTCTGGCCATGCCCAGGACTGAGCTGTCTCAACAGGACCGAGCTGTTGAGACCTCAGTCCTGATGTGCTCGCGTGCACAGTGCTGGCTTGTGCAGCGTGGTGCTCAAAGGGATCGCACAACACTTTTTCAGCAAGCAGCTTGTATGGGGCAAAGACACATGCGTGGGGCCTTCTTTCTCAGCACTGATGTCACAATTGCCGCGAGATAATATAGATCAACCCTGAGAAAGAAGCCACTTAAAGCCGTGGAACTATCCTTAAAAAACAGGTTCTGTCTTGAGAGCAAAGCCAGCCCAGTTCCCTGCTTCCTTGCCTCACTGGCTGTGGCTGGCCCCAGGAGGGCCTCAGAGCACTGCCGAGTTTGATATTTCATCCCCAGTCTCTATGTAGCCCAGAGCCATCAAATATAGATGATTGTTTGTAATGTAACCACAGTACCATGAGCTGGGGAGCTGTAAAGTTAGAGGTGCCGGCTGAGCTCATCCATTCAGTGTTATTGCTGGGTATCTGTGACGTGGGCAGAAAGCTCTCCCTGAGGCATTGCTCAGGTGCCAGTACCTGTGGAGGAGAGGGGCTGGGAGCTGCTAGCACAGATAAAATAAACAGACATGCACAGTGGTAAAAAAGGATCTGATGGCTGAAGAGGAGAATTTACCCATGGGAACCCTGCAGTTTCTGGCACGCAGCTTTGGTGACTGAAGAAGTCTCAGCCAGCTGACTGAGCTGAGATGCAAAGGTTGGATGGGGGGTTCACTCCTACCCCCCACAGCAGGGGTATGATGAACACTGTGCCAGTACACTACATTGTACCTGGTATGATTGCTTCATAACAAGTTTTCGTGATGCCCTACTGCAGCCCAAAGTTGTATCTCTCAGCATCTTCCATAAGTGACACTGGGATGCAGAAGGGAAGCCAGGCCCCTGCAACAGATTCACATGCTGCAAACAACAAGCACCAGCTCCAAACTAGGAGACGTGGGGTGAGGACCCCAGACTGCCAAACCCGGAGCCATGTCTGGGAGCTAAATGTCTGGCTACACCACATAGTGTAGAGCCAGGTAATGGTACCCAGCTGCAAAGGTACACTGATCTGTACTGTGTAGATATCCCTAAAAGAGATCTTGAGTAGCTGAGGGTAGAAACAGGTCCTTCAGCCAGCAACCAGGAGGTAATATCACCCAAAGCTAAGCTTACAGCATCCCCAAGCTTGGAGACATAGTAGTTCTTCTGAGGGAGAAACCAAGACTCACCTGTTGTGTGCATTACTGACTATCACACCATGCCTAGGCAATAAGCACCAGTAAGACCTGTAGTCTGCAAGATGTGCTGCTAACCCACCCTGGCCCTGAGGTTTTGCCCCAACCAAGGGATGAATTATACAAAACATTTCCATGGGGACACTGCTTGACTATGCTGGATCAGTCACTCCCTGGCCTGAGCAAGTATTGGTATGACATGCACCCTGCTGGGGAAGGATGGCCTGGTGGCAGGGAAGTTCCCCAGAATAGCCAGGTCAGTTGCTTCCCCAGTGAAAGGCGAGGGAGCCTTAAAACCCCAGCCCCCACATCCTGGTGGGTTACCCAGACCTAGGGACAGGCATGGAGGCCAGTCATGTCTCCGGACACCTGAGCCCCATGGGGTGCAAGACCCTGGAGGCTCCAGTGAGGGAGCAAAGGTACAGAAGAGGCCCTAGTGAGAGGGCATATGTGGAAGGCCCTAGTAGGAGAGCATAATTTGAAACCCCAGGAAGGGGGCAGTTTAAAAAATAAAAATTAAGTAATTAAAAAAAAAAAGTAAAATTGTGCTCCCAGTTGCAGGCCATGGTCCTAGGAGTAAAGTACTAAGGAATTGAACCGACAGCTCTGACAGTGGTGCCACCAAGAGGGCTTTGGCTTCCTCGACCACAGCACACACTTCAGGGAGAGAGGACTCCTGGGAAGGGATGGCATCCACCTCATGTGCAGAGGTAAGTCCCTGTTGTCAGCCAGGATGGCCAATCTTCTAGATAGGGCTTTAAACTAAGATAGCTGGGGGACAGGGAAACACTGACTGGAGCTTACCCAAGGACTGACATACAAGAAAGCTCTGTGGATAGGGATGCTAGGAGAGCCACTCTTGCAGGAACTGAGGGAATAGTTCTCCTTCAGTGTGACAGGAAGCCAAGGGTCTCTATAGGAGGACTCAGGTGTCTGTATACTAATGCCAGGAGCATGGGGGACAAGCAGGAGGAGCTAGCTCCCTGCTCTCCATGGGCATTACAACCTAGTAGGGATTACGGAGACCTGGTGGGACTCCTCACAAGATTGCCCTGCATAGAAGGGAAGAAAGGTGGAGGTAGGTCTCTACGTGAAGGAGCAGTACACCTCCTTGGAGGTCGACGTCAGCCTCAGAAGAACATCTTGAAACCCTCAAGGTCAAGCTGCGGAAGGTGGGGCGGGGCAGTGAGAGAGACCTAACTGTAGGTGTATACTACAGACCACCATACTAGGGGAAGGATCTTGGTCTAGAGTTTGCCCGAGAACTGACAGGCTGCACATGCATGGGACATGGGCATCATGGGTGAGTTACAATTATCCAGACATCTCTTGGGAGGAACACTCAGCCAAGCTGGGCTGGTCATGTTCCTTCCTGACCTGCATCAAAGAGCTCTTCCTAGCTCAGGAGGTACATGAGCAAACCAGAGGTAATGCTCTCCTAGACTTGGTCTTAGCCAAAGGAGATGACCTGGTGACCGACTTAAGTATAGAGGGTAGCCTGGGTGACAGCAACTATGAAACCATCATGTTCACTGTCTGCCACAAGGCAGACAAATCAGATAACAGGGCTGAAGTTTTAGACTTCAAAAATGCAAATTTCAACAAGCTCAGGTCACTAGTAGGGGTAGCGCTGTGGGACCAGGAATTGGTGTGTGATCAGTTAAAGAAATTAGACATATATATATCAGGAGGACCGGATGAGCTCCATCCGAGAGTGCTAAAGGAGATGGCCAAAGTCATTGTGGAGCCCCTGGTGAAATCTTCCAAAACCTGTGGTGCTCTGGAGAGGTCCCTGAGGGCTGGAAGAGGGCCAAAGTTGTTCCCATCTTCAAGAAGAGGAGGAGGGAGGACCCGGGTAACTATACGCCAATTAGCCTAACTTTTATCCCAGGGAAAATCCTGGAAAAATTCATTAAGGGGCCTATCTGCGATAGTCTTGCAGAAGGTAGGATTTTGAATGACAGCCAGCATTGCTTCATCACAGGCAGGTCTTGTCTTACCAACCTCATCTCCTTTTATGATCAGGAAACTCGCCACCTGGATAAGAGTGAAAAGGTTGACATGGTATACCTTGATCTCCAAAAACCCTTTGTTCTGGTATCCCATGATGTTCTCATGAGAAAACTGGAAGTTTGTGGGCTTGACTGCAAGACAGTTAAATGGGTACGAAGCTGGCTGTGGGGTAGGACCCAGAGAGTCCTAATGAACGGATCTGTGTCGTCCTGGCAAGAAGTGGCCAGTGGTGTCCCACAGAGGTTGGTGCTTGATCCAGTACTTTTCAACATCTTTATCAATGATTTGGATGTGGGGGAAAAGAGCTCACTGGCCAAGTTCGCAAGTTATGGAGAAGCATTGTTACACTTAAAGATAGGCTACAGATACAGGTGGACCTAGACAGGCTAGCAAGTTGGGTGAGTCAAAACCAGATGAAGTTCAACACTGAGAAATGTAAAGTGCTCCATCTGGGGACGAACAACCGCCTACACACCTACAGGCTTGGGGGCACCAAACTGACCAGGACCACGAATGAAAGGGACCTGGGGGTAATAATATCACAGTATGAATATGAGCCAGCAGTGCAATGCTGTAGCCAGAAGGGCAAACAATACCCTGGCACGCATCAATTGATGCATCTCCAGCAAAACCAAGGAAGCGATTGGTCTACTTGGCATTGGTGAGACCGCAGTTGGAATATTATCTCCAGTTCTGGGCACCGCGCTTTAACAAGGACATGGTAAAGCTTGAGAGAGTCCAGAGAAGGGCCACCCATATGATCATAGACTTGCGCAGCAAGCCATGCGAGGAAAGGCTGAGGGATCTGGGATTCTTCAGCCTAGAAAAAAGAAGGCTGAGAGGGGACTTGGTAGCAGCTTACCACTACATCAGGGGAGTACATCAAGGGCTCAGTGAAGAACTGTTCACCAGGGCGCCCTTGGGGAAAAGCAGGAGTAATGGCCACAAACTCCTGGAAGACCATTTCAGGCTCAACTTTAGGAAAAAGTTCTTCACAGCTAGGGTGTCCAGACTGTGAAATAAGCTCCCTCCAGAGGTGATGCAATCACCTACCCTGGAAATCTTCAAAAAGAAACTGGACAGTCACCTTGCTGGGGTCACCTGACCCCCAGTTATCTTTCCTGCCTGGTGCAGGGGGCTGAACCTGAAGATCTTCTGAGGTCCCTTCTGGCCTTACAATCTATGAATTTAAGTATTTTGCTCAACTTTGCATGAGAGAGCATAGCATACGCATATCTCTTCTGCAATGGGCACCAGTCATGCCTCACAAAATGGTAGCTCCCTTTGCTGACAGAGTACAAAATGACGGCAGCTTCAGTGGTCAGGTCTATTAATGACCCTTTGATAAGAATCCTATAGACCTGGCCTGATTTCCTAGAGAGAGAAAAGGGGGAAAAAGCCTCATAATTACAGGGGAAGGGCCAAGCAGAGTGAGGAATGGGTTCCCAGCATGTTGTTCTTGCTCCATGCATACAACTGTGCATGTACACAGCCTGGTGAGTGCATGCTATGAAGTGGTTTCTGGGCCAATTCACAGAGGGTATGAATTGTTACAGTCCCCCTGTCAGGAGCCTAGCCCTTGTTGGTGTGCTGGCCACAGGACAGCCATCATGTGTGTGCTCACTCTCCACAATGTTGTGCTCCTGGCATATTGGTGAGGCCGGTTTGGGTTATTTACAGGCTCCCAGGGGTCTCCCACATGGAGACACTCCTGGGTTATACAGGAAAGGCTCTGACAGGCCGTCCCTTTCCAAACACCCACTGTTTCAGGAACTGCTAGAACAGTTGAGTTCCAGCTGGCGGTTGAATTAGCTCCTGTAGAGTTTGGGTACTCTACTTTCATATGTCAAGTTTTAAGTCAATTTCGTGCTGGCGGAAGATATCAGATTGACGGCCCTGGAGACAGAATCCTCTGGCCAAAAAACAGCTACAGCATGAGCAGTGGTAGCACAAGCTTCCCTCATGCTCTACCCTGCCTCAGCCCTGCTGGCCCAGGTAAAGGGGAGGTCAGCTTCGAGCCTCTCAAGCTCTTGGCTGCACAGTCGGTCACATTCAACTGCTCAATGTCTATACACATAAGGCCATCAGAGAGCCAAACCCTGTCAGATTTTAGTGGGGAAGGGGGTAGTAATAGTTTATTTCACCAGCTGTTGGGGAGAGGTCCATAAGAGTCTCCAAACTACATCCAGCCCCTTCCATGTAGCTTCACAGGAGTGTTTGGGCTGTTTCTGGAGACAAGAACAGCCAGCAGGATTGTTCACATGCATTTGAAACCACCTCAGAGCAGCACGAATAGATCTGAGAGTGAGCTAAAGCCTCATCTGGTGAAAGGGGTCAAAAGCCAACAGTGCAGTAGCCAGGAGGTTCAACAGAGAGTACTCCGACTGGCCAGTCTGGCTGGCTTTCTTTCAGTTCATTGCCTGTTTCTAGAGGCAGACAGTGTCAGCATCCCAAGGTTCTTGCTGCTGTGATAGGACAGGTCACTTCTAGTAGTATGAAGGGGAAAACTGGAAAGAAAACATGTTATGGAGGAAAAATAAGCCAATGTGGGCTGAAGGCAAAGGGGGAAATTAACCTGACTCCCAAATTGTTTGGACCAATAGGCCACAGTCAGACCTCAAAACTTCTCCTGTTCCATCAGGCACCACTGCCAGATTCTTAACTTGCTGGGAC
This sequence comes from Crocodylus porosus, assembly GCF_001723895.1. Lineage (NCBI taxonomy): Eukaryota > Metazoa > Chordata > Crocodylia > Crocodylidae > Crocodylus > Crocodylus porosus. Next base: position 535,722 of record NW_017728936.1, on the reverse strand, counting down.
CTCGTGGACACCTGCGAACCACAGACTTTCACCTGGAAACCACTCATGTAATCTGTCTAGGCCAGCACAAGCTAGAGACAGGGGACAGATGGCCCAGGCAGGAGATTTGGACTATGCTGCACACACATATGCAAATGATGACTGGTGTTAATTAATGCAAACCCTGTTTCTCATGAGGTTTTTACATGTTGTGAATAAAATATAGCATTTCAACACTAGATTGATGAGGCAGTGGGAAGAGGGCAAAAGGGGACCTGCCCAGGCTTCTTTGGTGAAGCAGATTTGCAAACCCCTCACATTATTCAAACCACATGCCTGCTATGCCATGGAAGTAATCCCCCGTATAATCAATCTTATCCCTTCTTCAGTACAATTCAAGTCAGCCCCCTGACCTGGAACCAACCAGTTACTTTGTTACTGAGTTACTTTAAGATCAGCCTTCCCTTGCCACAGGGCAGTATTTCTGCTAACTCCAAAAGGGGGCGTTTTTGCAGTGTGTCCCCACAGAGAAGTCAGGAAAAAGCTCAGGTGCCAACATAGCTGTGTGGGTGGCAGCCCTGTGGAGAACTGCCCATGCAGAGTTGTCAGCTCTCTTACAAGTGATGGGACCTTGAACCCCATTGCAACTAGTCTTGCAGTGACAAGAGAACTTACCACCTCAGGGCTAAGTACAGGCAGTCAAAAAGCCTGAGGTGGAATTGATTCAGTCTTTGCAGGTTAGTCTAAGCTGCAAAGATTAAACTGAGAAACAACTGGACACATGTTTACCTTTGATTCAGGAAATGCAGCCACATGCCTGCAGTAGCTCAGGCCAGAAGCCAGGGAGTACTAAAGCACTTCCTCTTCTGATGCCCCTGAGGGCTCTGGGATTTGCAGTCCAGCATCACAGCAGCAGGACTCTGCAGGGTTGCTCATCACTTCTCCTTCCTGCTTCCAGGTATCTCTGGGATTTGTAGTCCACAGTTGCAGCCAACAATAACTTTCAGTAAATTTAACAAGGCAGGGCAGCTCTGTACTCAGTGGAAGGGTGGGTTAACCCTCCTCCCTGGCCCCAGACCCCAGCCAGGGTTTGCCTGGAGGTGGCAGTCCCTGCCCCTAACCCCAACCCTTTAGCACAGCCCAGCTTAGGACTGAAAGCATGCTGGGATGCTGAGGGACTGATTTAACTTGAACCAGGAAGGGGTCTGGGACAAAAGTTTCATAAACCAGTTTGACCCAAATCAGTTAAGTCTGATACTGCATTCAACCAGGTTTATCTTAAACCAGTTTCAGCCATTTTGAAACTGGTTTATGTACACTGAATTTCTATTCTGTTACAGGTTTTAACCAGTTTCTAGTGACTTAAACCAGTTTATGTGTAACTTCTGTCCCTAGCCCTAGGGAATGTTATCCATTCCCTGCTCAAAGGGGATAAATTTGCTTATTGGTTGCCTCCACCTAGTCCAACCTCCTAGGGAAGAGCAGCCAGTCAGAGATGATGCCAGAGGCAGGCAGATTTCTCCTCCCACCTTTGAGAAGTCATAAGAAGACTGTGGGGAAGAGAAGAGAAAGTAAGGAGTTAGTCTGCACCCAGCTCTTCCCCAGTCTCCTTACCATCCCTGCAGCAGCAGGTCTGGGAGAGAAGATGTCCTGGTGAAGGCAGGAGAAGCCACATGGGACTGGGAGGGAAGAATCAATGAACTAAAGGATTGAGGTGTGAGAAAAAGTTGGAAGCTCCACAGCATCACACAGCTGAGCCACAAGAGATCCTTCAGCAGATGACAGATTCACAGTGCAAATGTTGAAGGGCTGGAGATATTCACCCAGCTCCCACCGGTACCAACAGAATTTTTGTCTTTAAAAAATATTAGACTCTTGTAATCACATGACTCCAGGAGCTGGGGCTTAAAAAAAAAAAATCACCCAGTGACAGATGTTTGTGTCAGAATTGTGAAACCTGGCTATACTGCTGTTGCCTGGGCGCTCAGACGTTTAGAACAGGATGATTCTGCTTCAGCTTTTACCACCAGGAATGAATAGTGAGTTCCCACCAGCTACTCATAAGAGCCCATGGTAAAGGATTGAGTAGCTTGATCATCACTGTAGCCACTGCTAGCACAAAAATAAAGTACATTATTACTGAACTGATGCATCTAGATTAAATACTGCTGATGTGACCACAGGGGTATAAAGAAATGGCTGAGATATTTCTCATAACTCTTAAAGCTGCATTTTCCTTGATGTTTATAATAAATCCCTGGGAAGCCGAGACTGAAATCTGTGTCCTGGCCTAAAGTAAATCCCCTCCATTCCTCATAAGCATACCAGTTTATTATAGGTTTGCTTATGGATCCTGGGCCAAGCAGGCCATTTGCTTTGTTTTACTTGTCCTTCACCCTTTTCACCTGATGCTCCAAAAGTGCTTAATCCTCCCAACCCCCTCCATGCAATATGCAGAAATGTTGTGCCCCCCACCCCCTTTTTTTTTAAATAGATGGGCAAACTGAGACTGGACCCTCGCCATACTAGGACTCTGTTGCAGAGCCTGGAATAAAGTCTACGGCAGCAATTCTCAGTTAGGGTGCCATGGCACCTTCGAGTGCCTTGAGAGCCTTTCAAGGGTTTTATGACATGTTATGCAATGTTATCTCTGTAAAGTGAGCAAACAGGATTCACAAAATAAACTCAGAGAGCATGTCCAGATGAGTGCGCACATGAGGTTTGTGGCACCTCAATGTTGTGCAAGTATTTGCTGCATTCTTTAATTTGCAGTGCAGCACCAAAATTTGACATTGGGAGATCCTGGTGTCAAAAAAAACCATGGGGGAAAAAAAAAAATCAGTGTGGCACATGTGACACAGCATGCGCAGCCAGAAATGGCATCTGGCTGGTCAGAGACACGCTCAGAGGCTAGGGACAGAAGTTAAATGTAAACCGGTTTAAGTGATCAGAAACTGGTTTAAGCCTGTAACAGAACAGAAGTTAAGTGCATATAAACCAGTTTCAAAATGTTGAAGGTAGTGTCAGACTTAACTAATTTGGGTCAAACTGGTTTATGAAACTTCTGTCCCAAACCTTTTCCTGGTTCAAGTTAAATCAGCCTGGGCTGAGCTGTGCTGTCTGCTCCAGAGAGCAGGGCTGGCCCCACTCCTCTGCTCCCTAGCTGGAGCAGTGAGGGCTGGCTGACAAGGAGGTAAGGGGACAAGCCCAGCTAGGGATGCAGCCCAGTCTGCAAGGGGGAGGACTGTTCCCTGGGACAAATCCAAGCTGGGGCCGGGGGCTAAGTAGGGGGGTTAAACCCCTGTTTCCCTGCTCAAACTTACTGCTGGCTTCAAAGCTGTCCCTTGGGTAGAGCAAATCGGGGTGATTACCCTGGGTCGTGCACTTTCACAGGCCCCGTGGAGCCGGGCAGAGCAGCCATGACTCTTCCTGTGGGGCCCACCTGGAGCTGGTGGCCCAGCTCCATGCCACAGAAGTGTCTGGTCACTTGCCGCTCCACCCCCTCCCTCCCCTGCTGCATGCTGTCAGCGTCACATCTGCTGAAGGGCAGTTCACCCAGGGAGCACAGGATGTGCTTGGCCCAAGGCACCAAATTTAATTGCTATGGCACTGCTGTGCCCTGACTTTGCGGGGATCTCAACACCCCATGCAGTGCTAAGGGGGCCCTGCACAGGCTGATTTGCCCCAGGCCCTGCACCCCTCTAGAGTCAGCTCTGGCTGGCTGAGACTGTGGACTACAAATCCCAGAGGCACCAGGAAGCAGAAAGAGGAAGTGATGAGCAACCCTGCAGAGTCCTGCTACTGTGATTCTGGACTGCAAATCCCAGAGAACTCAGGGGCAGCAGGAAGAGGAAGTGAACACACAGCCCATGCTGGCTACATGCCAGACAGCCATGCTCTAGTGCCCCCAGGCTTCTGACCTGAGCTACTGCAGGCATGTGGCTGCATTTCCTGAATTAAAGGTAAATGCCTGCTCACTTCTGTTTCAATTTAATCTCTGTAGTGTAGACTAACCTGCAAAGACTGAATCAATTCAGCCTCAGGCTTTTTGACTGTCTATAGTTAGCCAGAGTGGTAAGATCAGTGCACAAATATGTGCTGCTGCTATCTGTGCCACAGGAAATATGCCCCCCTGCATGCACACTCATCTGGATGTGCCCAGAAATTTCAAACAGGAATTCATACTGTTAAAAACATTCTCACCTGATGCGGCCTTTAGAGTTATTTCATAGATTTCATAGACATCAGGGCTGGAAGGGACCTCGGGAGATCATCGAGTCCAGCCCCCTGCCCAAAGGGCAGGAAGTCAGCT
>NW_017728936.1:527396-530406 GCF_001723895.1 Crocodylus porosus | reverse complement strand
ATCATGGGATACCAGATCAAAACCTTTTTTGAAGTCAAGATATATGACATCAATCTCTTCTCCCTCATCCAGGTGATAGGTCACCTGGTCATAGAAGGAAATGAGATTGGTCAAACAAGACCTACCGGCAACAAACCCGTGCTGGCTATCCCTTAGAATGTATTTGCAAGAGAAGAATTGCTCTATTATTCTTTTGTGGTCCAAAACTGAGTGAAAATTAAGAGATGATATTTTCAGAGGGTAGCCTTGAATTTGTTGAGGGGTGCGACAAGTCTAAAGTGGTTGAGAATCATTGGTCTAAGGTTTCCATCGTCTTAGCTTTTTGCTTTCACCATTTCAACCTCTCTTGATGTTTATGTGGATGATGTCCATGAGCAGCTTCCAAGCACACTGGTTTTCTCTAGCATTGTTTGTGAATCTGAGAAGCTATTGCTGGTACTAAATACTGCTTGAACCAGATACTAGGCACCTGCCTTTCATCACTAAGCAAGAGTCGTGGTTCAAATCCAGCTGCTAGGGACTAAGATTTCAAGCCCTCTCAGCATGGAAGTTAGGAACTGAGTGAATGTCTCCCTCATCTCTCACCTCTTCAGGGCCCCAGCTGAGGCACTTGGGTATTCATAGATTCTAGGGTCAGAAGGGACCTCAGTGCGCCATCAAATCCAACTCCCTGCCCTAGGCAAGCAAGGGTAAAGGGACACCAAACCTGGGGTCATGTGATCCCAGCCAGGTGCCTGTCCAGTCTCCTCTTGAAGACCCCCACAGATGTGGCGAGCACCATGTCCCTTGGAAGCCCATTCCAGATCCTGGCAACCCTAACTGTGAAGAACTTTTTTCTAGTGTTCAGTCTAAACCTTCTCTCTAGTAGCTTATGGCCACTGTTCCTTGTTGTCCCAGGGGGTGCCCTGGTAAACAGATCATCACCTACTTCATGTTACTCCCCCCTTATGAATTTGTACACTGCCACAAGGTCCCCTCTCAGCCTTCTCCTGGAGAGGCTGAAGAGGTTAAGGTCCCTGAGCCTTTCATCGTTTCATAGCTGGTAGGGTCAGAAGGGACCTGAGCAGATCATCAAGTCCGCCCCCCTGCCATGGCAGGAAAGAGTACTGGGGTCAAACAACCTCAGCAAGGTGTCCGTCTAGCCTTGTCTTAAAGACCCCCAGGGTAGGAGTCAGCACCGCTTCACTTGGAAATTGGTTCCAGATCTTAGCCACCCTGACAGTGAAGTAGCGCCTCCTGATGTCTAACCTAAATTTACCCTCTGCTAGCTTGTGACCGTTATTTGTAGTCATTCCTGGTAGTGCTCGGGGGAACAGGGACTCCCCCAGTGCCTGCTGATCCCCTCTGACTAGTTTGTAACAGGCCATAGATCCCCCACAGCCTTCTCTTGTGGAGGCTGAACAGGTTCAGGTCCCGTAGCCTGTCGTCATAGGGCCTGCCCGGCTGCCCCCGATCATGCGAGTGGCCTCCTCTGGACTCTCTCCATGATGACTCCAAGATCCTTTTCTGCCTCTGCACTGCCGAGAAGGGAGTTCCCCAGCCTGTAGGTATGGTGCCAGTTGTTCCTCCCCAGATGCAGCACCTTGCACTTGTCAGTGTTGAATCCCATCCTATGCTCATCCACCCACCCCTGTAACCTGTGTAGGTCCAAGTTGCAGCCTATTCCTCCCTTCTAACGTGTCCACATCCCTGGTGTAGCAGGGCACGAGGGTGCCTGCTACTAGCAGTAGGAATAGAGCTGCTGAAGCGCCCTGAAGCAGCACAGATGTGGGTTGCTGAGGCAACGAGGCAGGTCACATGGCCAAAAAGGGGGAAGGGCCAGACCTTTATAAACAGCTAGGCCAAAGCCTAGCTAGCAGTTCCTGTCCGGCAGCTTGAGGTGCAGGAGCTCTGCAAGAGAGTCCAGCAGAGCAAAGAGGAGCGGTGCACCCTGACCACCCAAGGGGCTGCACCCTGGCGAGGGTTGAGAGGACCCTGATCAGAAGGCCTTGCGAGAGAGTCAGGTGGGCCTAGAATAGATGCTTTAGCCAGGAGGCTTATTGTTATGTTATGGCCAGCAGGCTTATGGTTTAGTTTGGTTAGTGTTACACCGGAGGACCGGATGAGGCTGTAGGGGTGTAAGGAGGCCTCACGGGAGCTCCCCAATAATCCGGGGGTTCCTGGTGCCAAGCGGGGCACAGCTAGCGGTGCTGGGTGGGCATGGCTGTTTGCATCAGTGGGGCATGTGTTGAGGGGTATTGACCCCCGCCCTGTGGGGTGAGATGAGAGAGAAGCCCTAGTAGGGCAAAGGGACTGAGACGGTGGTCCTGGGGGCCAGGCACGGCTGCGGCCACCTGAGCCCTAACCGGGTTAGGACCAGGAAAGAGCCCCGGAGGGCTCCTTAGTGCTGGAGACTCTAGTGCCACAGTGGGCACGGCGAGCGAGCGCCGTAGAGGCGCTTGGCGTATAGGGGTTGAGGCCCCAGCCCGAGAGTGAGGCCCCAGAGGGGGCAATGAGCGCAAAAGGCGTGGCCTAGGCCCCAGAGGGGGCAATGAGCGCGAGAGGCGTGGCCTAGGCCCCAGGAGCGGGCACAAGTAACTGTCAGACACCCGGGGGGTGTGGACTAGAGAGGACCCCGAAGGGTCAAGGGGGCCAGGTAAGGCTCAGGCGGCCTGAGCCCGATTGGAAGAGTATTGCTAGCGGGCCCGAGAGGGTCAGCAAGCGTAGGGGCACTAGAGAGGGGCACCAAAGGGCAAGGACACAAGAATGTCCAGGAACAGCTGTGAGGCTTGGGGCGTGCTGAAGGGGAGGCAGGAGGCACGCATTGCCCATAAGGCTGGGGTAAGAATACCCCACTAGGAATGGAGGTAACATCGGCATGGTGTCAAAGGTGCAAGTAGGCAGCCGCCCATAACTGAACTCATAAGATCAAAGACATGGCGGGCGAGTCAAGGGTGCTGGATCACCTTAATTGACACGGCAGGGGGTGCTAGGGAGCTTCACGGCCGCTCTCAGATCCCACTCCGGGACA
>NW_017728936.1:492775-526781 GCF_001723895.1 Crocodylus porosus | reverse complement strand
ATACATCCAGTCCCTCCAGAAGTTCCCTGACTAGATCCTCCCTGACCCTTGGCCTAGGTGCACCTCCCCTGGGGCCTGAGAGGGGCCCAGTGGGGGGGCTGATCTGGTCCCTGCTCAGGAAAATGGAGGCAAAGAAGTCATTAAATAGGTTAGCTTTGTTGTCTGGTGTGACAACCAAATTTCCTGGCGTGTCTTGCAGGGGCCCCACGTTACCAGGTACCTTCTTTTTGCCCCCTTTGTATTTAAAAAAGGACTTCTTGTTGTCCTCGATCTACGTAGCTAGTCCCAGTTCCATCTCCGCCTTGGCCTTCCTGACCGCCCCCCTGCATCCCCGAGCAACCACAGTATAATCCTCCCTGGTGATGGCCCCTCCCTTCCATTGGATGTTCGCATCCCTTTTAGCTAGGATACATTCCCGGATGCTTTTGGTGAGCCATGGGGGCTTGTGTGCTCTCCTGCTCCCTTTGATCCATGTTGGGATTACCTCCCTTTGGGCTTGGAGGATAGTCTCCTTAAGGAGCAACCACTCTTCTTAGACACCTGGCTCCCCTCCCCTCCCCTCCCCTCCGGAACCTCAGTACTTCCCCGACTATTCTCCTTAGCTCATTGAAGTCCGCCATCCTGAAGTCTAGGGCTTCTGCCTTGCTGCAGGCCTTTGCCACCTTGCGCTGGATGGTGAATTCCAGCAGGCAATGATTGTTGTCGCCCAGGTGGTCGAGCACCCGCAGCCCCCTCACCAGGTTGTCACCCATGGCCAGCACCAGGTCCAACAAGGCATCTCCCCTGGTGGGGCTGTGCACCTCCTGGGTTACATGGAGGTCCTGGGTTAGATGGAGCCTACATGAGTGGTCAGACCTGGCTGACTGCTCTTCCCAGCAGATGTCTGGAAAGTTCAGGTCACCCGTGATGACCACATCCTTTGACCTAACTACCTCCGTGAGCTGACTTAAGAATTCCTGGTCTAGCTCTTCCCCTTGGTTGGGTGGTCTGTAGTAGACCCCCACCGTTAAGTCTCTTTCCCCTCGACTGCCTTGTATTCTAACCCAGAGCACTTCAGTGTGCCCCTCCTCTGACTGTGTGCTACCTGATGAGGATGTGTATTCTTCCTTAATGTAGCGTGCCACACCTCCACCTTTCCTCCCTGTCCTATCCCTCCTGTACAGCCTATAGCCCTTGATACTCATTGCCCAGTCATGCATTGGGTCCCACCACGTTTCAGTGAGCCCCACTATGTCTGGGTTGGTGTCAGCTAGCAGGAGGGTAAGTTCCTCCTGCTTGTTTCCCATACTATGGGCGTTTGGGTAGAGGCATTTGAGGCCTCCTGTGGATGTGTGCACTGGCCCCCTAATCACAGCATTGCCCTGGCCCCTGTTGGTTACTTGTGTATATTTTCTGCTCGTCGGTCTAGGCTGGGCTGTACTTGTGAGTGCTGCTTGGTTTACTGGTCCAAGGCTTCCTCTTCCCTTGTCTTCCCCTTCCCCCGATGAGCCTAGTTTAAAACCTGCCGGAGGAGATCCACCAACTTAGAAGAGAACACATGCTTACCTATAGGGGAAAGGTGCAACCCATCCCACCCGAGCATGTCTCTCATTGTGATGTGTGGGTCGTTGTCAAGGAAGCCAAAGCCCACTTCAAAACACTATTCTTGAAGCTGCCAGTTGGTCTTTCCTTGTAGGGCCTTCCCTATAGGCCTCTAATCAGATAAGTGGCTTTTCTTTGGACCCTCTCCAGGTTGTCCTTATTGAATTTCATCCTGTTGCTGTCTGCCCGCTTCCCCAACCTGTCTAAGTCAGCTTGGATCTGGTTCCTCCTTTCCAGGGTGTTAGCTTGACCCCATATTTTTGGGTCATCCATGAATTTGGACAGGGTGCTTCCCACCCCTTCATCCAGATCACTGATGAAGATTTTGAACAGCACCGGCCCCAGAACTGAGCCCTGAGGGACTCCACTGCACACATCTGTCCAGGTTGACACCGACCCATCCGCCACCACTCTCTGAGTGTGACCCTTGAGCCAGGTTGCTACCCAGTATACCATATAATCATCCAAGGCAAATTTCCTCAGTTTATTTATAAGGATGGTATGGGATACCGTGTCAAAGGCCTTTTTGAAGTCCAGTTAGATAACATCCACCTCAACTCCTGCATCTAAACGTTTGGTGGCCTTGTCGTAAAAAGAAACTAGGTTAGTCAGGCAGGATCTGCCTGCTATAAATCCATGTTGTTTACTCCTCTGCATCATATTAGCCAGTGTGCTCCCACAGATGTGTTCCTTGATAATTTTTTCTGGGATCTCCCCAGGGATAGAAGTAAGGCTGACTGGTCTATAGTTCCCCAGATCCTCCTTCCTCCCCTTCTTAAAAGATTGGGATGACATTGGCCCTCTTCCAATCCTCTGGGACCTGACCCAAGCACCATGAGTGCTCAAATATTCTTGCTAGTAGTTCAGCTATGACACTCACTAATTCCTTCATTGCCCATGGGTGGAGTCCCTCCGGTCCTGGTGATTTGAACATGTCCAGTCCCTCCAAGTGTCTTTTTACTGTGCCTGCACTGACCGTTGGTCAGCTGATATTCCCCTTGTTCATGTCTGTGATGCATATGGAGGTTTCGTCTAGATTCTTATTTAAGAAGACAGAGGCAAACAACTCATTGAAGAGCCCTGCCTTGTCTCTGCTATCCATCGCTAAGCCCCCCTGCCCATCCTGTAGGGCTTCTGTGCAACCCTGCACCCTCTTTTTACTCCCAACGTACCTAAAGAAGGACTTTTTTACTGTCCTTAATCCCTGCTGCTAGCCTGAGTTCCAGAGCTGCCTTAACCTTCCTGACTGACTCCCTGCAGGCATGGGCCAAAGAAGTGTACTCCTCCTTGCTAGCTACTCCCTGCTTCCACTTCCTGTATTCTTCTTTTTTTGCCCTTAAGGTATCCTGGATTGTGGTGGCCAGAACCAGAGGAGTTACTATCATGAGCAATAAATATATGCTCTTGGACACATCTAGGCAATTGTCTAGCAGTTAAGATTAGCTAATGCAAAGCTTGCAAGCTTGCAACCTGCAAGTGGAATTTGTCTGTCACAATTTAACCAAAGTGTTGAATCTAACTGTTTGCACTGATCATGGGATTGACTGGGCCCCCAAAATAAGCCGAACTACAAGATGAGATGATCTAACAGGTTTTTTAAAGGTCGGCCATAACAAGATCTGACTACCTAATATAAGTAGCACATTCCAAGGAATCCAAGAAATAAGAAACTAAGGGGTTGATCTTGGCCAGAGTAATGCTAATGTCAAACCTCAAAGTAATGTGGTGTAATTTATTTATTGGGTGAACCCGAGTTCGGGCAGTAACCTCTCATGATAATTGCTAACCCCTTTTAATCCCATAGGGTAACAGCTATAGGGCAAGATTGTGAGTGGCTCTAAAGCCAACAGATTAGCATAAAATAAGGCATAAAGGAACATGCATGTCAAATAACCAGTTTGAAGGACGGGACAGAAGGACCATCGCTGTACCAAGCCTGGACCTCGGACTCCCAGTGTGAGCGAGGACCGGATCCTGACCAAAGGACCTTCCTGGTGACTCCTTGGACAGCGTTGATTGGGGATGCCTGTCTTTGCTGGAACAACTTGGTGCACACCTGGCATAGAGGGACTGCCGATAAGTTGCCAACCCCATGTGGGAACTCTTTGTCATTCTGTCTATCTGTTGTTATTATTCACTATTAGCTCTTTATTACTGTACTATTTGTTTGTCACATTAACCTTTCTATTAACTGTTGTATGCTAGGCTATAAGTAAATTTGCCTTTACTTCACTCCCGATTCACCTCCTTGATCCCAAACCCAGCAACCTAATGGCTGATACACTCACGGCGCCTAGCCGGCCTGTGACACTGGATGACCCTGGTTAGCCAAAGGGGCTTCCTGGCCCCTTTGCATTGGTGAAGCCTGACCTGTGCAGAATGAATGACATTCCCAAGTATTATCTGGTGTCCTCCATAAAGCCCTAATTAACTTAAAATTAATGGAAAATAAATTACTTGTTTGTGAGTTATCTGGTCTTTACTAACAGTTCTACTAGGGGAGGGAAGGTTTGGGCAGAGTCCTGTTTAACAGAAGTACAGCTCTTCACAACACGCCCACATGCAACATTACTCAGTGCAATGGCCTCACAGCAGGGACATCCTGTTTTGCAAATCCCAAATCAAAAGCCCCATCACCATCATCTGATCCTATGCAGGTTTGGTACCTTCTCCCATCTGTCATTTCTCAGGTGTCCTTAGCACTCACTGGCCACATCTACACGAGATGCTGACTGCACAGTAGCTCATTACTACTATGCAGCAGCATCGCATGACATGAAGCATGATGCAACACTACTGTGCAGTAGTAACAAGCTACTGCACACTCAGCATCACCTAAAAGCTGTGCAGCGATGCTATTGCACAGTAACTCTGGTTACTGCAGTTATTTAGTACTTGTGTATGCAAGTATTCAATGACTGCTCAGTAACAACTGTGCCTTCATCATCTCATGTAGATCCAGCTACTCTGACAGTAACTACTGAATCAGCAACCACATGGATGGGGAAGGAGCAAGCCCTTTTGTGCTCCTCCTAAATTCCTAAATCAGTGGAATCGGAGGTCTATGACAGCTTTGCTGATCATCAAAGGCAATCAGCCTGTTCTTCCCATTACCTGGGGATGTTGCCCGACATCACAATCCCCCTTTTCCCTGGCTTCAGCTCCTTTCTTACCTGCCATGCCTTGATCTTTTCCTTCAAGTTCAGGAGGCAGTTGATAGGGTCAGGGGTTGCCCTTGCTGGATGTATTGCTCACTGGTTTTTTCTATCAGCCTTCTTCACCTTCGTCCTAAAACGTGCATGCCACTCTGTTACTCTTCCTCTTCTCCCCTCAGCTGACCTTTTCTGCAGGAGCTGAGCCTGGCTGGGGTTCTCTTCTATACATACAGCTCTTTATTCTCAGGATGGAGCCACTACTTGGAGTCCATGAGCTCCAATCCCATAATTTGGGGCTTCAGACCCCCTTTTACTGCCCCTCCCAGGCAATCCATCTCCACCTCTGCTTCTTCAAGCTCTCCTGGGACCTCCTTCCTCCTCTCAGTCCCACCACAAACTACTGGATTAGTCTGCACAAAATATCCAAACAAAATTGACATAAGTGCCCTTTTAACAAACAAAAACCAATCTTCTGCCTCTAATATGGCAGCAACAAAAAGTAAAGGAAAAAGAATCCATTAAATCATATCCTGTCTAACTACTCTATATCTCTTCATTCAAAATTTCCCCAGTAAGCTACTTTGGCCCTTTTTCCTGTCTTCCAAATACCCTGGTCAGGAGTCAGGAACTCCTTTCCACTGCTCTATTCACTTTAGCCATTTGTACGCACCACAAAATTGACTTTTAAAGTGAATTAGTGCCCTTTTGCACCACTTCAATGGTGCAGCTGTTTACACATGTCAGTACCATAATGCATTAAATGACTTTGGGATGCAGCAAAATAAAATATGTCCAAGGTATTTTAGTTTGCCAGCTTATAGCCTCAGAGGGAAGCACCAGGCCCTGTGTAGGCACCCTGGGCACACAGCCCAGCAGCAGCCCATGCAGGCAGGTTCCAATGAAGGAGAAAAAAAAAAAAGCAGCAAGCCTTATCTTCCCCCCACCCAGCCTGCCTGCTTGCCTGAGCTGCACGGGGGCCCAGTGCTTCCCTCCACAGTTGTGGTGTCCCTCAGGACTGCCCAGGCTGGGTACCTGCAGGCAGGTGCCACCTGGGGGCACCATCGCTGCCACAAAGGGAAGCACACTGCCCCCGACAGCTCAGGGACTGCTTACCCTCCCCTCCCTGCCACTGGAGAGGCAGGTAAGGATCGGGTCTGACCCTTGTGTACCTGCCATGGGGGTTTACTTCGCCCTAAATTGGAGTGGTGTTTTTAAAAACCCACCACTGCAATTTAGGGAGAATTAAACCAAAGTAAACACCCACGGCATGTACATGGTCAAAGCTTTCCCAGACCTAATTATGGTTCAGTTCAAAAACTCTTCCCCCTCCACTTTGGGTCCTCCAGCAGGGGTTTAAGTAACCAGGCAACTCTCCCCAGCCCACTTCCCAGCTCCTGTGAAGGACCTGCTGATTACTTTTAGGCTGCTGATACATGTGAAAAAATGCACTTAACTGGATGAATCAGCACATTAGTTGGACCCAGCTCCACAGCATCTATATAGATCACCGTCTTCAGTGGGGCTTGTATCTAATAGCTCATTGAATCAGCTATTAGATAAAAGTACCAAAAAAGCTCTGCTGAAGCAGCCAATCTATACAGATGTTGGGTGAGCTGGGTCAAACTAACACAATGCCTTTTCTGGGCATGTGCTGGACTCGGTGCAGGGGTGCACTGAGTTTAAAGTGCTGCGCGTTTTTTTTGTCCGTAAGCAGCCTTAATTGGCAAGTCATTAAACCACCCGCTGTTTCGTCTGTGAGAATACCGGCACTCTGTAATATGGGTTGTCTGACTGAGTCCTGATGGGGAGTTCAGACAGGAGCAGGGGGCAAAGGGAATGGGGACACAGAAGCATGGATTAGGAGGAGGGGGGTACTCAGCTATGTCTTAGCATCCAGCCATGAGGACCCCCTCCTTCCCTCCCTATCTGCAAATATGGATCCAATATGGTTGGGGGGAATTGGGTTTGTAGAAAGGGTTGGGACAAAGGCAGGATCGATGTGGGGGTCTGAGCAGGCAGTCAAGAGAATGACTTGAACGTGTGCTGTTCCAGCAGCAGTTTGTCCAAATCAGGAATCCGATTTCTGGAGACAACATATGAGGAATTAGGAACTGTGCAGATAACACAGGAAACAATGACGCAAAGGTCAGAGGCTCTTAAAACTGGCATGGCAGCAGGACCAGCAACATATATCTGCACACACATGAGAAGGTTAGAGTAGAAACTGAAGAGATTTTTGGAGACATTTCCAAGGACTGACTTCATTATGGAGCAGTCCCTAAGGATGCAGGGAGTAGTGAACTCAATTCCATTACTTTCTAAAATAGTTTCAGGGGACATGGAAGGAAATTACTAACCAGCCGTTTTGACAGGGTCCATGGAAACACTGTAGGAGCTGTTTAAGGCACCAAAAAGGGAAATGCTTGGGAAAGTACAGCAGCAGAAGGGGACACTGTACTTACCAAAGTACCTGGGTAACCTAGCATCTATCCTTGTTCTGGTCATGCAGGGAGGATCTGTGGGGCACAGGACACCCATGGCCAGGTTCAGTGTGGCCCAGGTCAAGTGTCGAGTCCAGAAGGGGGGGCAGGCAGTAAAGTGAAACCAGCAAAGGGAATGTCTGACGGTGGAGAGCAATAATGGGTGGTTCATCAAAAGATCCTGCTCTGCGTGCAGTCACCCTAGTGCGCTGTCAGCTTCTGTGTGCAGCTGGCTGCGTTCACAACAGGGTGGCATTGTTTACCCCTGCCCTGCTGCTGCAGTAACTCAGCAGAGGAGCGACGGTAGTCCTGCAGCCTTAGGGAGAATCCCACTGAATGACACCCCCTTTTCTGCCAGATACCTGGGATTTTAAGGGTCTAGGAATGTACAGCAGCATTTCATTAGTAATCCTCATTGGCAGCTTTTATGGTGGCTTTTGGGGTCCAAACTTAACCCCATCAGTAAAGTGAATTCACTGTTCTGTAGTCACTGGGCATACAGGGTGTGATGGGCCACCCACCTTACTGTGCTCATCTACCTACCAGGCTCTGAGTGCCTCCCTGGGGTGCCTCACATCTGGCCAATCCCCTTCCTGGAGCACACCTGTGAGCCTGGGGTCATTGCTGCCACCACCCAGGAGTCTCAGTCTGTCTGTAGCCCTGTGCCCCCTGGGATACACAGGCCTTGTAGACCTTGAGGGTGCTCAACCCACTGCAAACACTTGGGATGTTTCCCTTGGCCTGGAGCACAAATAGTGGTCTCCCTTAGTCAGCTGAACCAAGGTGACACAAAGGCATGCCCCTCTCCCTCTCCCAGTCAGCTCACCACATGTAGAATGATGGAGAACTTTATTGATTACAGGGAGTAGGTTTGTGGTAGGGTACAGGATAAAGCAATATAAAAGAATAACCTTAGAGCAAATAGCGTGGCTAGGTAGCCATTGATCATGCATCTGCTGTACTGCAAACTATATATCTAGATAGGTTACTTGGAAGTATTAGACATACTGATGCATGATAGGCAAGAACCCAGCAGGTCTTTAACAGTGCTGGAGTTTGGCTGAAGTGTGAGGTCCTTGGGGTCTGCAAAATCCCACCAAGCTGCAGGTACTGCCCTGAACAAATAGCTAATAATCTGCAGGGCATGACTGGTTCCTACCAAGGTTTGTCTCTGTCTGACTGGGGGAAGAAGATGGTGACTGCTATTTTTGTGTCCCCCTACTTTGTTGGTGCCTGGGGCTGCTGCCCTGGTCATCCTCTCCCACTTAGTTGCCCGACTGCATGGCGCTCATATGTAAACGTGTTATCATAGGGATTTTTCTCCCACTGAACAAACTCTGCTCAATCTTCAGCCCTTGTTATACTCCAATTGTGTCTGCACTTCTGTTACTAATAGCACTTTATTAGCGCTACAGCCTGCCCCCCAATAATGGCATTTACTCTGGAAACTATTTATTTAGTTTTTGCCCTACATTCATCTTAGATGGTGAAACTAGACTGGTCGACTTCCATCTGCTTCCACTTAGTCCCCTGCCTGGTTCTCTCCCACTTCACATCAGCCTGGCTCCAGGAGGACAATCCACGTGGATTAGAAAATTGTCCTAACTGAAATTTTAAAAATGGATTAAAACATTTCTATTTCACGCTGGATGGAGATGTCCCTCAGGAAATTATTTGTTGATAGAAAGTGAAATGTCTCACAACGTCTCAATTTCCTTTGAGAAAAATTTAAAAGTTGACAAATTTTGATTTCTTCTCTTTGAAAAATGAAAACGTAAGGCTTCATTCCACACTCAGCTGCCCTGACCCGCGCTACTGTGGTGCCTCCTGGCAGTTGTAATGTTTCTGCTCTTTCTGAGGGTCTGGGCTTTTTGGCTAGGCTGGACTTCAGGAGGAGGCTCCGTTGTCTTTTCTCTGGCGTGAGGAATCAGCACATGACTGCAGGTGCATCATGAGGGATGTAGCCTGTCCCGAAAGCCCATGCAGAAGAACAAAGGCCAGGGTCACCTGAACTATGCCTCCTCCCCCGAGGCGCTGCAGCACCGAAGACAGGTGCAACTGAACACTGCATTGACTCTTAGCAACGCACTTTCACATTTCTAAAGAGAGACTTTCTGGAACTTGCTGTTTTACATCAACATTGGACACCGTGGCCTTATTGCAATTTGGGATGCAAACAACTACTTCAGGACTCCCCACAATGCTGACATGCTGAGCTTCATTCAACTCCATTGCTTTTTAACAAGATTGCACTGGAAGTATCTGACTAATTGACATTTCCCCTTGTAATGGCACACGGCTCTGCCTGTCGGTGCTCTGTTACCATTCAGCATGCACATGCTTCTCCTTTAGACGCCAAGAGCATATGTGCTGCTTCACAACCCCTATCAGGTATAGAAACTGAAGGTCCTGGCTTTGTACCTTCGCTGTGACTGGAAGACAGAGCTGTCCTGCTCCCTGCCTCCTGCACTGCTGACCTTGGAAAGTGCTGCTGATGGCTGCAGAGGAGTGGGTAGGGGTCCATCCATTTCTGTTCCCATCTAGATGCAGGATGTCACCCAGGAAGCCGCCTACATGCGTGCTGTCTCTCTCAGAGATTTCACAGGTATTCTCAGAGGTGTAGCAAGCCAGATCTGTGCCCTGCAGAAGCTGGGCTGGCTAGTTAAACCACTGGCTATTCTTTCATCCTTGTTCCTTCCTCCTTCTGAAGTAAGTCATGGAGATTGAGAAAGACATGTACTGTTCTATGCCTTTTGCCACCGCACGGCCCAGTGAAATGTTGGTGCTTACAGGATCAGGGCTTCAAGGCATGACAGTAACAGAAGTTGCTCTCCCTGCCCCCAAGCATGCGTATAGGCAGCCACACATCTCCCTGCATCTTGGACTCTTGGCCGAGGCTGTGGAAGGAGGCAAGCAGCAGCTCTTGAGAAGAGTGGTCAGATTTGGTCTGAGAGATTCAGCTGAGTGGAGTCTCACAGGACATGGGATTGGCTTCTCATCACCTTCACAGACCGAATCTTTTAGTAGTTGTAAGGGCAGAACGGAGAATTGAGTCTGGCCCCTGTGCTAGGCAGATTGTAGCCATCACTGCCCCAGTGTCCACATCCTTTAACACAAAGAAGGCCCTGCTGTGCCATCACACCAACATTGGCTGCTTCCCTGGGCATTTCACAGGACCACATTGCCTCAAAGCACATTGCTTCAGGATGCTGTTGTGGCTGGAAAGGTTTGTACACCCCACGCACCTGGGGAAAAGGCAGATCCCAACCACCTAGCTCCATTTCCTTCTGGCCTCACTGACTTCCAGCTCTGCCCCTGCTCTCTTTCTTGGCACAATCAGCATAAGGGCAGGACCTGGGCACTTCTGACTCCACAGTTTGTGAAAATGATGGCCTGGAGCTGGCTCAGCACCACGGGATCTGGAAGAGGATCTGGAATTGCAGCCAGGGCAGGGAGAGCTGTGGGTATATGTACAAGTAGGGTGCCTTGCTATGCAGAGCCAAGCCAGCACTGAACAAGCTTGAAGGAGAATGGCTGGGCCATCTCCACGCAGTACTATATTGCAAGGCAAATGCCCTTCACAGTGGGAGGAAAGCCTGGTGGAGGGAGAGGCAGACGGAAGGAGTCAGTGAGTCGGGCAGAGGGAGATCAGGAAGGAATGGGTTGAGGGCCTGGCAGGGGTTGTTGGGAAGGACTGGGTTCAGAGAAGGGGACTGGGACCTGTTTGTCCTGGGGTAAATGAAAGAACAAGAAAGGAAGGATCTCAGACTATGGCGAGTAAGGATCACCCAACCCTGGTTCTGTCAAGGCACAAATCTGGTGCGTGACCCCTAATGCAGTGCTGGTCTCAGGCCCCAGGGCACATCCAGTTCCAGCTCTGAGATTCAGTCCCTAAACAAGGATGAGTCTGAGTCTTTGCCCCTCTGCAACATGCAACAGGGTGGGTCAAACTGTACCTATTAGATCTCAACGAGGGCTCCCTCCCTGGCTCTGCCTTTGCCCTCCTGCTGTGTACAGCGAGGCCTACAGCATCCACAGGGCCTGCACAGGCTGCATGGATAATGGGAACACCCCCCCATCACTTGCTGGGGGTTTCCAAATGTGAATGACCAGTTTAATCAAACCTGATCTCTGCCACCAGGGGCTTCTTGGAAAAGAGGTTGGAGCACTGAGGCTGCTGCCTTCCTGAGAGACTTCCTTATCTCAGAGCCTCCTGTAGGAGAGTGGTAAATCAAGGAGGTAAAGAGAGTTTCAAACACAAACCAGATCATCTCAGCCCAGCACAGCCCCATCCACCTTCCAGCTCCTCCTGGCTCAGAGATCTGTTTTTAATTCCAGATGAGCTCTGGTTTGTGTCTTCTTTTACACAGCATAATTCAAGCTCCAAGGCCTTGGGGCTCTGGCTGTAAGTCACTGCCCAGCTGAACAAGCTGCAGAACACCTTCCGGAGATGCTCTGCTTCTCCTCAATCACTGATACCTCATCCATAACCTCCAGGAGCTCACTAGCACTGCAGCTGCAAGCAGCATGGGGGCCCCACTGGCCCTGGCCACCCCCTTTCTTGAGGGATTCTTCCCCCTGGAGTAAACATGGGGGATATGAAATACGTATGTGAGAGAAATGGCTCTAGCCTTATGAGCTCCACGTACCCCCAATGGGGGAGATTTAAGCCCCTGCAAAAGGGCAGAGTTCTGGGAACTGGGCTTGTACCACGTCAAAAAACACAAGGCCGACCATGGGGTTGGGTTTTCAATACAGAAGCATAACTAGGAAGTTCTGCACTAGGGCGGTAGGTGGCTGGCAGTAGCAGTGGCAATGAGTGCCATTCTGGTGCCCCCCTCAGTCAGTGCCTGGGATTGGTGTCCTGCTTGTCCACTCTTAGTTAAGCTACTGCTTGAGCATCTCGCAGTGTGGGGTATGGGGTGTGGGGCAGGGGCTAGGACTTTGGCATCTCAGACATCCTATCAGGGCCCCTTTGCCACCAGCCCAGCAGTTCCTGCTGCCTCTCTCACCAGGCAGTCTGGTATAGGACATGCCAGGCGCTGTGTTAATCTCAGTACTGTCAGGTGAGTGTCATGCATCCTCCGTAGGATTTCATAGATATCACAGATGTCATAAATTTCTAGGGTCAGAAGGGACCTATTAGATCATTGAGTCCAACCCCCTGCTCTAGGCTTGTCTAATCTCCTTTTGAACAGCTCCAAGGTAGGGGAAAGCACCACCTTCCTTGGAAGCCCTTTACAGATTTTGGCAACCCTCACCGGACAGAGCAGCAAGGTGTGGAGGCAACCACGCTTCCTCTGAACAAACATAAGCCACAGGCTGCTTTCACTGACCATGGGGTAATTGCAGAGAAACTCTTCTGAAGTCAGTGGAGTCACACTGGATTTACAATGGTGAAACAGATCCAGAGAGGTGCTCCTCCCTCTCCAGTAGGCACTGGTGAGGCTACAGCTGGAGTACTGTGTCCAGTTCTGGGCACCGCACTTCAAGAAGGATGTGGATAAGCTCAAGAGGGTGCAAAGAAGGGCCACCTGTATGATTAAGGGCATGGAGGATAGGCCCTATAAAGAGAGACTCTGGGACCTGGGCCTGTTCAGTCTGAGTAAGAGAAGGCTGAGAGGTGACTTGATAGCCGCTTACAAGTACATAGGGGCGAGCATCAAGATGTAGGGGAGCAACTGCTCAGGAAGGCACCCCAAGGGAGGACAAGAACCAATGGGCATAAACTAATAGAGGGTAAATTCAGGCCAGACATAAGAAAAAACCTTTTCTCTGTAAGAGTCACCAGAATCTGGAACACACTCCCAGCAGAGGTGGTGCAGTCACCATCCTTGGAGGTGTTCAAGTTGAGGCTGGACAAGCCCCTTGTCGAGCTCGTCTGAATCCAATAACTTCCTGCCCGTGGCACGGGACTGGACTTGATGGTCTTACAGGTCTCTTCTGGTCCTTCAAGTCTATGATTTTATGAAATCTAACTCCAAAATCTTTATTGTGGCAGGGAGTAGACACTGAATTATTAACTGGGAACTGAACAAAGTCTAGTGCAGGAAATGGTTCAGCCCTTCTATTTTTGTAATATGTTAATTAAGGCAGGTTATTAGTTATGTGATTATTGCATCCACACAGCTCTGTGCTTTCTTGACATGACCACACCGCCTTCTGGGTAGCTATCCCATGGTTCAGTGCTCTGCCACTAAGTTCTCACTCTGGATTTTCCTGGCAGCACCTGGAAAACCAGTTACCTACTGAAACCTGCTGAATTCTGGGAGTTGGAGTCCAACTGAAGGACTCCCGCAATTCCTCCCATACTGTACAACAACTGTTCTGCTTTTAACAACCCAACACCATTTTCAAGCTTCTGTCAGGCAGCATGGAGGAAATATGGTTGAGCTGCACAATCCTAACAGTCATTCTTACCAGCAGGACATGCCACGTGGATTGGCAGTCATGCAGTCAGATGGTTTTAGATGATTTGGGAGGCAGAGCTGCCATCACACCATACAGATGTGTTTGAATGCAGGAGAAGCCGCCACTGCAGAAATGCTTGAGGGCTGAAAAGCATGTTCTCCACAAAAGAAATAGGGCTGTTTGTCTTTCTTCTGAATGGAGAAAAGCCACCCTCTTTGCCACAATGGTTTCCCTGTCAGTCTGTCGGGCCTGTGGTGTCCATGCACAGAGCATGTCAGCATTGTCTAGGTTTCAGGGGGCTTGGTGAACTGAAGACATGCTCGGTGTCCTGTGTCACATGGGAATAGAGCACATTTCCCCCATGGATATTAATCACAGACCACTCAGTGATCTGGGGGCTTCCCCACAACCATAGCACTCAGCCCATCTCTCACCCTCCCTTATCTAGCACACGTAGCAGAAGCCATGTGTCACAGATCAGCACCTTCGAGGGAAAGCTCTGCCTTGGGAATCCCAAAGACGTTTACTTCTCCTGGAAGACCCTCCTGAAGTCAGCCCTGGCGTGGCTGCTCCAGGGGCCAGACCCCAGCTCTTGTTTGTCCTTGGCTGCCCCAGCTATCGGTAGTATCCCTTGCCTCGGGGAGCTCCATCTGTTCAGTTCCTGAGAAGCAGGGTGTTTTCCTCTTCAAGCGTTGGGAAGGGGATGGGGAGCAGAGTGCCCATGTTTCGTGGCACAGCAGACACTTCAGCTCAAAAGGAATTGTCTTTGTTTTGTCCCTGTAGTTCCTTCTGTCCTCCTTGGACCCCTGCTTCTTAGGGGGTCCCTCACAGCCTCCCCAGTTCTCCATGGGCACAGTCAGCCATACTCACAACAAAACTGGTAGAAAACTACAGCATTAGCTCCAGGACTGACATTCACCCAGGCGGATGAAACATAAAGTTACGTGGGGAATCAGCAAGCAGGTTTTGTGCAGTATCTGTCAACCCTAGGACAGGGAGCAGTACCTGCCATCCCCTAGGACATGCTGGAGTCCTACTTATTTATGGCTACTATTTCCAGCAAAGTACAAGAGCTCCAGGCTCAAATTCAGCCCCCAGTCTCTTTGGTCACACCATGCCCTGATTCTGTGGCAAGGTGCTCTGCTCACTGGGGTGCTGGCCAGGGATAGCTGAGGTTTCCAGAGGACAGTAGGAGCAGATGTGCTCTGAAGAAGCTGCGGGCAGCATGAGTAGACAGGATCAAAGGAAGTCCAGGTCCTGCCCCCAAGCAGGACCTCACAGAAGGAGGAGCAGAGGGGGCAATAAGAATAGGGTTGCAGGGGGTGGTGGTCTTTTCTCATAAGGCATCAGAGACTTTTTTAAAAGCACTTTCATGTCATGCTCACATCAGTCTGGATCTGGTTTCCATGAGACTCAGTGAGACCCAACAGGCCCTGTCCTGTGGTGAAGAATCCAGGCACTGGGGGGCGCGGGGCATGGTCCTGTCAGCCAGAGTTACGCAGAGTCTCTGTCAGATCATAGGGAGGATGGCAGACATTTAACGCCAGTGCCAAACCAGTGCCAAACCTGCAGAGACATGTTTTTCAGCTGCTGCCTAATGCCTGCATCCTCCTTCCCCTTCCTCTCCCTCTTCTCCCTGCCCCGTTGGACCAAGCCACACTGAAGAGCCAACGTGGAGCTGGGCTTCTTATGTCAATGGGGACGTCAATTTATAGGGCCTCCTCCCCCAGACCTACTGTTTTGTCTGATACCCTGTTTCTGCCCCTCATTTCACATCATCCTGGGCTGTCTGCTTTCTCTTTCCCATCTCAGAGTGCTAAAGACATGGGGAAAGCTGAGTGCTTATGACCCAATGAGCCCCAGTGTCACAGAAAGAGCACAGAAGAAAAACTGGACCTGGTGGTGGCCAAAAGGAACAACTGAGAGCCAGGAATCCTGGGCTCTGTCCTCAGCTCTGCCACAAGTCACTGTACGCCCCAGTCTACCAAACTATAAAGCAGGCATCAATCTGGACTCCCCTCTGAAAAGCCATGAACTTGGGTTTATTTATGTGCTAAATGCATTCAGATTGCTTTTCCCAAAAGACTAACATCAGGTTTTAATAAGGGACTGATCAGTACAAGCAGGTTAGGGTGAGTGCCCTTCCCAGACCTAAGCCAGGGAGTATGGGCATGTGGGTATTGCAGAAGGAGCTTGTGCAGGCTTAAAGCTCTGCCTGGGTCTCTCAGGAACCATTACTTCATTAGGATGACTGTAACTGGCTCATTTATCCAGCTCAAAGAGCTGCTTGCTCATAGGGCAGCTGCCCAATTTTCAGCCTTACATTAGCAATTTGTTTTTATTAGTTCAGTATTTTACTGGATAACATGGACCTTCCTTGAGTGAGCCACAATCTTCCCTTGCCAGAACCAGAAAGTAATAAATGCGTTATTCTGCAGGGACAGATATAATTTAGCTGTGGTGTTTGCTGATAGGGAGCCAAGAGAAACACCGTGTTACGAAGCAGACGCTTGTAGTGACACAGTGGATCCCAGTCCAGGGGATCCATAAAGAGAGCTCCATTCCTGCCCTGTTGCCTACATGGCACTTTGGGCTCCCCACAGCGTGTGTTGCCACCTCCAGATGACTCATGTTGGCACCTGAGACCAGGGAACATGAGTTCCCATGGCACTACACGCCAGCACTGAAACAGGTGAGGTGAGCAAAGCCAGTTCCAGTGAGTCAGTGGCTCACAGCTGGGCAAAGGGGAGAGGATGGAGGGGACTTTTGTAAATCACATTCAGAGTCTTGTCAGGCAGAGGGGAGAAGTGTGGGGCCATCAGGACCTGAGCTGCCTGCTTCGCAGGACTCAGTCTCAGGGCAGGGCGAACCTGGAACTTTCCTTCTGTGGACAATGCCTATGTGGCAAATGACCTGGTAGCCTCAAGTGAAGCAAAATATGAATTTTCACAATTTCCCTGGAAGAACAATTACTGGGAATTTTGAAATGATTGTGCTCAAATGTTTCATATGGATAAAATTAAAGGTTTTTGTTTTAACTTCATTGTTTTGGTTATCTTACATTATATTACTCTATTCTTTTAAAAACTAAACATTTCTTCTATGAATGGCCTATGTCTTAATCTCAAGGAAAAAGAGTTTAAAGCTTTTATGTGCCCATGGAAGATGGATCATTGTAAATACGCTTTTATTTGTTGCTTTAGTTTCTTTTGTTAAATGTAGAGTCAGAAAGCGTGGGTTCATCTTAAATCCAAGGTGTCTTACATTTGAAGGAACAGGTTATATTCAGACTAATAAAACAGCAGCAAAGTGCTTGGAACTTATTCAAACAAAACAACCGGCGCATTCTTTGCTTTTTTTTTGGTGCAAATGTCAGTGCAATCAATACATTCCTGCCAAATGTTTGGATTTCATTGGATGAACATTTTCCAATGGAAAAAACAGCCCAGCTGAATGTTTTCAACCAGCTCCAGAGCTCAGGCATAGTACTGAGCACACTCCATGTTCAGTGGTCCCAGGTTCAGGGGCAGTCAGCAAGAAGCTGGCAGGGGCACCTAGGCTGTGGGTCCTTTAGGTGCATCCTGCTCCTGACACGGGCACATGTGAAGGGAGCTGCTCTGCCACAGCCCTTGGACAGCCTGGAACAGGTGACCTCAGCCACAGGCTCTTTGCTGTCTCACCTCCATGGAACTGGTAGCAATTTATTCTGAGGAAGCTGCAGTCTTGGGGATTGGCACTAACACTGCATTGTACTAGTGGGCAAGGGTCCTGTCAAGCTGCATGCTTTTACAAGGTGAGCTTACCAGGTCTTTTCTGAGCAAGCACTGCTGCATTTCCCTATAGCCCATCCCCACATGCTCAGATAGGGGTTTCCAAAGCAGCCACGAAGGCCCCGATCCTGCAGTGAGTCAACAGGGATTGAACCCTTTGCCCACACAGAGCCCTGCTGACACAAGTGGGATTTGCAGGAATGCAAAGACCTGCCCCCTCGAGCCCATGGCAAGGGGAAGGGCTGATACTGAGTGTCCAACCTGAGTCAGCCTGGACCTGATTTTCATAGGTGCTGAGCACCCATGGTTCTCATCAGGTCCCAGACTCGATGCTCTTCTGAGGTCCCTTCCAGCCCTAATGTCTATGTCTATGACCCATCACTTCTTTAGTTAGGCCCTGTAGCCATGGCTCTCACAAGCAGCAGCATCCTGGTGCTTTCTTGGCATTTCCTCAGACTCCTTGGGTATAACTGCACCCAGCAGGAGAGGTGGCAGAGGGAGGGCCATAAGACAACACAGCCTGCATGCAGGTGAAGGTTGCTGATGCTGAAGCCATTTGCAGATGAGCCTCTTCTGCCATGTGCTCCCCACACACAATAGCCCCACGCACTGCCAGTCACTTCTGGGGCTTTCAGGAGGATTTGGGCACTGCACAGGAAGGAAATGTGAGGAAGCAGGACTGACAGCCAGAGGACACTTAATGCTCCTCCACCCTCTGACATCCACTCCTCTGCGGCTATGGATAATCACCCACCAGCCTATGCCACCGCTTCCCTGTCACTGAAATGGCACTGAGCATACTCACTGCAGAGAGCTTTCTCAAGGCCTTTGTGATGATCCAGACCCACAAAAGACCATAACAAAACAGTGGCATCAATCAGTTGTATTGGTTCAAGCCCTGTATTTCTTCCTCAGGTAAAAACCCTATCAACTTCACTGGACTTGCAGCTTGTTACAACCTCCTTCCTGATCTGGCCCTTGAAGAGACGGTCATTAATGAGGGGCTTGGTCTGGCCCCACTGACCTCAGTTGGCTCCGGCTCCGACTCTGAGCTATGGTATCCAGGGGCTTGAGCACATCCCACCTGCACAGGTGGTAAACCCTTAGCCCATGGTCCAAGCATGGACTGTGGGGTGGTAATCTGTGATTTGGATGACTTTTTCCTTTGATCCTGTCCATCCTAGCTGTCCTTCTACCCAGCGAGGTCTACAATCAGGAGAGGCTGAATCACTCAATTGATTCAAGGTTGCTGTGTGATTTCATTGCAGAGGTTTTGTGTTGTTTGGCAGGGCTGCATCTTATGGATGGGGGCTGGGACACCTTGCTTAGTGCGCAGACACAAGACAGCTTGGCTCCATGCATTACACCAGACGGCATGGCTGATCCCTGTGTGTGCTCTGCTCTGATTGCCTTCTCCGATTGCTGGGTGAGGAACTGCAGTGATGACCCAGAGCACTCCAGCCCATATTTCCTGGAATAATTTCTCAGAGGCTTTACTGTGACATTGCCTCACTGTATTTGCCTTGGCAAAAGCAAGGTAAGAAAGTCGTCCAGTCCTCGTGCTATATTCCAGCACGCTGGGCGGGCCTTTGCATTAGGCCCTGTCCTGGGCTGCTTGTTCTCTCTTTAAGTTCTGTTTGCATTAGAAACAGGCCTGAACTGTTATATCAAGATTTCAGCCATCAGGAGCTCAGGAGGGTCTAAGTCTAAGGCAGAAGGGCTTTTAGTTTGATATGTGCCTTGGCTAGGATCTCATTTATTTAAGCTTTGGAGGACATGTGATTTGTACCATGTCTGAGCTCCGTTTCAAGGAATGCCACTGAAACTCTCTGAGTAGGGATGTTTAGCCTGATTTTCCTCTGCCTTGGGCAGGTCTGAAGGAGGAACAGTGACACCTGAGCAAAACCAGGCTGGAGCAGGAGAGAATCAGGACCTTGCCTTGGTCTCAACCAGGAATGCTTGTTGGTGCAGCCTCTACTACCATGATGGGCTCCCACAGAGCATGTGGTCTTCAAGCTCCTGTGGAGTCACTCCCAAGCCTTTTGGTTCCTCCAGGTCATCTTTCCCCTCACCAGTACACCCTCATTAGTCATTGTCCCAGTCCTGGCCCTGAGCTTTCCTTGCCCTGGCCCACTCTGGTGAGTACAGCTAAGGCCTCGTTGTACAATATGCGGGCACTGCCTGCTCTTGGGGCTCAGGACAACCCCCTACTTCAGGCTCACTCAGGACAGTCTTCCTCTGTGGTTCTGTTCCCCACGCAGCGTGGATGCATGAGCGTCAAGCAGGCTGCACTCTGCGCAGGAGGTACATGGCTCTGTACACAAGTCACAACATTGTCTCCTACAGATTAATACCAGGGAGGGCAGATTCCGTACTTTAGCCCCAGTAGTGCTCAGGGAACTTGCCCATGAAGCTGGAGGCATCAAGTTCTCACCTAGAGAGGCTTTGAACCTTTATCTTTCCACTTTCCCAGAATAAGGCTCCAATCATCAGGTCACAAGTCAACATTAGCTCCTTTTGAGAGGGGTTTCCTTTAGGCAGCTAAGAGAGGGAGGTGAGGAGTGGGTGGAGCAAGCTCTCTAGTTACAAGGTGTGTGGCTCAATGAGCTGGTTGTTCCTCTAGAAGGAAGCAGGGCCTGAGTTATAGCCTGAACTCTTTCTTCAAATGAAGCCAGAGTGCCTCAGTTCACTGCACTCTGTCCATGTAATTCAGTGAATATTAAATACAAGTTGCAATAGGCCAGCTTCAAGAGGAGGGCTGGATAGGATCCTGGAGATGGGCTGACCTGTGGTGTGGTGGCTGGAGCACGGTAGTTGAGAAGTCAGAAATATGCAGGTTCACATTTCCTCTGGGCAAAGGCAATCTAGAGCCTCCTGCTCCCTTTGCATGAGCCCTAACCACTCAGCTACTGGGGCTAAACTATAGAGGTTGTTGCTACCTCCTCATTTTTCTAGGACTTACATTCAGATGGAGTGGAGTGTGCAGCCTTCTGGGCATGCTTAGTGCATGCACGTCTGCTCTGAAGGGGGAACAGAGGTGCAAGCAGTGCAGAAGTGCCAAAACCTCCATTTCTGTGGCTGGAAACCTGCCCCTGGGCATGTTAAGCGAAAGAGAATCCTGCCCTTGTTTCCATGAGGCGGCGATTCCAAAGCTTTACACACACATCCTCCGTGGGAGGAGGGGAAGGTTCACGTGTGCGAGGATTGAAGAATGATGTCTTAACCAGAGCCAAAGTGGTGGTCCGGTTACAGAACCCAGGCAGGAAGCAGGCGCTGGAAGGTAAGTTCAATGACTAGAAAACATGGACAGTGTTAAAACACAGATGGTTTTCTCAATGCACAGTGAATAAAAATATCTTAATTGGGACAAAAGGAACAGGCCCCAATTAGAATCCTCTGGGCTCATTTCTGCATCTAGTGGCGCTCTAACAAATGCCGTCACTTTTTCCTTTTGTTCTGTTGTGTCTCTCTCGGTGCAGCCTTTCTGATTTCTGGGGGCACTGGGTGCAAAGTACTTTCCTCTCTCAAGCAGTCCAGGTCTGAGGATCAAATGCTAATGATTATCTCCATATATGCTTTGCTTTCTTTATTGCTTGTTGCTGGCTTCCCAAACAGGGCTCTTTCCCGTTGTCAGGAAATTCTAGGCAGCGTTGGATTTCATCGCACAAGCAGCTCCTGTTTCTGGAGTGGGTTGTACAATCCTGCCAGGCAAAACTGGGTTAGAAATGGGCACACAGTACAACATTCAAAGCTGGACCCACTCTGGGGTTTCAAGCTTTCCAACTTGGGGGGCTGTCTGGATGAAGCATGAAGGCATCACGGTCTGTTGCAGGTCTCAAAGCACTTGTTTTACAAAGTCAGTTCAGTATCATTATTGTCATGGGCCAGGGGAGGAAACTAAGGTAGCTCAGGCTAACATTTCCTCAAATGCTTGCTGATGTTTAAGTCCAGGGGATCTGCCTTGAGAAATGGAAGGTGTCCTCAGTGTCAGTTTTGATCAGAGGGACTTATTACAAAGCCACAGTGAAGGCTCAGGCCAGGCTGGGAGGGTAACGGTGTCTTTCTAATAACTGTCTGTGCTACACATGCTAGAGCACGCTTACTCCATAGGCTGTTTTTGATGGTCTCTAACTCAGAGACCTTCATGCAGTCATCATCACAAGGCTGAAGGAGCATCTCATCCACCTGCTTTTGTTCCTAGATCACAGAGAAGTAAGGCTGGAAGGGACCTCAAGAGATCATCTAGTCCAGTGGTCACCAACCGGTCTATCAGGGAGACCCTGACAGTCAATCTCTGATGGACTGTCAGAGGCTCCACGACTGGCAGTGGTGGGACACATGTGGGGAGCAGTTGGGATGCGGTGCGGGAGTAGTAGGACGCACGAGTAGTAGGACGCATGTGGCTGGGCTGGAGCACGCCCCCTGCCACCAGGGCCTGGCTGGGTAAGTGGGACAATCCCCCTCTGCTCCCGCTGCCACCATGTGAGTGGAGCCCCAGCCAGGCTGGGTCAGGGGAGGGTCAGAGCCCCGGCGGCTCATCCAGGTGTGCAGGGGGGCTTCCACAGCTGCACGCATCCTGGTGGAGGCCCGGGGGGGCGGGGGCACATGACCCCCCAGTCTGTGCATGGGGCAAGGCAGCTGCTGCTGCAAGCTGGGCTTTGTGACCCTCCCTGCAGAACTCAAGGGAGCTTGATGGGTTTGCGTTCACCAGGGGAGCAACACATAAGCACAAAGGGCAAGAACACCCTGACAAGAGACTGGACACAATACAGAGGTGAGGGGACCCAGAGCCACCCCATGGAAGTCATCAGTGCCCCTGCTCTCACCTGCTCTGGATTTGCCTCCACACACACAGAAAATTAGACAAATCAGGACCAAAACAGCCCAAGAAGGCAAGGCACAGTATATAAGCATGAATATTAAGAAGCAGATTGATATATCAATGTGCAGGACTGGGAGCCTGATGTTCTTGAGCAGTCCCAGCTATGCAGTGCTCTGATAGACCGGCTGAGCTGATGCCAGGTTATTGACCATGTACTTCCCCATCCTAAGACCTGCTTCTGGGGCTCTGCATTCCTCCAGACACAAGGTCACAGCCCGTACCTTCCACAGACTGATTATTCTTTCCATGCACCATGACCTCAGGTAGACTACACATCCTGCTAGCCAGAGCCCCTGCTCCACACTGTCCAGGCCTTAGGCATGGCTCCGCACTCCAGCGCAGCCCTGGAGATACAACCAGGTGGATTCGTCCCCAGGAAAAGAGTCTGGCCACTTTCCAAGGACCAGGGAGCCTTGGCTCCCTTGGCAGAGAGCAGGGGAAAGAGACAGGCTTTTCAAAAGTGCCTTGTTTGAGCTTGTACTGGAGACTTGGCAACTCCAGTGACCTGCAATAACCATAGCAACAAGTGACTAAATAATGACAATTAGCTGGAATAGCAGCAGGCACAAAGCCAAGGCAAACAGCATAAAATTACCTGCTATTTCTCATCTCCAGCCTTCACACTTCAGCTCCCCCCAAACAACCCATTTTTTTCAATTAGAATTAATTGCTCATTACCAAAAATTACACTATTAATACTAAACATGAGACTACTTGCAAGGAGCCCCTTCCAAAGGGAGCCAGAGCCAAGCCAAACAACACCCCCGGGTCTTCAGACATGGCCTAATTTGCCTTGTAACCCGCAGCACCCAAAGGCACAGACATGCGCCGCTGGGAGATGCTGTCATTGCCCCCAGTGAGGGTGGAAGGCAGGGAGAGGCGCTTGTTGCTCCTGGAGTGGAAAGGAGGCTGTGAGGGCTGAGCTGGGCCCTGCTGGAGTGAATGGGATGGTGCTGGGGGGTGTCTTCACCTTTGCATCCTCACAGGGTCTCCTGGCAGCAGAACAGGTGCAGACAGGATTTGACTAAGCGGGAGGAGGACCTGGACTGATGGCGATAGAAGGCTGGGCTGGGACGTGCTGGCCCCCATGGAGCAAAGGATTCCTCCCTCCTCCTTCACACCCAGCCCCAGCGCAGCTGAATGAGTCCCAGCGCAGTGGAGATACGGGCAACAACCCTACAGGGGAACTAAGAAATGTTAATGAGGAAAAAGCACAACCTGAAATAGGAGTGGGGAATTTCACATGAAACTGTTTTTACCTTTTCTTCCTTCTTTACTCATCCAGGGCAGAGGAGGAGGAGGAAAGTGACACCTGAGCGCCATTAGTGCAAAGGGAAAATGTTTAGTGTCCCAGGTCAAATTAGTCAAATGGGCTCCAAATCTATTTGAATCATTCAAGAATCATATGTGGCCCTGCTACCAGCAAGTATCCTCCAGCCCAGCCTGGGGCTTCAGACACTTCCAAATCCTTTGGCAGACGTCTTACGTGCTGTCAGTGCAAGGGGGTGAGCAGGACTCCCTCGCTACTGGAGGGACATGGAAGCCCCCTGTCATCACTGGGGCGGGTTCCCAATTCCTGTGGCTGTAGCTGGGGTTTCCACAGGCAGAGGCAGCTCCAGGTGGTTTCCTTTCTGCCCAGAGGATAGAAGCTGTCGTAAGGCTCTCTTCTCCAGACGTGGGAAACTGCTATATGCTTTACTTTTCTCCAGGCTGCAGTTGAACTGGGAAGCAGGGGGCCACAGTGCTTCCCTGAAGCATCCTGCAGTAGCAGTGACCCAATGCAGGGGTGTATTGCTTTCCCTAGGCTGCCAAGATCCTCAGTGCTGAGGCTGTAGAAATGATCAAACGTAGGTATAACCTTTCTCCCTAGAGCCCACAAAGCACCCATGAAATGCAGCCACTTCTGGGGTGCAGAGCTACAGAACACTGGCATGCAACACAGGGGTAGGGAGGGCCAAAGTCTCACACTAAGCTCCTGTCCAGGGACAGAGCCAGGGCACTAGTTGAATGGTGGGGAATGGCTTTGGCATCCTGAGCAAAAATCAGAAAATACTTAAGCTCCTGCTATGTCAGTTCAGGTGCCCCGCAGAAGAGCAGTGACATGCCAGCAAGCACATGAAAGCTGTAAGCACCCAGGAGCTAGCCTCTCAATGCAACTGTCTTTGTTTCCTTCTGGAAGAGCATGTATGGGCCATAGACAAATCAATTCAGTTCAACCTGCTTGGTTCAGTAAGTGACACTGTAATAAGCCTGAATGACTCCCACTGGATTCACAGGGTGATACAGCCATGGCAGCATGCAGCTCAGACTAGAATGGAGCAGGCTGGATTATAGCACCATGTCCCATAGGGCAGTTCAGATTTGGATCAGCAAGTGAGGGGCACATCTGAGGCTCATGAAAGATTGGGCTTTAATGTGATTATATAAACCTCAGAAGACATGACTGATCTTGTAGAGGACCCTGAATTAAGGCAACCTCAGACCCCAACTTACAGGCCTTTGTCGTCCTGGCCTTTGTGCTGATACACAGTTTAATGCAAGGCTTGTTTCTGATCATAAAGCCAAATATTTTTCCTGTGTTACAGGACTACACCAGGCATGGACAGGCCTTGTCTAAATAGCTGCTTTATAAGACTTGGAAAGGATAGTTCATCTTATCTTTCTGACTCCAAAAACAACAGTTTTGTGCAGACAAAATGACGGTCTCCCTCCAATTCGGAAATTAAATCTGGGTAGATCAATATCCGTGGAATTAATTAAGTAAAGAAACAAGCCATCTGTTCGCCTGGCTGAGGTGTGTCTGCTTCCCTACAGGCGCCTCTGTCAGTGTCTGAAGCCTGCTCTGTATTTTGTCTGCCATCGATGGATGAGTAAGATTGTGCAGATAGGATCCTGCTGTGAAGGCTGGTGCCAAGGCAGTTTTATAATTATGAAAAGTCTCTCTTTCCTCACTGTTCCCTTTAATGATAGCTCAAAACCTGAAACAGAACCTCCTGCAAGAACTGCTGCTGTTGTCTTTTCTTGGGCGATCAGATTTGCTTGTGGGGGCTGCTCATAGAGCTGCTGAACATGTGTTGCTCTGTTACCATAGGACAGCACATGCTGCTCAACGCCACATAAGCGTGACAGCATGGGCCACAGGGTAGGCTACACCAGTCTGCCTGGGAGCTCAGTCTTTACCCAGGTTACTAGCCCGCACTGAAGTCTGTCCTAGAGCAGCATGGCTGTGATTTGATGCCCTTAGGGTGTGCCATGTAGTGGACTGAGCTCCCAGGCTGGGAAGTTGGAAGTCCTGCGTTCAAATGTTGCCTCTTGATTTACCCTATGACCTGAAGAGTCACATACCCCGGAGAGGTAGAAAGGCAGCTCATTCTTTATACGGGACTAGTCCCCAGAGCTCTTTGAGATCCAGGTGCTGGGCAAGACGTTGCCCAAGGAGCAGGTAAGTACATACCTGCAGATCACAGGGAGGGGAATCCAGAGCAATGCTTATGCCGATTCTTCTTTCAGGGTCTAGGAGGCTGAAAAACTGCAGAGTGGTTATGGTTACCCACATTCACTTTTCTTTGATACCATCCATCAAGCCACCCATGATCCTGCTGTGAGAGTGGAAGAAGAGAAGCCCCTTCCTAGCCCATTGCGCGCAGTCAAGCTTTTTACTCTCAGAGCAGGGCAAGACAGTAGGATGGCTGACAAGCCTAGTTCCACCAGCATCTAAAACAGGTTTGTATTGGTCATTGCAACAGCAGAACTAGGGGAGGGGTGGGAGGTGGTGAAATACTAGCTTGCCAAAAGCTACAGGAACAGCATTGCAATGTCGAACTTACAGGTCCCCTGCTGCCTACTTGAATGCAGAGCCCCATGCCGGGTTGTCAGGCCCCCTGACCCACACAAACAGTGAGGCACTGACAAATGGGGCTGTCTAAAGGAGCACACCGAGTCACCCAAATAGGAAACACCAAGGAGAGGAGCAGGGCCCATGTCCACCCCTCAACAGGCCCCTTTGCTTGGGATTCCCACCTGGCCCAAGCCCTGGCAGAAAATAAATGTAGGTACTGAGGGGATTTAGGTGCCTCTGGGGTTAGGGAAGGGTTGGAGAATCCCAAATGTGACTGAGACACCTAGGGTGCCTGTAGATGTGCAGCGATGCTGCTCCGACACACTGTTGGAGCAGACTCGATTAATTGTCAAACAAGCTTTAAAGGACCCCCACCATTTTGAAGTGTAGGACACTAAATACATGCTGCGGGAGCTTTAGGGTGGCTCTTAGGGCCACTAATTTACACAGCCTTCCCTCTACCCGTGGTGCACATGTAAGGATGCCCCTAAAGTAGAGGTAGGCTGCTCAGGCCTCCTTGAGGATTGAGCCAGGGAAACATGGCCAGTCTTGCCACATTTAAACTACTGACAATCTGTGATTATGACAAGATCATCTGCTGCCACCTTGTCCTTACTCCCAAAATAAGGCAGGATCACTCCCTTCCCACTGCTTTATCAGATCTTTCTTTAGCGGCCTCATACCATGGGCTCTCCATGACTTCCCAGGGGAAGGTTATTCCACAGTCCACAGCTGTCACCTGTAGGATCAGGTCTTAGATTATCCTTGTCCTCATTTCACCCCAGGGAGTCAGATCCATGGAGAGCACAGCTTCCACCTGGATAATCTGTCAGGGCACCAAATGCATCAGCTTTGCCTCCCTCTCCCTGTGGCTTTATGAGCAGGAACAAAGTCATGCTGCATCTCAGAAGCTTTCTAGTAAGGTTCAGTGAACTCTTAAGCGAGTTGGATTTGCCAATTCTAAGCTATTGTAATGAACCAGCTTTAGTAGCTATTGCTGTCACAGCTCTCAACCAGAAGCTTCAGCATTACCGTTTCAGGGAATCAGCAAGGAATCAATTATCTTGGTGGGCAACTTCCACACTACACTCCCTATGGTTATTTTATAGAGCCATGGCTAAAATCTGGTTGCATTCACTTTGCTGAAGTTAATTTGAAGTGATTTCTTGGAAGCCATTTGGGGACCTCAGGATTTACCCTGCTGCTCTTAATTATTTTATAAGCAGTGCCCTTAAATTTTGACTCTGGTAGACTTACCGTAGGATGCCTAGACATGTGCTCCAATGCATTTTCATTAAAATATGTCAGCAGACTTGATCAGCTCGAATCAGATTAAAGTACCCCTGCTGCCATTTTGAAATGTGGCATGCTGAATACACAAGATGCTGTGGCCTTTTAATTACAGAGGCTCCCAAGACCAAATTTAATTAGCATGTGCCCTCCCCACTCCCACCCTGGAGCATGTGTATAGGCACTGCCTTCACCCAAACACTTGACAGTCCAAACAGGGAAGAAACAGTTCACATATGTGAATCCCGCCTGCAGAACTCCCTGGCCATGGAGGATAGGACAACAGCATGGATAATGAAACTACCTGGGTACAGGTAGTTGGGCCCAGGACACTTGGCTGCAGGAGATAAAGCAAAGGACTTCCCTGGCTATTCCATGGCATGTGCTACAAGTGCCATGGGCAGCTTCTGTGTGCTGCACACGGCAGATGAGGGAGCAAGTGGGGAGCAGCTGCAGAACAGCAGACTGGGCAAGGGAAAGGGAACTGGAGGGAACAGGGATTAAGGGTTGGCATGCCTAACAAAAAGGTTGGCCTCCACCAAGCTACTCCATTCCTTCCTCTGGCCCAGCCAGCACCAGCTGGAGTCAGAGATAGGCCCCAGGAGTGAAGGGACCTTGGACTATTCTGCTCTTGAGGGATTGCCCATCCAGTGCTAGAAATGAACCTGGTATTGCCACGCAACAGGCCAGGCCCCTAGGCTAGCCCCACCACCCTGGGCAAAGCACGCTTGAACTGGTCAAACTCCAGGGCTGTTTTCAAGCCAAGTTAGCTAAATTGCTATACTAACCAGTACAAACCCTCTTACTTAGATGTAGGAGTAGGTTGTACTGAATCAGTTTTTTTGCTGGCTTCAGGACAGCTGAGGTGAGCTGCTCTCATACCACAGTTAATGTCTAGGCAAAGTCTTGACCCACATAACTGTATCAGTGTTTAAACCAATTTTTTGATGTGGACAAGTCCTAAAGTGCCTGTACACAAGGAAATGGCCGCCCACATCTGCAGTGACCTGCCCAAAGAAACAAGGACACTCCAGCACTCCCATCTGCCCAGGCCTTGGTCCTGCTTGCTTTTTCACTCCAAGCTCCTCTTTCCTTCCCAGTCCTCATGCAGGGCTCCAGAGAGGTCTTCCCTTTGATTTCATGGTCCTGCACCAGTGCCAGCCAAGGTGTGGGGAACAGGGCAAAGGCTTCTGTGGGGGAATGCAGGCAGGACACCAAGGACAGTTACTGGAAGACACTGCTGCTAGGGTTTCCACCTGAGCTATGCTAAGAAGTCCAGCCAGCTTCCTGCCCCAGTCCTGCCCCATGGCCCAGGCTCAGAGCTGGAGGACCCAGACCAAGCCCCCCAGTGCATAAAATCCCTTACAGATGTCTCAGCAGACATTGGCCTGCAGGCCCTAGTGGCCAGAACAATCGTGGGGAAAATGTCAGCCTTACAGTCTCCAAGGGTGGAACTGCAGCTTTTCCCCTTGTGTGTTCAAGTTAGACCATAGGGCATGAATCTGATCTCAGAATCTACAATAGCTATGAACCATAATGGATCTGTTTGCAGGTTGCAATTTGTACTTCTGAGAGAGAATCTGGGGTGGAAGGTGGCTAGCTTACAGATATAAAACAGCATAGATTTGCACCTTACACACTAACCAAGGTGTGTGCAAGTAAAAGCACAAACTCTCATGAGCTGAAGTTCACTTCACATTATAAATATGACAGAGACCATCTTGCTATCTCAGGCAAAGGCAGGCTCAGCAAGGCAGGCAGACTAACTTTATTCATGATTCCACTATATTTCACTTCTGTAATCACTTCCTGGCGTCCTAGCTGTAGAGACGACAGCACTGGCCCAGCTCGCATGCAAGCCATGGCAGGCTGGAAGGCTAGTGAGTAGTGCAGCCTGCTAGTATTCAAGATATTTGGGTTCAGCTCCTGGCTCAACCACAGACTCTCCCATGTCCTTGGCAAGTGACTTATTCTACCCTGTGGCTCAGCTGTCTGTATGAGAAGTGGGGACAAAGCTTAAAAGTTTACAGCATCCTGGGGAGGGAGGAAAGTAAACTCCAATGATACCTGAAGAGCTAATAAAGCAAGGATGGAGATGAGGAAACCAAATACCTGAAGGGTAGTTGCAGAGAAGATGCATATGGCCCTTTTTCTGTGGCAAGCTGCTGGAGGGGAAATTTAGGTCGGAGATTAGGAGGAATTTTCCGACTGTGACAGTGAGCGAGTGGTCAGACATTGGAACGGGATACCTAGAGATTGTGAAATTCCCATCCTTGGAAGTTAAGCTAGACAGGCAGTTGGCTGGGATGATTTATTCAGGGATAATCCTATTTTAGGCAAGATGCTAAACTAGATGACCTTGTGAGATCCCTTCCAGCCCCGTTTTCGTATGTTCCTAATAACTGGGAGGTAGGCAAAGGCCACAGAAATCTCTAGACGGACGCTGACTTGTGCAAGAGGGGTCTGCCTGAAAGGACAAACTCTTGGGGAAGTGTTCTGTTGCCAGGAAATTACATTTTATGGATTGTTCCTTTAACTCTGAGGGGCAGCGAGAGAGTGACAGCTGTGGTGAACAGGGACGCAAACCTACTTGGGCTGGTTAGAGCTGCCAGAGCTCAGCACAGCTTTCGCTCTCCCCCAAACCAGAGGCACGTCCCATTTGGGTAGCCTCTTTTTTACTGAAAGCCGGGTCTGGGGGCAGTTGGTCCTAGTGCTCTATGGATTGCTTACAGCCATGTTCTCTCCCTGCCTGTGCCTGGATGCAACAAGTGGAGAAACAGCATTTAATTCACCAAAACACCCATCCCAGGGCTTAGCTGGCCCCAGCCCTGTGCCGTCAGTGGAAGCTGCGAGGCGCTGCCCTCACCCCAGTCTGCACCTGTGCTCCTCACCCTGCCCCACAGCCAGTTCCAATGTCCTGAACAAAAGCTATTGAAATCAAAACCAGTTTATCACGCCAGCCTCTCTGCACTCCCACTGACTAGCTGCCTATGAGAGGCTGCCACAGCAACAGGGGGGCAGCAACTGCTCATCCTGAGCAAGAGCAAGTGGGGGAGCAGACCAGAGAGCTGTCATGCTGGAAGATGCTGTTCCTGGGCTTAGCTCCGGGACATGCCAGCACTGGAGCAGAGGCAGCAAGATCTGCTATCAAGCAGTCTTTGCCACTCATAGTAGCCAGGGAAAGCCCCAGGAGCCAGGTTAGGGCCTGTATATAGAACATGGTCTTTCAAAAAAAAAAAAAAAAAATCACAGCTTACCGGCCTTGGGATTATTTCCTGTTAACAAGAATCAAGCTAACGCCATTATTAAGCACATCTGAATGCAAGGCACCAGGGCAAATTCCTTACTGCTGTGTCAGAATACGGTCCATTTTATTCATCCAGTCCTACAGTGTTCACACCCACCAGCTCCTGGAAATGCATTTGTCGCTCTCACAAGAAAGGGCATGCCCAGTCTCAGCTTGCCCACTTGTCACTATAGGCATCATAGATTTCATGGATTTCTAGGGTCAGAAGGGACCTATTAGAGTGACCACTGAATCCGACCCCCTGCTCTAGGGAGGAAAGAGCGCTGGGGTTAAATAACCCCAGCCAGGTGCTTGTCTAATCTCCTTTTGAACACCTCCAAATAAGGGGAAAGCACCACCTCCCTTGGAAGCGTATTCCATATTTTGGCAACCCTCAACGTAAAGAATTTTTTCCTGATGTCTAATCTAGATCTACTCTCCTTCAGTTTATGGCCATTGTTTCTAGTAACCCCGAGGGTAACGCCCTGGTAAACAGAGTATTTCCTGTTCCCTGTCCCCCCCCCGATGAGTTTGTAGACAGCCACAAGATCACCTCTCAGCCTTCTCCTGCGGATGCTGAAGAGATACTGGTCCCTCAAGCTGTCCTCATAGGATCTTACCCACAGGCCCTCAACCACACGAGTAGCCCCCGTCTGAACCCTCTTCAGGTTATGGTATGAAGGCAGCCCATCTTGCATTGACTTTTAACAGTGTGTCAACAAATGGCCAAAAACAGAGCGCTACTACATCCCAGTCAAGCTGGTACCAAGGGCAAACTAAAGAGAGAGAACATGTCTACCATTTTTCTAAATTCCAGTTTTCCAACTAGCTTTGTTGCAGTGCTCTGTGGGCCCAGTGGGGCAGGCAGCAGACTCCTGCAAAGAATCAGAGGAATACAGGATCGCTCCTGTCTAAACCATCTCACCCACACGTGTCTGACCTGCTTTTATAAACTTCCAAGGGTGGCGATTGCACAGCCAGTCTAGGCAATCTTCTTCAATGCTGAACTTCTCTCACAAGGAGAGAGCTCTTCTTAATCTCCAACCTAAACTTCTCTTGTTTCAATTTAAGATCATTGCTCCTTGCCCTGTCCTCTGCAGCCTGAAAAAAAAAATACTCTATTACCTTAATATTAATACTTTATAACTACTCTTCATACCTCCAGCTCCTTTTCTGCAGTGCTGCAGCCCAACCAATCATTCCCCAGTCAATAGTTGTGCATGTAATCGTTCCATCCTAAATTCAGGATTTTGCACTTGTCCTTATTAAAATGTTTCCTTTTAAAATTTTGAACTGTTTTATTCCAAATCCTAATCCTACCATCCACTGTATCTGCAACTTCACCTGGTTTGGTGTTACCTGCAAATTTGCTAAGGGTAAACTTAATCCCATCCTAGAAACTATTAATGATAATATAATACGGTACCAGATCCAAGACAGACTTCTGGGGAACTCCCACCTGATGCCTCCTCCCAAAGAGCCTTTGATGATTACTTTAAGATGGATATAAAACTGGTTAAATCATCATGCTCACAGTACTTTCATTTACACTGTATTTCTGTATGCTACTAGTGAGAAGAGCAAGGCATTCAAAACACTCTGTCACGACAAAGTCAAGGTAGGGGTTCATTTCACCACCGCCTAGGTTTGGTTTTGTATAGATGGGTTCAATCATAGTACTGAAGGCAGATTTTAGCATGCACTATAGAAGCAGTTTGATACTGCAGGAGTTCAGGTACACAAAGAAGGCAGAACAAGCTCCATCTCCTGCACAGACCAGCTTCAGCTTCCGGTATGTAATTTGTTTGCGGGTGGGGAGCAGAGCCCTGGACCATGGAGTTATGCCATCTGGCTGGGGGTCCTGAGCCCAAATAACAGCACATTCAAGATAAGCATCCATGTCTTAGAGTAGCCCAAGCTTGTAAAAGATGTATTTAGATCCAGGCCAAGAGAATATACTTTGAGGATCTGGGATAGTGACAGTATAACCAGACCCCCTCTCCCAATGTTCATGCGAAATACCTTCAAATCCAAGGGTTCACCATTTCACACCTAGCACAGCAGCTGATCACCAAGTCCCTCCACCAAACCCATGCCTACTCAGCCTTACCCATCACCCTTTACCCTTCTACCTAACCTTGGGCATTTCAGCAGAGAAATCCCATGAGCTCACCTTCATCCCAAATACGGCACAGCCAGAGAGCCCCTGACTGACCTCATCGCTGAATTGGTCACTGTGACAGGAGTATTTCTACTGGAGCCTTTCTATTGGTGGTTCCACCCTCCTGTTTCTGGACCAACCGCCTGCTTACTTTCCTGCCATATCTTGACCTTAATTGATTAATTGACTGATTAATTAGTGGGAGGCTGCCCACTTTATGCACCCCAGTGCCAGGGGGTGCTGTTTGCAGATCTTTTTCCACCCCTACACCGCAACCCAAGCCTCGCTCTGAGGCTTCCTGCTGCACCCCCCCCTCCCATTCTGGGGCCAATGCACCCCAAATGCTGCACCCTCTCTGGCACCAGGATTCCCACACTACTGCGGAGTCCCTGTGAGGCCTCCTCCAACCCCTAATAGCCTCACCTGGTCCTCCAGTCAAACAATAAACACAAAGCCCCTGGGCTATAACATAAAACTAAACCGTCCGGTCAAAACAACGTTTGATCCCTACCAGGAAATACTCCAACCCATGGCAGCAACCAGTGGATGCTCATGCAGTTGATCCTCTCCTCTCCCCTCCCCCGCCCTCTACTGGCCAAGCTCCCCACTCCTTGGCCACCAGAGGGGAACTGCCACAATTAAGTCAGTACATTCCACCCCTCC
The DNA here is from genome assembly GCF_001723895.1 of Crocodylus porosus. Taxonomy (NCBI): domain Eukaryota; kingdom Metazoa; phylum Chordata; order Crocodylia; family Crocodylidae; genus Crocodylus; species Crocodylus porosus. The sequence goes on along the minus strand of NW_017728936.1, from coordinate 493,264 downwards.
ATCTTCACTACAGCTCATGCCTGGGAATAAAGCAGCCACAGTTGCCAACTGATATGAAATGCAGCAACCTGTCTGCTCAGCAATCTGTTGCTCTCCACATTGTCCAGCACCAGGCCCTGTAGGACTGGCCTTAGCTATCAGAGGTATCGTGTCCTCCTTCTGACAGCTACATAATAGTGCCATGATGAAACTCTCACTGCTAGAGAAGTCCAGAAGGTAGAACACTGAGAAGCTAAACTTGCATGAAAATTACCTCCATAACTAACTGAAAAAAGATCCCATCACTTTTCCTCTCTGGCTGATTCACGTTATTCCAGATTACTGCTGCAGTCATAGTTTCATAGTTGGTAGGATCAGAAGGGACCTGAGCAGATCATCAAGTCCGACCCCCTACAATGGCAGGAAAAAGTACTGGGGTCAAATGACCTCAGCAAGGTGTTCATCTAGCCTCCTCTTAAAGACCCCCAGGGTAGGAGCCAGCACCACTTC
>NW_017728936.1:469993-492171 GCF_001723895.1 Crocodylus porosus | reverse complement strand
GTCATCAGCAAATTTGAACAGGGTGCTTTTTACCCCCTCGTCCAAGTCACTGATGAAGATGTTGAACAGTGCAAGCCTGAGGACTGAGCCCTGGGGGGCCCCACTGCCCACATCCCTCCAGGTCGAAAATGACCTGTCCACCACCACTCTCTGGGTGCGGCCCTCCAGCCAGTTAGTGACCCATTTGACCACGTAGGTGTTGACACCACAGTCCCCCAGTTTTTTAATGTGAACGGGGTGAGAGACGGTGTTGAAGGCCTGCCTAAACTCCAGAAAGATGATGTCCACTTCTACCCCTGCATCTAAGGATTTGGTGACCTGGTCGTAAAAGGCCACCAGGTTGATCTGACAGGACCTGCCGCTAATGAACCCATGTTGGTTGCCCCTAAGCATAATCTCCCTCACTGGCCCCTCGTGGTCATGTGCCAGAATAATTCTCTCAAAAAGCTTACCCAGGATCGAGGTAAGACTAACTGGCATATAGTTTCCTGGGTCCTCCTTCCTCCCTTTTTTGAGGATGGGAACCACATTGGCCCTCTTCCAGTCCTCTGGCACCACACCAGAGCACCCCGAGTGCTCATACAGCCATGCCAGGGGTCCCGCAATGACCTCAGCTAATTCCCTCAGCACTCGGGGCGGAGATCATCCAGACCAGCTGCTTTAAATACATCCAGTCCCTCCAGAAGTTCCCTGACTAGATCCTCCCTGACCCTTGGCCTAGGTACGCCTCCCCTGGGGCCTGAGTGGGGTCCAGTGGGGGGGCTGATCTGGTCCCTGCTCAGGAAAATGGAGGCAAAGAAGTCGTTAAATCGGTTAGCTTTGTCATCTGGTATGACAACCAGCTTTTTGTCCCCTATGTATTTAAAAAAGGACTTCTTGTTGTCCTTGATCCACGTAGCTAGTCCCAGTTCCATCTCCACTTTGGCCTCCCTGACTGCCTCCCTGCATCCCCAAGCAAACGCAGTATAATCCTCCCTGGTGATGGCCCCTCCCTTCCATTGGATGTACGCCTCCCTTTTAGCTAGGAGACGTTCCCGGATGCTTTTAGTGAGTCATGGGGGCTTTTGTGCCCTCCTTCCCCCTTTGTTTCATGTTGGGATTACCTCCCTTTGGGCTTGGAGTCACAGAAGGAGGTTGGGTTTCTCAGTAGCTAGGGCCAAGCTTCCTGAGAGCTTTAACCATCAAGACAGAGACCTCGAGCTAGAGTCCGAATTCAGTGGGGAGGCAAGTTCAGAGAGCACAGAGTCTGGAGCACACAGGTTACTGCACCTTGTGCTAGTCTGAGCAGCAAGCAGGCAGCCTCTAAACCAGTGGTTTTCAACCTGTGGTCCATGGACCCCTTGGGGTCTGCAGACAGCGTCTAAGGCATCCACAAAAGGCGACTATAATCAATCAAAAGTATGTGAATACCCACATTCACAATTCAAAGGGGCCCACACCACCATTCAAAAATTTTTAGGGGTGTGCAAATGAAGATTGAAAATCACTGCTCTAGAGTAATCAAGCCATTCTTCCTCCAGGCTACAAAGGATGATAGGTAATTATTGCTCTGTTTCAATGGTTCAAAGGCACTCTTCTGATACTACAGCAAGGAGCAGACGTACAATGTAGCTTAACACTTACTGTATTGGCCTCCAGAATGATCCATTAAAAAGGTGAGACACAACAGGAACCATTTACAACCTTTTTCTGTTGAAATGGATGAGTAACAGACAAGGACAGCATTTTTTTCCTTCCCTCCACCCTCTCCCATTTTTCACACCAGTGTCTCCAAACAGCTGTTACCTTGAAAATAGTTCTTGCTCCACTAAGTAATGAGTTTGAGCAATTAGCCCTCTTGGGTCCCATGTTACATGACACACCTACAGCATAATCTTGACATTAAGCTATCATTTTATGTCAAGCCTGGGCAGCAAACACAAGAGTCCATTTCACACAGGGCAGACTTAGTTATTAGCTTCTCCCCCACACCCCCCACTTTAATGTCTCAGCCCAGAGAGACTTAAAATAGGTCAAACTTTTCAATCTAAGTGATGGAGACATGAAAATTGCAGCCTGCTCTTTGGGGAGCTGAGCACAGTGGGGTAGAGCCAATTTCATTTTGACAGCAGTGAGATCATTTACGCAGTTGTTTTAGTGAGCTCAGTTGGTGCAGCGCTTCCCTGGGCTTTGTGAACACGCACATAAATCTCTCCAGCTTCACTCACTGTTGATACAGTGCCAGACACCTTCAGTCTAGTTTTCTGCCCGTACAGGTCAGGTTTAGAAAAAAACAAGAAAAGCCAAAGTAGGGGGTGTTGGCAGATCCAGCAAATGACAAAATTGTCAACACTCTGACTTAATAAAAATACTTCAGCCTGAAAGTAAAATAAATTATAAATTTCAAGAAATGATTTGGCACTCAGGTTGCAGCAGTGCATCTCCCTGGTAATTATTTATAATTCCACTTTATTATAGATTATTTTGGCTTGGAGATAGTGCAGGGATGTAACATGTCAAATGGGCTGAAGCCAAGTTTCACATGCAACCTCCTCTAGGAAGCACAGAAAGGGCATACCTTTATGTAGGTGACTGGAAACCCCAAGGTTTCCCCTCCTCTTTATCAGCTGCAAGCATGAAACATCCTGTTCAGAAAGAACTTCAGCTTCTAAACACCAGTGAATTTCTGAAAATTATCAACACTGCTAAGCAACTCAGCAGATACCTCACTGATCATCAGATGCACCCAATAAATGCTGAGATAATCTATTTGATGTTCCCTCCCTAAGATTTGGCTATAAGCTTTTCAAGGAGCATTCATAATCCTAGAGAAGTCTATTTGCAAACTATTCCCTAGAAACCTGCTCAGCATACTTGTTATCAATGGTCAGTTATCCTCACTGCTGCCATTTCCCATGCACAGCCTAGTTTTGGACAACTTGTAATGAAACTTCATTGATATCAAGTACACCCACATATCACACATTCCTTTGGACAACCAAGCTGTCAACCAGATATCCTATCTATATTCAACACAGCAGCACTTTTCTGTTTACCTCATCCAAACACCATTTCTGTGCATCACCACAGAGGAGGTATTGGTGGAAAAAAAATCAGCACTTGGCTGCTGCTAAAATGCTAGACCTCTCATAGCTACAATCAAAACTCGTGCAGCACAGGAATGGCCTTGAAGGAGAAAAATATCTATGCTTAGGTTTCTAGGTGCTCACTGCTTTCACCACCAAGTACTCTTTCCTACATAGATCTAAATCTGCACACGGCTAATCTTGTCAAGTCTTCTTGAACAGATCCTAAACATTCACTGGGTAGCTGCTTGCTCACTCAACAACCCTCCTGTGTAAAAGTCTGCAATTTTTAATCGTGGCTCCTAGGCAGGCCTGGAAAAGAGACACAGGTATTCCAGTGCCAGCAATAGTAGCGATGCTTGGCTGGTCCTCTCTTCAGCATATTAAATCAAGTCCCAGTACCTGAAAAAAATTCAGGAGATGAGGAGGGGCTGTCTGGGACGATTTCACTTTTCCAGTGAGCACCTGCCCCCTCATCGAGTGTGGTCTACCTCCTCCTGCTGTCATCAATAATGTCAGATACTTTAGAGAAATGGAAGCCTACCCCTTCTATTGTGTTTTGGCCTATGGACTGAACTATTATCTCTTGGATAGAGCTGCCCCCATCTTGAGTTTCTTATCCTTAAATAGAGTGTGGCAAATGCAATTTATCTGGAGATGGAAGCCAGTTCTTGAAGCAGCTCTTAGTTGGTGTTACACTGCATTGCTCAGGCAAATAAACAGAAGACCATGTGGCCAAAATGTTGCATTCCCTGTCCAAGCTCAAACACTACACCAGGTTCCAACTGATTAGAAGTGGTCTTTTTCTATGCCAGCTGTGCACAGGACTGCGGTTATTAACAAGTAAAATAAAATTCTGGAGTCATAAGTAGGCCATTAGTAGAGTCTGCAATTGTGGAACTCTTTGTTGAGATAAACCTGACCTCTTCCAGGTTTACGCATGATCTTTTTTTTTGGCAAAAGCTTCCCTCAATGATGTAGCAGAGGAGAACACAAGCAGGTAACATTGCACAGAAATAATATCACAAGCCTCATCTGTAACGAGCTCAACAGTCACATCAGAGAAGAACTGGCATTTTCTTTGTACACAATATGGGTCTGTTACCATCACAAGGGGCGTGTTAGAAATACAGGAAAATTTGATACTATGAGGATTCAGTGTTCTTGACAGCTGCAACCACTTCTATCATGTCCCTCAATTCTATTATCACTTAGGTACCTATATAATACCCACTACTATCATGCACATGACAATCATGATATCACACCACTACAAAGAGACAGCAGCAGTAATGCTTCCCTAATTTAAAGGTAGTTAACCAAGGCATGAAAATATTAACCAGCTTCTCCAAGGATGACTACAGCTGAGCAGGGAATAGAAATCAGGTCTCCAGGATCCAAGGCTAGTGCCTCGTGACTTCCTCGCATTAAACTGGTGTCGGTGCCAAGGTACACGATTGATAGCCCAGAAGTTGCAAGCTCAAGGCCAGAGCAGCAGCACACATGATGCAGCACACATGAAGCACACAATGAATCTGAGAATTCTGCTAAATACCTTATCACAAGGACACAAGGAAAGGAAAGTGCAAGGTTGTGATAAATACACGCAAGATAATAAACACAGTATTGGGCAGTACATGCAAAAGCTGCTTTTTCATAAGCAACTTTTTCACTTACTAGTTGATAACTTTAAATTTCGTCAATAACAGGAAGAAACCCCCCCAACTGCTTTATTATACCGCTTTCCCATTGTCCACAGCACAACAGGAAAGGTACTGGATATATACTTGGTAACAAATAGAAAACAAAATACAAGGCATATTTAAGCCAATCATCTCAAGACATAACCCCCCTCCCCAAGAAGTTAACCAAAGCTCCTGACCAAGTTCTGAGATGCAACAGACCACAAATTTCTTGACTCTGCCTGAAATGTGAACCTGGAATGGGTAAAAATAATCCAGAAAAATCAAAAGAGCATGTTTTAAGTGAAAGAAAACTTAGTTCTTAAAGTCAGAAGCAGAGCCCAGGCTGTTCAGATCAATGGGGCAAGGTTAGTTTATTAAATCATGCCACCATCTAGTGGGAAGGAAGTTGCACATACATGCATACTGATATACCCACTCATTTAATATTTACATTTGGGATACAATACAGAAGAACAAAAGTACAATCTAACAGCTAAAATGCAGTGTCATTTCTTTCACAAACACCAATACTTCCCTATCTCTGTGTAAAATGCTGTAACCATTGCCATCTAGTGGCTAGTTTATTAAACGCAACTGTCAATTACTGTCAGCAGCGTAGGCGACATCAGGGTTTGTTTTTGTTTTTTTAGTAGAGTTTGATCCTTCTGAATTGTTTCCATCTACAAGTCCCTTTTTCTTGGAGAGACATACCCTAGGGTAGCAAAGGGGAGCTGGATCAGGAACAGAAAGCCCTCTTGAGCTTTTGCTGAACATACCAATATCTTGGTAATATGAACCACGTGATTAAAAAACCCCCACAAGAATCATTAAAAGAAAAACATAGAGCCAGTTCTGGGCCGTAAGAATATTATTTTTTTATTTTCCTAAGTATTCTTAGACACATTAAATATGCTGGTAACTGTAATGGGGGTAGAGATTTAATCATTGAATTTTTTTAACATGCAAGTCTAAAGCAGCAAACTGCCCTTTTTATCATGGGTTCCTGTAGTTCACACTTAATATTCAATCTTCTCGAGCTCATCCATGTCATCTGGGTCCAGCTTCTTAATCTTGGTTTCTTAAAAACAAAACCAAACAAAACAGCAACAAATAAGTCTCCAAACTGCACTCCACCAGCGGTCACTCTTCTGCAGCAAGAATTTTATACGGAGATTTTGTTTTCGTTGGGGGATTTTCAGATTTTCTTGGAAAGAGATAATAAGGATCTTTAACTTATCAGGTCAATAATATTGATACAAGCATTATCACAATAATGGGGGCTATTAACAATCAAAGTAGAGCTACCAAGGGCCAAACTGCAAACATCATGCGAGTATGGGACCTTAATTTGAAGAGAATTTACCAGCGTGCGAGTCTGACATCTCTGCTAACATATTCTAAAATAACTTTAAGAGTCTTTTTTTCCTTGAGATGTCCATTTAACAATTTTCTACAATTAACAATTGTTCTATAGAACATTATCATGTATTTTCTTGCACACAGTGTTATATATGCGGATGGAAATATCTGTATGAGTATTCAGTATAGTATTTCCAGTCAAAGTACTTCAAGTGATATTCAAATAAACTTTGAGAAAGCACAATGTAAACTGGATTAAGGCAGCTGACAACATAAGGCTACTATCCAAGGGAGACAAAGGCTGGGAACTTCTCAAATTAAAAACAGTGAACAGTGTTAGATTTCTAGATGAATCCCAGGTGTTATGCCTTATCTCCTTACTTTGCAGGGATGTTGTGATAACTAGGTAGTGTTTGGAAAACACTTAACAAATAAAGAGGGTTATATGCGCTAAGTATTATTCTAGCGAAATAATTAACATCCCTAAATCTCAAAGTTTAACAGCTTTACTGTGTAAAAGTTGTTAAAAAGAAAAATCAGATTATCTAAGATTAAGGTATTAAAAGATGAGTGGAATTAGAGATCATGCTTAAGGCTCATTTTACTAATGCCACTCCTGGCTATACTTGTGCACATACAACTTGAAAAGGAAATGCCTTTTTTTGCAACACAGAGTAACCTGGACAATATTCTTGCTCCTGGTCCCATGAAACAGGTTTATTTAGACCTAAACAATCTAAAATTATTATGAAAAACAGACACAAGATAGCTTTAGTGAGCATTTGAGAAAACTCCTGTCTGCCAAGTCATGTATTAAGATTAAAAGTTAACTGTACTGCTTACTGAGGTGGCCTGACATTGCCCAGCATAAAACTGGGAAAGCTAACCATCTGGGTTAAAATTTCCCATGTCAGGTTTCTGTCTCTCACAAGTTTCTGGAATATTTCAGCAGTTTTGCTAACAAGACTAGGAATTACACTATCCCTCACCGTGCCCATGGTAAAAAGTGCATAAAAGTCTTAGAAACAATCTCAATGTTCCCACGTCCTTATGTAGGGGCAAGAGACAGTCTGTAATTACAAGGCATGCTTTTTGCAGCCTGGAGGAGAGGCTCGGGGTTCAGGGAGGGGGCAGACTCAAATCTGCCATTGTAAGGACAGCTTAGATTTCAGGTGAATTTTGAAGAGTCCCTTCATGGGACGTGCTCTAGCCAAAACTTTGCTGGGATACTGCAGGCAGCCCTTCTCCTGTTCTCTCTCTACCTGACCAGATATTAAATTTATCTCGGAAAGATAAAGCTGCTGCTGTTTTTATGGCAGATTGCCTGTTTTTACAACACAACCAGTGTGAAGATGTAGCCATTTGTGCTTTGTCCCACTTTAGAGAGAGAGAGGGAGAGGGGGAGAGAGAGAGTTTATCATGACAAATGTAATGCCTACCAGAACCCCGTGACCCTCAAAGATTGTGGAGGGGAGGAAGCAAAAGCTGATCCTGCAAGAAGATGAATTCAGGCAGGGCAGAAACAGAACTAGTAAGGAGGGGAAAGGTGAAGGAGGAAAGAGGCCAGGATGAAAGTTGGTAACTGGACCCTACTGGCTTAGGAAGACTGACAAGAAGTTTGGAGTGGGGAGTTACATTGAAACTGAATGAAAAGTCCTGGGGTGGCTGGTAATGGAAACCACCTGGGACAGGAAACAGATTGAGGGTAACAAAGCCATGAGAATCTAGGGAGCATGGAAGAACTGGAAAGAGTAGGGCAAGATGGAGCAACTGGGAGAAAAGGAGGTGAGAGTCAAAGGATTAAGATTAGAATTGCAGAGCCACCAGCCCTGGACCTCAAGAAGGCCAAGATGAAGAATCAGGGGTAGGAGAGAAAGGTTGGCAGAGGGTTGTGCTCAGAAGGGAACAGCAAAAGTATTCACTTCCCTCCCTCCCAAGCCAGGTTCAGGATTCTCAAGTCTCAGCATCCCTCTGCTCTCAGCAGATTTTACTGAAATCCATGGCACAGGGACCCTTTCCCCTCCAGTACCATCCAGAGTGAAGAGAAAAAAACCTTTTCATGCTGTCACTTACCGTCAGCTCAAGTGTCATAGGCCCGTGATACATCTAATACTGCAGATCATACACCTGAATACCAGTATGATGCTATATAATAACAAACCTGCTGCACCCCAGTTTGCCCCCCTCCACTGTAGCCGCCTCTCCCAGCACAGCTGCCGTTTGCTCTGTGCAGTTGAACCCGCAAAGATGTGGTGCTCCCAGGTGAGGGGGGCTAGTCTGGGACTGGGCTCAGTGCAGGGCAGATGGTGGTGGCCTGGGCGGCACTGGAGGGGTGGCTACGGCAAATTCTGGGGTGGCCATAATACCCTCTTGTGCTGCCCGTGGGCTCCAGACCCTAACTGCGCTTTGTTTCAGAGGCTGCTGCGTGCACACCTCTGGGTGGGCAGTGGCAAAGGGACATAAGGCAGTGAAACCCCAGGTCCTCCGGCACCATCCGCTCTGAGGCACACATGCAATCACTGCCAGAGCAGCACAGGGGCAGCACAGCATCAGCCCCTCTACCCAGAGGCATGCATTTGTGCACTGCTCCAGTCCCTTGGGACTGAACCGACCAGTAGCCTCCAGTGCAGTGCCTACCTGGGTCCTGGCCCCAGGAGGGGAGCTGAGGGTGAACAAGGCTGGAGTCTGGGCAGGTCCGAGCAGCCATGGCACCTGTTCCCAGGGCCCTGGGGGTCTCCCTCAGCCAGGCCCTTGCACTGGGGGTGGCTCCACCCCACTGGCACTGTGCCTGGTGCACAGGGAGGATGAGGTTGGAGCTGGGAGCCCCCACGCCTGGTGTCCTGCTCCAGCCAGGCAGCATCCCCTCGCAGGGTGGACAGCTGTGCCCAACCCAGCAGAGCTGCACAGGCCAGACCCCACGTCAGGTGCCATTGGGCACCCCTGCCTGCCCGCCCACCCTCCCACTGCAGGCCGAGCCCACAGAGCCCTGGGGGAGCTGTACTTCCCACCCAGTGCCTGCCTTCCCAAGGGGCTGGCTGAGCTGACTTGTCCATGGTGCCTCCCCCTGCATTTGCTTCTCCCTGCACTGCCCAGCCCCTGCCCCTTAGCACCTGGCACCAGCACTGCCCCTGCCTGAGTGGGACAAGGCATCCATCTGCCCGAGCCTGAGGCTGAGACCCAAGACTCACCCACCTGCTGGGAGCCTTCTGCACAGGGCTTGCCCAGCTTTCCCCCCATACTCCGCAGCTCCCCTCCAGAAACCAGGCTGGGCTGGGGGGCGCAGCCGAGGGGCAGCAGAATGTAGACAGCCCCTCTGGCTGTGCTCTCCTGACTCTGCCCCAGTGCCTGCTGTGGCGCTGGAACCTGTGGCTGCTCCAGAGAACCTGGAACAGCAAGTTAATTTTTTTTTTAAAACAATTTCCTTGCACATATCCTGGTGTGCTGGGGAAAATGACTCCACATGCCACTAACTGGCACATGTGCCGGGGGCTGCTGATTCCTGACATAAGGTAAAATCTGGTTTTATGGGTAAGAGTTGAATGCTGCTAAATTCTATCCCTGCCTCTTCCAGAGTGTCTACGAGTGTCTGTGGGATACTGTAAAGGTTGCTTAATCCAGCTGGTCACTAATTGAGTACCAGTCACAGAACTCTGCAGTCTGACTTGTGGAAGTGCTGAGCCCTTGCAAGAGGCAGCAAAGTTGATAAGAGCTGTGTTCTGAACATATTTTGAAACCTCAGGCCCTAAACATCTACAACAAGGCACTCAAAAGCAGATGCTTCTGACCCTCATCTCTGCCTGCAGCAGTCAGATGTTACAGTGATGATGAGTGCCAGAAGCATGCCCATGAAAAAATTAACAAATCTGCCTTTAAGGCAGGGTTTCTACAGTGGGCAGTAAATAAAGCCTGAAGCCACATACACACAACAGGAAGAACACGAAACATTAAGCACAATTCATCCTCACCACTGAGGCAGGGAACCTGTAGAAAAGCAGCATGTCACTGGGCAAAGTTAGGCTGCCAATATATATGCTTGGGAGTGTGTGCGTGGGGGGGTGGGCTTTAATTAGAGTGGTTCCTGGAGAGCCACAACAATTAAAATGCTGCAGCGTCATGCGTACTAAGTCCCTGTGTGTTTAAAAATGACCATGCAATGCTTTAATTAAAGCTCAATTTACAAACTGCAGTTAAAGCACCCCCATGGCCATTTTGAAATGTATGCGTGTGGGGGGGGGAGCTTAATACATGCAATGCAATGCTACAGCATTTGAATTAGAATGTGTCAGAGCACTTGTATAGGCTCCTTAGAGACTAGTGATTCACAAGCACAGGGGTGCCAAATTAAAAGAAACAGATGAGTTTAATGTTGACTTTCCTAATGTTTGAAAGTCTGATTTTTAAGCCTTTTAAACATGCTTTTAACACTGCTTTGGGTGTGCAAGTAACAGTACAGATTTACTGCAATACTGATTAAACAATATTGTTGCTATAGGTAACTCCTGCACAGCTGTGCCCTCACAGTGCAGGGTTGATAGGGATATTATACTCACGGAAGTGCTCTTCAATCCTGTGTAGCAAAGACAAGTTATATCTTTCAATCATGTTGAAAGCCAAGCCCTTCTTCCCAAAACGACCTGCCCGCCCAATGCGGTGGAGGTAGGTCTCAAAATCTGGATGCTGCAACTGGTTTGTAGGGAGATTGAAATTCACCACAATTGTGACTTGTATCACATCAATACCTAGATCAGGATGGAAGAGGAACATTCTTACTGCCAAGAAGCCCACATGAAATGCAATCCACCCAGACATTAACCTGTCAAAAAGGGGAACAACCCATTCAGCTTCAATTAATCATAGCCAATCTGTATCATGGGAAGAACTCTGTTATCACAGAAAGTGGTAAAAATAACTATCATATGGTTTAGGAAATTCAGCTAGAAGGGACTGTCCCATTAATATGCTCACAAACACTCGCTGTAAATGTGCTATTTGTGAATCCTTTGGGATTTGCTTCAAACTGTAACGTCAAGTGAAGTCACAAGCCCCAAAGTGGGGCTACCTTCTGAATACTCAGTCTGAGTCTCCACCTTAACCTTGAATTTCCTGCTGTTGCTACCACTGGCTTATAGCTTTCCTAACTACCAGTTCTTTCAGCCAGTCTTGTCTAAAGCACTTTGTTTGGAGTCGCATACATCTCATGACAGCCCACTCTAAAGCTGGATTGTATTTCTGAAATACTGCTAGATTAAAATTATGAGACTAAGATCACAGCTCATTTTCAAACTGCATAAATTGCGTTAGTCACAGACACTTTTATGAAGGTAAAAGCAAGTTTCAAACAAAAAGAAAAAACACAACAATACCCTAGTTTCTTCCCCTGCCCCTCAATTACCTAATGAAGTGAATAAGTTTCATATACAACTCAGATTAACACATCTGGAAGCTGCGTGAAATTCAGAGATCACCAACTTCACATATTTCATGGATCTTAAGTTTGGCCCATTCATTTGGCAAAAACCTGTACATCTTAGGAGGGTTTTAAGGCATACAATCTATTTTTAGTGCAAACATTTTGCAATTAAATGTAGACTTTACAGAGTCTGCAGAGAAAAAGAAATGCATACCACCAGAAAGATTAGCAAGTGCTTGAATTTCATTTAAAAAGTATTCACATAATTTTAAATGTCTTGTACTCATAGTTTATCTCTACTGAGAAACACAGAGAAAATCCCAAATAAAAGATTCCTACTCTAAGTAATATATACTTCCAACCCTAGCCATGTCTTCAGCAGAATACTACAGTTTTAAAAAACTAAAACAAAGGGAAAAAGTAGTTAGAAATGACTTGCTAGTGGAACTATTTGCCACTCATATACACAACCTCTAGGGACTTCAGGTTTCCTTACACCTACATAACAACCTGTGGCAATTATGTGGTTGTATTATTTGTCTGGATGTTATATGTTGAAAGAGTTTTTTGGATGGGCTTTGTTCTGGGAACGAACAGGTTAATGGCTGGATTGTAGAGGGGCTGGTTAATGGCACTCTACCCCTGGATGGTGCTGCCAGGGCCCCTGCCCAGAAGCTCAGGCTTTTTCTAGAAGCTGGTGTGGGGAGGAGATATGAGCAGGAGAGGCAGACAGCGCATGTGCAAGTGTGGCCAGCCTACAGCCTGCTGGAGTCTATGGAAGCCTGCTGGTGTGAACCCCCAAGAGTGGAGAAGGGTGTCTGCCATATGGGGACTGAAGCTGAAAAGGCTGGAGTGGTAGAAAGGAGGCCATCTCCTCAGGGAAGCAGAGAATGAGGAAGAGTTCGCAGCCGAGACGGTGACAATTGCTGCCTGCCACTGGAAACAGCCCTCAGCCAGTGGTGAGAGTGACATATATTAGGAGACAGTTTTAAACATTTATTTTTAAGTTTTATCTGCCCCAGTTACATTGTAGTGTTTTTCTCTAATTCATAAAAGTTGAGTTTTTTTTTCTTTGTGCCTAAATTTAGCTGTCCTTTAACCGGGACATCACCTTGCGTGGAGTTTGTACCCTCATGGCCTTGGCTGACTTGGGGTCACATCACAGAGCCACAAGCTCACTCCCTTATTTCATACACTCTGTTCCAAGTTGCATGCAACTCACTACACTATGGGTTGCTGACAAAAGACAAGCTACATCCCATTTCTTTACCCTCCACATTTAGGTGTGTTCTACCCAATATATAACCTTTAGTTAAAACCATGACATTAAGGCTGTGTGAAATTTTGCCAGGTGTTTCATTTCAAAGTTGTTTCAATGCATTTGGAGTTTGAAACAGTGAAACTGAAATGAAACAAACGCATCAAAACAGCGCTGAAATGAAATGAGGGCACTCGAAACGTTTCAAAAGTTTTGAAATGTTTCAAGCTTTGAAGCAGCCCCTGTGGTGGGAAGCAGGGGAGAGCCAGGTCTCTGCTCTGTGCGGCTCTGCAGCCCCATGCAGTTCAGCCCAGCGGGAGTGCAGCCCTGGTTCTCCCTGCCTCCTGCTGCCAGGCTGTGCTCCAATTGGCTCCACCAGCCCCATGGAGCCCAGCCTGGCAGTGGGAGGTGGAGCACAGCGCTGGCTCTGCCTGTCTCTCGCCGCTGGGCTGTGCTCCGATCAGCCCCTGGGGCCAACAGCAGCATCTGTCTTCCCCAGTGCTGGATGCAGGCTGCGCCCAAGCACTGGTCCCAGGCAGCAGTGGCAGCCTCCTGTCATCCAGCACAGATCTAGGGGTCCGCACCCCCGGGAGGAGTCCAGCACAGCCCCACAGCCCTCCCAGGGGCGCGAGTCCCCAGATCTGCGTACCAGACGACAGGAAGCTGCCGCTGCCAGGAAATTTTGCTTTCAAGAATTTGAGGTGCATCTTCTGAGAAACCTCTGCACCTATCTCCTTAAAACTTGGCATGCTTCACACACTTGGATGGGACTACCATTCCTGCAATTTGCATCTGAATCTGGCAATAAATGACAGCGTTTTAGGCATTTTCATGATTCCCCATTATAAGCTATGGGCAAAACGTCGAAACGAGTTGAAACAGTTTACACTAAACTAAATGGGACAGTGCTTCAAAACGAAACAATGAAATGAAACACCATCCCTTCAAAATGGTGGAATGGACGTAGAAACAAAATCAGAGTGTTTTGCACAGGCCTACATGACAGTGTTGCCTTTTTTCATGTAGCTTCAATATTTGAACATGTCTTCCTTATACTACTCACTATTCCATTTTACTCGACAAAGTGTTTGCTATGTATCTATCCAGACAAGAATCTTTAATATAATTAATTGTTTTTATACACGTGTCATCTTGCCATCTACAGAAGGTGAATCTTAATTAATAACCCAATCCATTCACTCCATAGGGCAGGGGTGGGCAAAATGCAGCCCAGCGGCCGGATGTGGCCCGCCAGGCCATTCTTTCCGGCCCGTGGGGCCCCTAAAAAAATGTAGGAAGTTAATATTAATCTGCCCTGGGCTGCCTGTCATGTGGCCCACAATGGCTTTCCAAAACTCTGTAAGCGGCCCTCTTCCCAAAATAATTGCCCACCCCTGCTATAGGGTCTGCAAGTAGAGTTTAGATAGCTGATAGACATACCTTATTTCAGACACAAGAGGCAGCTGACATGGGCATATTTTGTCACGGGTCATTTAAAATACAGCAAGAAGAGCAGTCTAACATATATTCTTAAAGGAAAAGTACTTTGGGATTACACACAGTATGGCAAGACAGGACAAGTGAAATTGCCGAGTCTAAAAATCAGGCAGTTCATGTAACATTTTTAGAGGTACCTAGTGAGACAAAGAGGCAGGCAGCTGATTTCACAGGCCAACCGTGGGGCTGGCTGCCATTTTTACAGGCTTATTGCAGTGGGCTCCCTTCCATGCTGCCCCATACCACTGATTCGCTGCTATTTGGCTGAGAGGACTGTCCATCACAAGGCCCATCCCCCACCACTGACTGGTGGAGGGGGCAGGGCCATGCAATGGGCAGCCATCTCAGTCAATCAGCAGTGAGGGGTGGGGGAAGCTGCAATCTTGGCTGATCCCCTTAGTGTTGGCAGCTTCCTTCCCCTCCCCCTCTCTCCAGCAGGCTGCTAGGCTGGGCCGCAGCAGCCATAAGGACAGCTGGCTCCCACTGGGAAGCAAACACTTTATTTTTAGGAGTTTTTTTTATTTTGCAGACATTGCCTGGTTTCACAGGTTCCACGAAATCACAAATTGAGTAGGTCCCTAGTTATAATGTGCTTATTTACTTATTTTATATACAACATTTTCACAACATTCTCAATTATTTTCTATGGACGAAACACTTCCCCCAGTGAATGAATTTACAAGAGGAACATTTGCCTACACCTTGGAGTATTGTATTTCTTGTGGCTGACTTCAGAAAAGGCAACTGCAAACGTACCAATTTGGTGGGCAACCAACACTAACAATTTCTCAACTGTAATGGAAGCTGTAGTGTAAATGGGTCGCACTCTGTTGTCTAATCCTATTCAAAACAAGAGTTAAAAGAAAAGAAACATTTTTATCCTGATCCACACAATAGCTTCTACCACTGTTATCACCAGTTCTGAAGAACAGCCCTAAAGTTTAACAGGATAGATGAAAGGCTTGAGGGTTAATATGAGCAACACCCTCCTGCCAAGTCACACACTGCATCTCATAGAAAATACCCAAGTTTGATCTGCTTGGAAATAAAAAAAAAAAAAAAAGTCATTGCAGTATGATATCGGTAAGCCATAGGAATGAACACCTGCTATACCAGCATCACTGACTTAATATCTAGAAACACAACAATCCCACAAAGTCATGATTGTGCGTGTGACATTACTATAGCAGAAAGTTGACAAGCAGGTCTTAATACATTAGAGTTTACAGGATTCTATACCAATGATTTCCTCTGCTGCACCCTACACTAGTTTTTCCATGCTAGGCTGGTAGAGGAAGGACTTTGTAATGCAGAAACATTACAGGTTGGATGCCCTGTGGGAGTTCTCTTATTCCTAAGTGAATCCACTTGCTTCTCTGAGTATCAAAGGCAGTACCTCTAGCACAGACATTCGTAGTGATAAGAACCTTCTCTTTTCCATCACGAAATCTTTGGATTACAGCCGCCCGCTGCTCAACTGTCAGCTCCCCGCTCAGCATGGCTACTTGGTGCCCATCACGAATCATTTGCAGAGAGAGCCATTTCGCATTTCTACGAGTCTAAAAGAACAAATGCAAAAATGAGTGAGATCAGACCTCTGCTAAGGGCTCCAGCTGGGCCCCTTTCACATGCTTACAACAATCATCCTTACACTTTGGGAAAGGAAAACATTTCAGAGGAATGCCTCTCTGGTTGGCTCTTCACAGGGCAGGCATGGGGGAATGAGATATGTGGACAACATTTACATTAAGATGCAGGGAAAATGTGGGTCCCTTACTGAATGGGGGAGGCAACCTAGTGATACATGAGGAAAAGGCTGAAGTGCTCAGTGCCTTTTTTACCTTGATCTTCACAGGCAAGATCAGGCTACTGCACCAAGCACCACAGTTTGAGGAGAAGGTGAAAAGCCCGGTGCTGAAAGAACAGGTTAGGGGCTATTTAAAAAAGCTGGATGTGTATAAGACCATGGGGATGGATACAATGCATCTAAGGACACTGAGGGAGTTGACTGATGTGATTGCAGAATTGTGACAAATCAGGGAAGGTCCTGGATGATTGGAAAAGGCCAAATATAGTGCCCATCTTTAAGAAAGAAAAGGAGGAGGAACCAAGGAGCTACAGACCAGCCAGCCTCACCTCAGTCCCTGGAAAAAACAGACAATAGGCCCTCAAAGAAACCATTTCTAAGCACTTGGAGAAGAAGGTGATTAGGAGAAGTCAGAATGGATTCACCAAGGGCAACTCATGCCCAAGCCTGACACACCTGATTGCCTTCTATGATGAGATGACTGGCTCTGTGGATGCAGGGAAAGCTGAAGATGTTATATACCTTGACTTCAGCAGGGCTTTGGATACTGTCTCCCACAACATTCTTACAAGCAAGCTGAGGAAGTATAAGGTGAATGAATGGACTGTCAGGTGGACAGAAAGCTGCCTGGATTGTCAAGGTCAACAGGTAGTAATCAATAACTCAATGTCTAGCTGGCAGCCAAGATCAAGTGGAGTACCTCAGGGGTTGGCCTTGGGGCTGATTTTGTTCAATATCTTCATTAACTATCTGGAAGATGGGATGGATTGCACCCTCACCAAGTCTGTGGATGACACGAAGCTGAGGGGTGTAGTAGACAGACTGGACGGTAGGACTAGGATTCAGAGTGACCCAGCCAAATTGGAGGATTGGGCAAAAAAAGAAATCTCATGAGGTTCAACCCATGAGAATCCCATGTGCTGCTATAGCCTGGGGACTGACTGGCTAAGCAGCAGCTCTGCAGAAAAGGACCTGGGAGGTTACAGTTGACAATAAGATAGATATGAGTCAGCAGTGTGCCCTGGTTGACACAAAAGCTAATGGCACACTGGGTTGCATTGGTAGGAATGTCTGTTCCTACCAATGCAATTTTTGTAATGCCAGCAGAACAAGGGAAATGATTATTTCCTGCTATTCAGCACTGGTGAGGCCACATCTGGAGTACTGTATCCTGTTTTGGGCCCTCTGCTATAGAAAGGATGTGGACAAGTTGGAGAAAGTGCAGCAGAGAGCAATGAAAATGGTTCAGAATGCACCACAAAGAAAGAAGTCAAGAAAGACAAAGATATGAGAGAGTCTGGAGGAAAGGGTTAAGAGAATATGGTGTGAGCAGGAATCCTCAAATGACATTCCAAGTACCACTGCTCAAACCCCTATCAAACTTCCTTACTCTGTTGCAATTGGTACTACAGCACAGGTCATTTTAAATCTGATCTACAAAACCAGTAACTCTCCCAGTAAGAAGCCAGTTAGCATGGCATCAAAAGAACTTTACCTGGCAGAAGACTATAGCCTGGCCCACAGTGATGCTGCCATAGACATTACAGAGAGCTTTGTATTTCTCGCTGTTATTCTCACACAGAAAATAATACTGCCTGATATTATTTAATGTCAGCTCCTCTCTGCGGAGTTTTATTACATTAGGATCAGGGACAATGCGTTCAGCAAATTGCCACACTGCATCCTCAAAGGTTGCTGAGAAGAGGAGCATCTGACAATCCTGTGATAAAGCTCTAGAAGAAAGAAAACAGTAAATTGTGCAGTAGTGACATTACATTAATCTTTCCTTTGCCAATACTTTTTCTTAATGTTTAAAATTTCTCCCACTTCACGGTGGCAAACTCTTAACAAAGCTGTGCTTCTATGCAATCCATTACCTGGAATAAGATTGGCTTCTATGCAATAAATTACCTGGAATAAGATCTGCATCAATAAAGTCAGGTAATAATAGTTCTGCTCTTATGCTAAGCAGACCCTTAACACTCTCTATTATTTAAGAGTTTGGGTGAGGGCCTCAAAAGTTGATTTTCCTCAGCTTGCAAAAAAAACATCCAAGCTACAGACCATTTCTTCTGTTTTAAGAGTTTTGGAGATTAATGCCAAAGCTACATCTTCTCTTCATCACAATGCAGGCTCTTTACTTTGCTGCTTTAGAACTCAGCACCTTCCACTATCTTGCCCTAAGCAAGATACCAACAGAAGGAAGTGGCAGGTCTCAAGATCAAGCTGGGAGGCTCTCATAGCAGTATACCTTGCTTCGGCCATGATAAACTAGAAAAAAAAACCTTGGGTTTTAATTCTACATAAGACAATCTTTCAACGATCATACTGGATACCAGGCAAAAGGTGTCATATTAAACTTGACCAATTTTTTTGCACATTTATTACAAAACTTTGATTTGGCCCATTCTGATTTTGGCTCAAACTGATTCAGATATAAACAGATTTACAAGCTAAAAGTGAAAATTAAAAAATTAAGCTACTATTGGTCCCACCTTCAGAACATACACTGGAAGGGGAAAAAAACAAAATAAGCTAACTAGAGTATCTACCTCTGAACACGGATACTCTGGTCTGAGAAACCCTGGGTGTTAATCATGACATCTGCTTCATCCAGCACAAACACAGAAATCTTCTTCAGATCCATCAACCTCAGTTTGAAACACCAGTCTAGGGTAGTCCCTGGAGTTCCTATTACTATCTGTTCTTTGATGACAGCACCTCTTGGAACTGGAAGATGGGAAAATTATATTAGACTTGACCTCAGGAAAGCAAAATATTTGTATTGCACTTGTAGCAGTAAACAGATGAGAATTCTCAATGGTGCACAGTAAAACATGACTATGATTTAACAGCCAATTTTCCAGTCAGAACACTGTAGATAGTACTGAATTTCAAGCAGTCTGCTGGCAATGGTTCTAGAGCAAAGTTTTAAATCCGTGTTACTGACGTTTGATTGTCAGAACTAAGGTTCTTAAGGAATCTGTTTTGCAGAAGCACAGTTACAAAGAGAAACAAGTGTTTTTTCCACTGGAGATTGGGGCATGCCTTTTTCCCAAGTTACTTACAATTTCTAACCTCAGACTAGGGGTGCATCAACAGATTTTTGGGGCCGATACCAATAGCTGATTTTTAAGGAGCCATATCAGGTGATATTGATCCAATTTCTGATATGCAGCCTGGAAGCTTAAAGAACAGCATCCAGCTGGTAAGTCTGTTATGGTGGAAGCGCGGGGGGGGGCCACAGCTAGAGGTCCCTGCGGTGAGGGAGAGAGTGGGGGTGGGGCTGGGGCAGGCGCTGCCTAGCCAGAGCAGGGCAAGATGTGGGACAGAGCCATGGCTCATCTGGGCAGCATAAGAAAGGGTGGGGGGGCTCCCTCTGCTGCACGCACCATGGGGGGCATGTGCGCCCAAATCTGTGTGGGGCAAGGGCAAGCTTGGGCCAAGGCTCTTCCTGGCCCGGCTGCGCTCGGGGTGGACAGTGGCACTGGGAGGGAAGCTGGGGGGGAGGGGCTGCACCCACCCCAAAATTTGCTGTAGCCTCCCCCTACCCCTCCTCCCAGCACTGCTGCCTGCCCACCCCATGTGCAGCCTGGCTCATCCCCCACCAGGAAGAACCCAAAACTGCCCTGGCCTCAGCCCACAGCAGCAGACCACTTCTCCCCATGGAGATCCAGAGGCACATGCCCCTCCATGCCCTCCTGGGGTGTGTGCAGCATCAGGAGCTGCTCCCATTCCCCATGCCCCTGGACGAGCCACAGCTCTGTCCAATGCCCTGCTCTGTCCCAGCTATGCAGTTCCTGTCCCAGCCCTACTCCCTCCCTCACCACAGGGGCCTCAATCTTCCTCCCCCCTCCCCTTCCACCACTACAGACTTGTGGGGGGGGAGCTGCTTCAGAGTGATGAGGAGTGGGGAAGGGGGAAGGATCTGTGAGGGGAAGGTAAGAGCCTGGGTGTCTGGGTGTGTGCACGCATCTGTGCACGTCTGTGTGCACGTGGACGGATCTGTGCGCATCTGTGCTCATGGCAGGTAGAGTGTAGTCTCTGTGGGTCCACGTGCAGAGAATGAGTAGAGCGTGTGCCCGTCTTCGTGTGTCTGTACATGCACGTGTCTGTGCATGTATCCATGTGGCTGTGTGCATCTGTGCGTGCCCACATGCGTCTGTGCTCATAGCAGGTAGAGTGTATTTGTTTGTGTGCATTCATGTGCAGAGAATGAATAGAGTGCATGCCCATCTGCATATTTGCTTGCATGTGTTTGTGAGTGCATGTGTGCATGTATGCATGTTTATAGTAGGGAAAGTGTGTTTGCGTGTCCATGTGCAGAGTGAGTGAGCAGAGTGTGCACCCATCTCTATGTGTGTCTGAGTTTGTGGCAGGAGGGAGAGTGTGCTTGTTTCTATGTGTCCATGTGCAGTGAGTGAGTAGAGTGCGTGCCAGTCTGTATGCACGCTTGTGTGTGTGTGTGCACGGGCCTGTGCGTGTGGCCAGGATACGTAGCAGGGAGTAGGGGTGGGCATGTACTCCACCACCCCCAGCCCAGCAGGGTCCACCCAGCCTCCCTCGCCAGCACCAGGAGGAGAAGGGGCCCCTCCCTCACCCCCTCTGTAGCCCAGCTCCCTAGTGGGAGGGAGTCTCCAATTTTGTGTTTGCCCAGGGCCCCAGTACACATTAATCTGCCTCTGGGAGGGGTGGAGCGGGGCCAGATGCAGGGCTCCATCCCTGCCCAACTACATCATTCTTGTTGGGCAATTTGCTAGTTTTCTTTATATTGGTGCTGATCTGATATCGATGTACTGGTCCACCTCTACCTCACACCACTGTTTTAAACATTGCATATACAAACGGCCTTGTTAGCATTAAGATCTTACACTCAGAATATGCCTACACCTATTGGAATAATAAAAAAGTAGAGCTGAAAGGGACCTCAGGAGGACATTTAATGCAATCCCCTGCTTAAGGCAGAATTGACCACAGCAGTGATGCTGCTGGTGCTTCCACTCAAACACAACTTAACTGCTCCAATTCAACTGCTTCCAAGCTCTTAAGGGATTGTTCTTCAAATAGGAACATCATCTAGCTCTTAGCGCTTTTCATACATGAGTCTGAAACCACCTACAGCAAAGGCTGGTACTATCACTACTTTATAGATAGGAATGCCAAGGAATAGAAAAGGAAAAAGCAAAGATTTCCTCTCATCAGCCAGCATAAAAGCTAAGGACAGAACCCAGGCTTCCCATATCTCACTGCAATGCTCTGGCTACTAGACCACACTGCTGCTTAACTCAGAATTTCAGATCTGTGTTGTGGGCACTAAGCCTGTGCGAATAGGGAACTATTTGATTCGGATTAGGCTGATTCGGATGCCAGAGAATCGATCTGGAGATCCAAATAGTTTTTCTGATTCAATTCGGCCAAATCGCTTCGGAAGATTCGGATATTCAACCAGAGAGTATAATGGGGAATCAATTAAATATCTATAACTTTGTTGCCCTTTGGCTGATTCAGATGCAGCTTGCAGGGATGATAGCCTCTGGCAAGAGCATAACATGCTAGGTTTCAAGGTGACGTGTGCAGGGGTTTCTGGGAAACTGCACCTCAAAGTCCTGAAAGCCAAACTCATGTCACGTGTGTGTTAAGTCACAGACGGGTGAAAACTGCCGGGATGGTAGCTCTTGCTGAGGCCACAAAGCCTGCCAAGTTTCAAGGAGATAGGTGCAGCGGGTTTGGGTAAACTGTACCTCAAGCTGCAGACGAGCAAAACTCATGATATGGGTGACCCTGTGTGTGTTAAGGCACAGCAGGGTGAAAGCTGCAGGCCTGCTAGTCCCTGCTGAGGCCACAAAGCTTGCCAGCTGCCAAGGAGCTAGGTGCAGGTTTTGGGGCCTGCAACTGACTGTGCTTGTGCAACTGACAGTCTCCATCTTGGAGCAGAAGCAGTTCCTGGCACTGTATTGATTCTTTCCTCTCCTTAGTCTGTGGGTTTTGTAGGTGTTAATCCTTGATCATTAACTCATTATCAAGTAGCTAGCTACTGCATATTGAGCTGGTCCCTGAGTGAATCATGACTGACACAGTAGTTTAGCAGCCAGGCCTG
>NW_017728936.1:464265-469893 GCF_001723895.1 Crocodylus porosus | reverse complement strand
AGTTTCCCCCCTGCCCCTACCACCCCCATGCCCCAAGAGAGAGACAGTTGCACAAGTACCCATGTGAGGAGTTTTGGATGTCAGCAGCTAGAGATGCAGGGCCCCAGAACCCAGACGCTCTGCACCTATTCCCGGGATCTCTTAGAGGAGGGAAAAAAAAAGATTTTGACAAAATATGATGCTTATTGAATCTAATTCTAGGGAATACCAAGCACCAAAATACAAAATAAAAACCAATATATCTGGAGACATTTTTTTGGTCATTTAAAATACTTAGATATACTAACAAGAGGCTGTTACCTAAAAAGAGAAAATAACCATTTCAGAGAACCAAATCGCAGCTTAAACCATGTTCCCTAAGCAAAAAAAAAAAAAAGCTTTAAACAATCCAGGGTGATCATCTGCTAACTAGTTCAGATTGAACCTACTTAACAAAAGCATATTATAGGCAGGGTATTGTTGGACAGAAGTGCTGTAATCAGGTCTCTAGACATGACAGCGTACATTGTGAAAAAGACAGTATGAGGCTGTCCAGGAAAATCTGGAGGCAGAAATTAAGAATTTAGTTCTGAATTATGACAGCCTGAAACCCCTTTAAGAACAAAGGCACAGATGTAAAAAAAAAGCAACCGGCATATGGTGAAAAGACTGACATACTTTATAATAGTACAAAAAATTAAACGTGTCCATAAATAAAAGTTCTAATTAGACTGTGTACTTCACGCAACTTTGCATGGGTCTCTTACACACGGGTTAATGCTTGTGGTAGTAATGGATTCCAGTTCTCACTGGGGCCTCTGAGTGTTACCGGAATATAAATGCGATAATATATATACAACTATTAAATCTTTCCTGCATCTTCTGATGAGAGTGAACATAACGTACCTTTGTTTCCTCGGACAGCATATGAAACTTTGACATCAGCACAGAATTTTCCCATCTGTTCAACCACTCGTCCAGTCTGCAGAGCCAACTCAAAGGTTGGAGCTAAGCAAAGACACTTGCAGATAGACAGTGAACAAATGGT
Source organism: Crocodylus porosus (assembly GCF_001723895.1). NCBI lineage: Eukaryota > Metazoa > Chordata > Crocodylia > Crocodylidae > Crocodylus > Crocodylus porosus. The sequence goes on along the minus strand of NW_017728936.1, from coordinate 468,866 downwards.
TAAGGAGCAAGAGGTGGACAAGACAGAAGACATGATGTACATTTAAAGCAGTCGTGTGACAAAAGACTATGTAAAGCTGTACTCTGCCAGAAAAAGGTTGTTTTATACCAGATGGTATACCAGATGGCAGCATCTCATGTATTTGCAATAATCAAACAAATGAAAAAGCAGAAGATGGAGAACCTGATGCTAAATAAATTGTGTATCAGTTCCAAGTTTACGAAAAGTATTTAATGGTCATGTACATGCTAGCCAGCTGGTTATCATATACCTGAATGATGTGGTTAACTGTTTTTGGACTTTATTAGCAAAATAAAAACGGCAATAAGTTTAAAGTGAATGTGAAACATCTTTTGCTTATGAATTCATCGCCAGTATTTATGGTGGTGTAATGCAACCTGCTTCTGGAATTTGGATAAAACTGTTAGATTCAGCTAGCATGGGTGAGAATAGGGAAAAGTGGAAGCACTTTACACACTGTAACATTTCACTTCCAAAACAGGTTAGCTTATCCTGAAATCCAATAAGGACGCTTGAACTATAAGAGCAATTAAGTGAAAATTAACATCGCATATAGTTATTCTTCAAGCTCATCTCCACATTTCCCCAGACTTAAAATCTGGCCTAAATCCACAGTAGGTACATAGGTAAAATATTTTTTAAGCAATGTCTTTGCTTGGAGCTTTTAAAAGTCTATCTGATGCTGTGCAATGGTTTTTGCTTTATAATATGAATGATTTACTCTGTGATCACATTTTATTACAAAAAGCATCTACACCCGAAATTCTAAACAGACTAAGCTTTCAAGATAAAGGAATAAGATTTATACTGCAAGTGCCTGAATACTTCAGATGTAACAACATCATAAAACTCAAGAAAAGCCAAGGGATATAAAACCAGCAACACAGTTTGTTTTAAAAAAATGGGGTTAAAAGACGTTTCAAGCATTGCAGCAACCCCAAGTCTCCCTCTACCTTATATTTTTTTACAATTATTTCCCTACTTTTAAGAAATATTTTGTCCCATTATTGTGTAAAAGACTCACAAATTAGGAACTGAGGGTATTTAAGAGCCACTCTAATTAAAGCGCCCAGAGTGTCTTGTGTATCAGTGTCCCTGTGCCAACTAATTAGATGCCCACCAACTGATTGCATGTGGTCCAAGGCTGTCCCATGGTGCTCTACATGAGGCTGAACCCTGCCTGCCCTCACCCTGTGCCTACCAAAGAACACTGCCCTGGTCCCAGCCAGTGCGCATAGCTTCCCAGTGGGGCTGCTGCTGCAGCCACTTGAGTACCGCTTGGCTCCCCCACCTCCAATGGCTCCTCCTCCTCCTGCCCCTGCCCAGGCAGCAGGGGGGGGCGTTGCGGAGAGAGAGGTGCAGGTTGCGGAGCTACATCTGGCTAGCTCCTACTCCAGTTCCAACTCTGGCATGTGCAGCTCCAGCTCCTAGCTGCCTTTCACCAGGTGCCTCCTGGAGCTGGAGCCCCACATGCTGGGGCAGGAGTTGCCGGGCTGCAGGTTTCCCCACATCTGCTGCCTGGCACATGTCCCCACAGCTTCCCCATATAACCTGCTACCCAGAGCAGCAGGGGCAGGAGGAGCCACTGAAGGCGGACGGAGCTGAGTAGTACCTGGATGGTGGCTGGAGCCAGGGCAAGTGCTGTCTGGTTGGTGTGGGTGGGAGCATGGCTCAGGCTGCCTGGAGCAGGAGCGGGCATGGCTTAGTCTCATGGCCTGGTTCAATGTAGCGTGGCAAATGACACCTGCACGACACCCAGGGGTGAGCTCTGCTGCATGTACCCCCGTCCTCTCTTCCCTCCTTCCCCCCACCCCAAGCTGGATCCCAGAACCTAGTGCACCAGCACACCCCACACATGCACATACTCACCCCGCACCCACCCCTCTCTGCATACCCATCCCCACACCATATACAAAAGTAAGACTTTAATTTGAGTTATTATGCAATCACTTTTATACGCACTACAAAAAACCGTAAGTCAGGACAAAAAATATTTCTTGAAATAAAATTAAAATAGTAGATGCTTGATTTTAGTATACAATAAAAGTTCCATTAACCTGCACCTTACAAGCCAGCATACTCTATTAATAAACAGGCACGCCAGCTGTAAGGTAAAGTGAAACCGGAAGTGCCCACCATGGCACTTCTGGTTTCTCCGAGCCACCATGGCCCGAGGCAAAGCAGCTTGCCCTGCTGAGCCCCCAGGGCCTGGGGGCATAACAGGTTGCATGGGGCCCGCCTCCTCGTCCCGCGGGGCCTGTGGAAGGGTCAGTGATGCTGCGGGAGGAGCGGAGATGCCCCAGATGCAGTGGGAGAAGCAGTGGCCCGAACAGGCAAGGGTGCCTGTTTGGGCTGCTCATTTAACCAGCATATTTTGTTATCTGGCATCCCTCATTCCCAGGGGATGCTGGATAACAGAGCTTTTGCTGTACAATGTTTTTAATCTATAGTTTGTTAAAGTGGTACCTGGTGAAAGATTTTATTTGTGCAGCCCTCAACAGCTCAGAGCTCACTAAGTAGCCCTCCAGCTGAAATAATTATCCACCCCTGATTTAAGATGACCCCCTGATGATTCTAGACATGGAAAATTATAACGACTATATTAGTTTTCCTTGTCTAGAATCTAATTATTGGGGGTCATCTTAAAATTCAGGGTCATCTTGGATTTGGGCAACACCATACCATTCAAAAACTGATAGTACAAACAAAGCAAACATGAGTTATTTAAAACCATGCCATTATAGTAGCCATAGATATTATATTAACAGCAGTAAAATATTCAGACTGATGCACTTTGTAAGATGCCACATATTCTCTCTCTCTAGTATATATGTAAACAATCCCTCCCAAATTAGTCTTTTCCTGCCCAAGTTACCTGTGGATATTTCACAGCTGCATTAACTCTGCTTAGCATGGCCAGGACAAAAGCTGCAGTTTTCCCAGTCCCTGACTGGCTTTGTGCTATAAGATTTTGAGGTCTGCAAGACAACAGAACAGCTTAGTTACAGATAAAGTTTTCTAATTAAAACCATAAGCACTACAACACTATACAAGTGTATACGGTACTCTATAAACATGGATCAGGATCCCTTATTCCGAAGAGTTTGCATTCCAAATAGAACAAGAAAAAATTACAAGGTAGTAGCTCAACAGAAGTTTGTGAACATGCAAAATAGGGTTTCTTAGAGAGACTGTCTAAAGTCAGACAGTCCCTTTTATTTTGGGATGACCACAAAAGTACAAGGCCACTGTCCCACTCTAAGCACCTGTGAAGTATCTGAAATGACACTTTTTCCCAGGTCAATCAGGGCAAATTTGAGTTAATTCAACACACCTTTCTGCCATTCAAGCTGTGTGTAAGCCCCATGCCTGTTTTGATTTTTGTCAAAACCCAGGACCATCAGATCCAGTGTAAACCTAACTTCTGCTTTAACCCTAAAAGGGGGATTTTAGGAAACGAGAGAAGACAGGAAAAGTATGCCCTAAACAAGGGACAGCATAGATAGGATGACCAGGGTGGGAGGACCAGGGCCAGCAGGCACCCATGTGGAGCAACATCTGGAATGGCTATCTGCTGCTAACAGCCTCATGTCCTGCTGCTGCAGCCACTGCCAAAACCCAAGCTGGACGTGGCAGCCCTGGACAGCTGGCTGGTGGAGCCACGAAGGCCGTACAAGCAAAGCCTTTCCTCGCGTACGGTGAATCAGGGCAATTGCTTCCAGTCCCGTGCTTTGACATCCCGGCTCTGAGGGCTGTAGCAGAGCTGCTGCCTAGTAGGGGTGTGCAAAGCGGGCTGTATTTGATTTGAATTTGGCTCGATTCGGGGGCCAGTAATTTGACTAGCTGATTCTAAGCTCCGTGGCAGACCTGGAAGTGGACCGAAAGTGCTTCTGGCCCACTTCCAGGTCTGCCGCCAAGCACGCTGGGGACCCCTCAGTGCTCCCATGAGACGCTCCATTCACCCCACCATCTCAGTGTTCATGAGCTGTGCTGGTACCTTGAAGTTTGTAGAAAAAACATATAAGGCTGCGTCTACGTCCAAATCGTCGAATCTCTATGAACTGAATCGGAGGCTTCTGATTCTATTTGGAGAGATTAACGGATCTCTTGATTCAATTCGGATTCGGAGATTTGGCTGCTGAACTGGGCTGAATCTCCTCTGAATCGAAGCAGCAACTGAAGCTTCGCATAGCCCTACTGCCTAGCACTCGCCCTGCAGCATAGCCTGGCCTGGAGCCCCTGCAAGCCTGCTGAGCATTGGGCACTGAAGCTCGGCATCCTCCAGCCCAGCCCAGCCCTCACCTCAGCTATCCCATGGTGCAGGCTGTGCCAGTGGCAGCACTCTCAGTGCCAGAGCCATCACCTCCACCCTGCTCTATAAAAATGTTAAGGGGCCCCTGCACAGGCTGATTTGTCCTGGGCCCTGCACCTCCCTAAGGTTGGTCCTGCATACAGGGGCCATCCCCAGCCAAGTCCAGCCGCTGCAAGGAGGAGATGGAGCCTGGCCACAAGCCTCTGCATTGTCCTGCCCTGCCCTACTATCAGGGCTCCTGGGAGTCCTGGGGTGCGTGTGTGTGTTG
>NW_017728936.1:450058-464165 GCF_001723895.1 Crocodylus porosus | reverse complement strand
GGGTACTGCATGCATGTGGGGTACGTGTCACAAGCCTGGGCACACCAAAGCTCCTGCCCTCCCCAGGTGCTGAGGAGACCCTGCCAGACCTGCCTAGGCTCAGCCTGAAGGAGAAGATGAGGACCTTAAATTTGATATTACAAGACATGGAATGGCAGTAGGAAAATTTCAAAGAGAGCCCGATGACACAAACAAAGGATGACATGCAGATAACTTTGGAAGGGACATTTGGAATCTGCCAGGTATGGGAAAAGGCAACAGGCAGAGAGGCTAGAGAGAAAAAAGCTACAGAATGGTTTTGTTCTCAGTGTCTAAACAGCATGTTTTATCCATTATATCACAAGTACTTACGGGTGGGCTACCATCATAGGAAGAGCAGTCTCCTGGATCTTTGATGGTCTGTTGAAACCCATGGCATAAACCCCACGGAGTAACTCCTCCTTTCTGTCAAAAGAAAGATGAATGCATTACAAGCAAGTGACTGAGATACCTAAATTATACATATTAGGGTAACAGAACAAAAAGCATCCAAACTCACTCCTTCCTTATTCTCATTTTCTCCCAAAAGATTTTTGTTCGTTTTGTTATTCCCCAATGTTTTGTGTAAATAAGCAGTAATAGCTGAATCAAAATGAACAAAACTCTTCCATTTAAAGTTTTCATAGATTCATAGATGTTAGGGTCGGAAGGGACCTCAATAGATCATCAAGTCCGACCCCCTGCCTAGGCACGAAAGAGTGCTGGATTCAGATGACCCCAGCCAGATGCCTATCTAACCTCCTCTAGAAGACCCCCAGGGTAGAGGACAGCACCACCTCCCCTGGGAGTTCATTCCAGATTTTGGCCACTCTAACTGTTAAGAAGTTCTTCCTAATGTCCAGTCTAAATCTGCTCTCTGCTAGCTTATGGCCATTATTTCTTGTAACCCACAGGGGCGCCTTGGTGAGTAGAGCCTCACCAATTACCTTCTGCGCCCCCTTTCACCACAGAGAAGCCAAGTTAGTTACCAGTGACAGCTGCATATATCCAAAATGCATCCTGTTAAAAGTGTTGAGTATCAGTACCTTACATAGGTAGGCAGCCATTAGTACAAATATTTTTAGTGAGAAGTAAGATCAATTACTTCACCTTCCACAGAAATGCAACTGCTTCTGGATACATCTTTATTAGCACTATCAAAAATCAAAGAAGAGTTCAGGAAAAGAAGAAAACAGTCTATTAACTGCAAAATACAAGGGGAGTATGAGGAAGCTTGAATGCAACAGCCAGTATAAGAATTGTATTAGCTAGAGGTGCACTGATACATCAGTCTGATATCGGATCAGCATCAATATAAAAAAAATTTTCTGTGTCGGAAATTGGCCCGATGTGGCTGATAATTTGTCTAATAAATGCCCATGCCTGCACGCAGGCTGTAGGCAGTAAGGAGCACAACCCGGCAGTGTGGAGTGCTGCGTGCAGCTGGTAAGTCTGGTGTGGGGGGAGGGGAGATGGGTGTGTGTGGGGGTAGATCAAGGCCTCCGCAGTGAGGGAGGGTGTGGGGTTGGGGCTACCCAGCCGGGGCCAGGGCAGGATGGAGGCACAGCTCTTTTGGGGGGTGCAGAAAGGGAGGAGGAGGGGCAGCTCCTGCTGCTGTGCTCGGCTTATCCGGTGCTCACCTGAAGGCTCCCATTGCTGCTCCCCTCACTCATCTAAGAGGGCATGGAGGGGGTGTGTGCCCCTAGACCTGCGTGGGGTGGGCTGGGACCAGGCTCTTCCCAGCCAGGCAGATCTGCGGGCACACCCCTCAGGGCAAGTGGTGGGAGCTGTCAGATGAGCATCGGACGAGCTGCATGCAGGGGCAGGAGCCGTGCCCCCTGATGAGCTGTGCCTCCATCTTGCGCCTGTCCTGGCCCCAGCCTGAAGTTGCAGCCTACCCCATGCCACACATATTGGGGGGGGCACATGCCCCCACCCCAATGAGCCATTTGCAGCTCTGTTCCATGCCCCTCCCCATCCCGGCTGGTCAACACCTGTCCCAGCCGCAGCTCCAACTCCATTCCCTCCCTCACTTCAGGGACCTTGATCTGCCCTACCTGACACCCTTTCCCTCCCTTTCCACCATACCAGACTTACCAGCTAGACGCAGCTCTTCAAGAGCTGAGTATTGGAAATCAGATTGGTATCGGCCGATACACCTCCTTAAAAATTGGCCATTGGTATTGGCCCACCCCTAGTATTAGCATATGTGAAATTACCTGAACCATATAAACATAAACAGATACTAATCTTCTTCTTTTAAAAAATAAAATAAAATAAAATCAAACAGACAAAATGGTTTGCTTAACAAACCAACCTAGATAAGGCACTCAGTTAAGGATCAAGAAGTCTTGTAAGTCTAAAAAGCAACTTCTATACCAAAGTTTTCCTGTTGGAATCAGCCCCTATTGCTGACCACCACGCAAAGGAAACCCCACATTCAACTAAGCTACAACAGTATGCCAAACAAAATTTGAGGCAACCACTCCATCTCCCAAACCACCTTTACCCAATTACCTACCTAAAAATAGTTTGGGGAACTGCCTCTATTTAAGAAACAGGTGTTTAAGGATACAAACATGCTTTAAAAAGAGGGGTACAGTTTTTGGGCTGATACCAATGGCCAATTTTTAACGAGCTATGTCAGTGGGTACTGATCCGATTTCCGATACGTGACTGGGCAGCTTGGAAAGCAGCATCCAGCTGGTAAGTCTGTTGTGGAGGAAGGGGAGAGGGCAGGGGTGTGGGGTGTAGACAGAGGCCCCTGTGGTGAGGGACAGAGTGAGGCAGGCACTGCACAGCCAGGGCGGGGCACAGGATGCTGCTGCAAGCAGTTCATCCAGAGGGTGCAGGGGGGGTGGAGGTGGCAGCTCCTGCTGCTGCATGCACCCTGGGAAGGCATGGGGGGGAGTGTTCCCCTGGCTTTGCATGTGGGGTGAGGGCAGGCTTTTGCTGTGGGCTCAGGCTGGGGCAGTGCTGGGCTCTTCCCGGTCAGGGAGGGCTGGACCGGGCTGCGCTCGGGGCAGGAAGGGGGTTGGGGTGGCTGCAGCCCAGCTGGAAGAGCCCAGCACCGACCCAGCCTCAGCACACAGAGGTAGCCTGCCCTCACCCCCATGCAGATCCGAAGGCACATGCCCCCCCAGGCCCTCCTGATGCTGCACAAACCCCAGGAGTGCCCCTCCATCTCCTGGATGAGCTGCTCACAGCTCCGTCCTGCTCTCCACCCTGGCTGTGCAACACCTGCCCCTGCCCCACTCCCTCCCTCACCACTGGGGCCTCGATCTACCCCCCTCCCCAACACCCCTTCCCTACCACAGACATACCAGCCAGACCCGGTTGCTCTTTGCTCTGCCAAGCTATGCTCCTGGCCATCTGCATGCACAGGGCATTTATCAACCACATTATCAGCCACATCAGCCAAAAAAAAGCCAATTGTCAATGCAGTCAATTTTTCTTATATTGGTGCTGATCCAATATAGGACCAATGTGTTGGTGCACCTCTATTTAAAAATATTTTGCTTTTCAGATGCTTAAATGTCTTAGTTCAGATACTGCTCCACCTGCTATATATGCCATTCTGCTGAGCAGACACATGGCTACACGCAACCTTTTTAAAAGTGTTCTTTGTCCCCTACTGCAAAACACATCATTGCCCAGCTCCTCTTTCAATTGTATACAATTGTCTGGAAATCCCACAGCTGTCACATGTACTACCCAGATTATTATAAAAAAGGTACCTTGCATAGCATGTTCTTATCATTTCAGTTTTTAATGTTATGAGGACAGCAGCTCAACTGCTGTGTCAGCTGCATTAAGCTGCAACTCTAGTTGAACAGAAGCAGACGAAAAGTTACCACCACTACTTCCTACTGCACACTGGGGTTTCCTTGGAAACCCTGCATCCACAAAAATAACTATGTCTCAGTATGTTTGTGAAATATCTGTGATCCAAGAGTACTGCATATGGTCTGTATGATAAGACACATTAACTATACAAACAAACTGTGTATTTTAGTATACATATTTACCAAGGTTTAAACAGTTTCCAAACATGCCTGTAGGATGTTTTATTTTCCAGCTTGTCAAGAAAAAAAGAAAAATCCACAGTCTTTTCTAAGGTGCTTATATCACTACTATATTTTAAAATTATTGCTGCAATACACTGGGTAACAACCATGAGTGGAGTCTGGTAACTGAAGGTAAAAAATCAGATATAAATATAAAGCAACAGACTGGAATAGTCTTTGCACATCTTTCTGATGTTTGCGGTAGCAAGGTTTTTGCCCAGGTTTTCAAGATTCATTCCCGATTTCAAGGAGAATGAACAAAAATAATAATAAAAAAGTAAAGGTCCAAGGCCCTTGGAACTCCAAAAACCAAAATATAGTCAAGGCACGTCAGTGTCTTCGGTCAATAGCACACAGAATGAAGTGGCTGGCACCGCTCTTTAGCAACCGTTGACTTCCCAGCCCAAGTGATTGTGAACCCACCCATGAAGACCTGGGTCAATAGAGAGAAGCCTAAAGCACAAGCCCAGACTGGTCTCTCTGGTGCTGCAGCATGTTACCTACTCTGCCACCACACCCCAGAATAAGTAGTCACCACCAGTCTAAGGATGCTTTTGTTCTGATCTGCCTAAGTACTCACAGATGCAGTTCTTCAAACGTTTTCACTGAGAAGAGAGGGGAGCTTGGGTCTCGTTGCAGGACTTCAACCCGATGACTGGATTCTACCAGAGACTTCCTTATCAGCTTGTTTAAAAGTGAATTTTCTGCTAAATCCGCTAGGTAAACATGAAAAAGAAGAAATGAAAAAACTGCTTCCTCACCTGGTAGGTAGTGTAATAACCAAGCTGTGACTTCTGTGAGTGCTACAAAGGGAGTGTTGTACAAAGTGAAAGTAAATACTAGCCCCTTGAAAATAAAAATGAACTCAACATGCATAAGGTGAAGAAGCATTACAGAGCTGACATGATTCCCCAGGGCATCCCCTCAAGACTCCTGGGATGTGTGCACTTCTTTGCAAAGGGGGAAAAACATTGCAGTAGGACACCAATCAGACAATACAACCAATGAAAATGAAAAACACCTTTGACGTAATAAATGAATTCAATATTAAGGGCTTGAATTATGTTAGTAAGCAGGAACAGGGAACACTTACTCGAGAATGAAAAAGTTCACAAGGAGTTAGTCAGTAGTTTCTCTTATAAAGAACTCCATGTGCAGATATGTCCTTAAAAATAATTATAGTTTCATGCTGCTCAGACCACTTGAGAGATAACACATCTACACAGTTTCTCAGGCAAGTCAATGTTTAAATAACTGTGCCAAGAACAAAAATAATAAATGCTGCCTCAATCCCAAAACCAGGCTTTTTAGAACTAGCAAGTTTTGTTTTGGTTCTTTTTTTTTTTTGTGTGGGGGGGGGGGGGGTAGAGGGAGACAGGGCAAGGTTATAGGATATGATTATTTGCCAGAAGCCCATGAACAGCTTGCTATTCCTGACAAAATTTGGTCTTGTCAGTCCTATATTAAGGGTCTACTGTCTTGTCAATGAATCTCTAACTCCTATTGTAGTAATCAAACTTTGGAGACAAACTGCAGGGGAAGAAAGTGAACCTACTAAATACTTCACCATTAAAATTATCCAGAAAATGTTTAAAATGTTTTAAAATCAACAAACCATAAATTCAGAAATGTTAGAATCAAGGCTGCCTGTACAATGTTAATTTAGTTAATTTAGATATATGCCCTTTCCAGGAATGAGGAAAACAATAGCTGATATGAGCTGAAGCTCCTCCTACAGTCAGACCCCATTTCCTTGATAGGCTACCACATAAAGGAAAGAAAAAGAAACAGCAAAGACAGAAAATACAGAGGCTGCTGCTGGTGCAGACTCTTGCCTATAATTCGAGTACTAGAAAAAGGTGGGCTTGGTCCCTAGTCTTATCAGCTGCTTGAGACTTGGCAAGCTTGCACCAGCACTGGGTTGACCTTATTTCTTTTGACCTTGTCTCTGTAAGCCTGTGACCAAAAACAAAGTGAAGCAGACTCCACTGACCATGACAGACTTAACACAAAGCAAAGAAATGGGAAGAAAACAATTTAACTGGGGAAGAAAAGGGTGACAAGGAAGGGACAGATCAAAGTTTCCTGTTCCAGGTTTTGTTCAAGACTTCACTGGTTTCACCAGCTTCAGCTGTCACATGGGTCTACCTCTCTCTATCAATCAGTACACACTAGAAACAGGGGGTGTCTATGCATCTTCTGAGATTGGGGGGAATCTTTAATTAGAGTGGCTCCTGGACAGCTATTTTAATTAAAACACCACAGCATCACAAGTATTAAGCATCCACATTTCAAAATGGGCACCAGGGGCACTTTAACTAAAGTTCATTCAATGAGTTTTAGTTAAAGTTTTAGTTAAAGTGCCCCTGTAATTTACTGTGGCACTCACTCGAGCATTTCGCCTTCTCCAGCCAGTCAGGCACTCCTGTCCCCTTGTGGGTTGGCAGCTTGCCCTCTGGCGCAAGTCCTTAAGGCCCCCAGGGGTTCTCACCTGCCATGACTTGGTTGGAATGGTTATTAGTGGGAGGAAGTTCTTAGGTCCTGCCTCCCATGGTTCACTCTCTGATCTCACATGCAGGTCTTTGGTTTTGGGGCTCCACCTCCCCTTCACCCCACCTAACACAAACCAAATGAGATGTTAAGTCTTGGCTGAGGCTACCTGTCAGTCATCAACCACGGCTGGGCATTAGCCCCTATTTTCAGCCCAAGTTCAGAAGGTTTACTGTCCTTATTGGGGCCTCAAGTTGGCCTGACTCATCTACTCTTCTACCCTGGGATGCACCTTACTTCAGGTCTCTCTCCTCCAGGGCTACTCATGGGTTTTAACACTCCTCTGTTTCTCCTCTCCCTGCAGGCTCACCACTGTCTCAGTCTCTGTCAGTGTCATCTGGGATCCACAGCTGCTGGAGAGGTGAGTATCCTGGCTCCTCCAAGCCAGCTTTAACTGGGCACCCCAACTCTTGGGGTTGCCACCACTTGCCTCTGCTGGGGCATACAGGCACTTCCCATTGCTCTGGACACTCAGGAAGATCCACTTCTGGTCCTCCCTGGATGTTGGCCAGCGGGGATTTTATATCCCTCTACAAAGCATGCCACCAGCACCAGGGGGTGTTTTTGATCTTTGGCAGCATTCTGCTGCTACCGCTTTTCCTGCTGCTTTTACGCTGGCAGTAAGATTATTCTCGTGGCGGCATCCCCACCACAGTCCCCACAGCCATTTTGAAACACAGGGTGCTTAATACAAGTGATGGTGAGGCATGCTGGAGCATTCTAATTAGAACACTCCAGCAGACTCGATTAATGGTCTAATAGATGAATTAGGATGTACAGGCACCCTAAGTGACAAGAACCCAATGGAGTCTCAGGGATCCTAGGACTCCAGGAGAGTGGGGGAGGGGTGGAAGGAACAACAGTCATAATGGTGACGTTTTTTCCTTCTAGTCCACCCATGCGTCTGGTACATGTATCCTATGAAGCTTTGGTAAGTAAGCATTTTGTCCACTACCTTCCAACACACCAATTTCCATTTCCTGAATTTCAATCCCTCTCTCACCTTGCTTACAAGACATGTTCTCAGTGATACTATGGTTTGTCATTAGGAATTTTCATTTGAAACTGGTTTGTTTTGGATTTTTACCAATTTTTATAAACATTTTTATGCATTAAACTAGGGGGACTTCTGCTGCATTGGACAACTTAAAGAACAGGACTTTGCATAACAGGTCTTACCATTTCTTTGCATCAGCAAATATCTGTGAAACCTACTGGAAAAGTTTCCATTTGCTTTTAAGGTTACTCTATGTAGGAATTGATTATCCACTGCTACTATGTCCTTAGCTTAAGTGGCAGAGATGGGTCCAAAGGTTTCACCACTACTCATGAACACATGGGGAAGGCGGAGCCAGCAATGCCACAAAATTAAATTTGGAGGAGGGAGAGGAGGTATTTTTCTTTTTTTCTCCTCCAATTTGCTAACTAATCTGGAAAGTTACACACAAGAAGTTACATTAAAAGAACATTAAGATTGCAAAATTAAGTTAGATGTACATGATTATAGTCATACTGCACAATCACAAGCCAGTTTTTCCCCCACAGGATACTGTCAGTAGATAAGACTTCAGAGAGACCAAGGCAAATTGGAGGACTGGACCAAAATAAATCTCATGAGGTTCAATAATGACAAGTGCAAAGTCCTGTATATAGGAACAATCTCATGCATCGGTACAAGCTGGGGGCTAACTGTCTGGGCAGCAGTTCTGCAGAAAGGGACCTGGGGGTTACAATGGACAATAAGCTAAATATGAGCCAACAGAGTGCCGTTGTTGCCAAGAAGGCTAATGGGCTGCATTGGCAGATGTGTTGCCAGTAGATCAAGGGAAGTGATTATTCCCTCCTATTCAGCACTAGTGAACCCACATCTGGAGTACTGTGTTCAGTTTTGGGCCCTCACTACAGAAAGGAAATGGACAAACTGGAAGGCAACAAAAATGGTTTGGGGGCTGGGGCAAATGACTTATGAGGAGAGGTTGAAGGGACTGGCCTTATTTAGTCTGGAAAAGAGAAGACTGAGGGGGGATGTAATAGCAGCCTTTAATTACCTGAAGGGGAGTTCAAAAAAGGATGGAGCTGTTTGTTTTCAGTGGTGGCAGATGACAGAACAAGGACCAATGGTCTCAAGTTGCAGCAAGGGAAGGTTAGGTTAGATTTTAGGAAGAACTGTCTCACTAGGAGGGTAGTAAAACACTGGAACAGGTTACCAGGGAGGCTGGGGGGCACGGTGACCACCTGTAGACAGAGGCGGTGGCAGTGATGAGTCGCAAGCTCCCACAGGCAGCCACGATGGTGTTGGCAGCAGGGGCGGACTGATCAGGAAGCTCCTGCAGGTGGCAACAGCAGTGTTGGTGGCGGGGGACAGGTGGCAAGCACCGACCAGTGGTTGGCAACCACCCGCAGATGCCACTGTTGGCAGCAGCCAGCAGCAATCAGGGGCTGGCTACAGACACCACCAGTGGCATCAGCACCAAGGGGGGGATGGCAAGCAGCGACCACCCTCAGGTGCTGCTGGCAGCATCAGCGGCACTTTTTGCAAGGGGTGCACTGCCAAGCTCAGGGGGTGCACATATACCCCTACATGTCACCAATGCCCACAGAGGTAGTGGAAGCTCCATCCTTGGAGGTTTTTAAGACCTAGCTAGACAAAGCTTTGGCTCAGATGATCTAGTTGGGGATGGTCCTACTCTGAGCAGGGGGTTGGACTAGATGACCTCCCAAAGTCCCTTCCAACTCTAACTTTCTATGATTCTAAGACAGACTTGTTCTGGAGATGAGTCAGGATGGTATAGCGAAGAAAGTTATTTGCAAGAGCCCTAGCCCAGTGCTTCTCAACCAGGGTGCTATAAGACCCCCTCAAGAGAGTTGTGTCACAAGCACCATGGCAGTGGCCAGGTAAACCTGCCCTGCACGCAGAGCTGTAGCACATGAATGTTCCTCCCACATTGGGGTTCTCAGACAACTTTATTCCTGATATCTTCCTCTCCTCCACCAAACTCCAGCACCAGCCTCTTCCCACCCACACTATGGTCCAATCTACTTTTTCCTTGTACAAAACTCTTGTCCCTCTGCACTCAAGTCATCTTTCCCATACTGCCTGGCCACCAGGAGGGGGATCACCGAGATCACAGAAAAGCAGTCTCAATTCTATTTCAGTCCTCAGCTCACCCAATTTGATAGAAAATGCCAGGCAAGTCCTGCCAAGCTCCTATAATCCTGTGTTCAAGCCTACTCAATGCAGAGAATCTCTGGACAATTTCTCTGCAGTAAGTCTCTGCTGAGCATGTGCAAAGTGGCATTATTTTCCCGAGCAGTACAACAGAAGGCAGATCTGTAACCCCAAGCCACCTTGCACAATCAGGTTCCTGCTCCAAAGCATAGGGTGAAACAGCTTTTCTGCAAAGCTGTTAGTGGAATTTAACATAACAGAACAATGTATTTTCCCCTAGCTTTGTGAATGGTTTTGGAAGAAATGAAGTCAGCCTTGGACAGAAAAAGAAAAAACCTTTCAGTCCAAACAGTTAACATTAGGCTATGTAAGAAACAACTGAAAAGAGCTACATCTTGCAATGGGATGCACCAGACAACCATAATAGATGCTCTGCTTTCTCCATTCATAATAAACTTTCCTGACTACATAAATATATTTCCAATTAGTGCGTGATGCATTAGAACGGCTGTGGGCAAAATATAACCTGCCAAAGGACTCTATACAGCCCACAATGGGTCCCTTGGCCCTGCCTGGCCCAGGTGCAGAGGGCAGCCCAGGCTGTGGCACATGCAGCTGGTCCCACTGCCCCCCAAGCACATCAGCAGGGCTGGGGCAGCACAGCTGCTGGACTAGCTTCCTGGTAGTCTGTGCAGCAGCTGTTCCTTCCAGTTGCCACTGCCAGGCACCTGACCCATCTGCCCCACATCCACCACCAGGGCATCAGATGGAGCAGGTGGGCAGGGTCTCCATGGATGCTGACTTGGGAGTCATGTGGGCCAGGCACTTGGTTGGGCAGACTGGGCTGGGACCATAGGCAGGCAGGGAACATCCATGAGTAGGACAGGCAGGCAGGGCTGGGATCAGGATCTCGGGGTGGTAACAGCATGGGACTGGGGCATAGGGCAGAGTCACGCTCCATTGCCAACACATCCCTGAGATGAGCGCCAGTTTTGCAGGCAGAGGCAGGGGAAGCAGATCATGGCTCTGTCCCAGGCTCCAGCCCCACACTGTCACCACTCCAAGGTCCCAGCCCCACCTACTTGTCCCACTCCCAGATGCCTCCCCCTGCCCCCCCCCCCATCCCATCCTCCTGGCTGAGCACTCTGCCCTACAAGTCCTGAGCCGGTCTCATGGAGACCCTGGGATCACCAGTGACAGCGCAGGGTAGGGCCGGGCCCTAGAGGTGCACCAATGCATTGTTCTGATATCAGATCGGCACCAATATAAAGAAAATTGACTGTATTAGAAATCAGCCTGATGTGGCCAACAATTTGGCTGATAAATGGCCCATGCATGCGTGCAGCTGCAGCACAGCATGCAAACAATGAGGAGCACAGCCTGGCAGCATAGACAGCTGCATGTAGCTGGTAAGTTTGGTGTGGTGGAAGGGATGGGGGGAGGGAAGGGGTGTGGGGGCATAGATCAAGGCCCCTGCAGTGAGGGAAGGAGGGGCGCTGAGGCAGACACTAGCCAGCTGGGTTGGGCATGGGATGGAGCCATGGCTTGTGCAGGGAGGCGGGGGGGCAGCTCCTCCTGCTGCACACACCCCTGGAGGGCACATGTGGGGGGCATGTGCACCCCAGATCTGGTGTGGGGTGGGGCCAGGCTCTTCCTGGCAGGAGGAGCCGGATTAGGCCAGGCTATGTTCAGGACAGGTGTGGTACTGGGAGGAGGTGTTGGGGGGTGGGGGGGCTACAGAAAATTTGGGGGTGACTGCAGGCCCCACCCCTTTAGCCCCCTCCCAGTGCCACCACCTACTCCAAACGCAGCCTGGCCCAGTACTTCCCCCTGCCAGGAAGAGCCCAATGCAGCCCCAGCCTGCGCAGATCTGGGAGTACACACTCCAACCCCCCAATGCCATCCCAGGTACGCTTAGTGGCAGAATCCACCTCCCATTTGCCCCAGATGAGGCGCGACTCTGCCCCATGCCCTGCCCCAGCTGGGCAGCCTGCCCCGGCCCCACTCCCTCCCTCACCACGGGAACTTTGATCAGCGTTCCTTCCCTCCCCTTCCACCACAACAGACTTACCAGCTGCATGCTGCTAGGCTGTGTATCAGAAATTGAGCTGGTATCAGCCGATGTGCCTCCTTAAAAATTGGCCATTGGTAGCAGCCTCAAAAATGCCTATCAGTGCACCCCTACCAGACCCTAGGGCACAGCCACTAAGGGAGTTTTTGGGAACTGTTGTGGGCAGGGAGGAGGGGCAAGTGCTGACCCAGCCTGCAACAGCTCACCAAAGCTCCCTAAGTGACCCTCTGACTCAAATAATTGCCAACTCCTACATTAGAAGGTAGGGAGGTGGGAAGGCGGACAGCTGTACTCATGGCCCGCCTTGCTTCAATGAAGCTCAACTTACATAGCTCATTGCTCAATGCAGCCTAAATGGGAAATCAGTTATGGAAAGTGTGATGCATTTCTTTTGAAAACCTATCATTTTCAGATATATAATTACATGCATGCTCGAGACTAATTTCATCTTCTTAAGTGTCACTCTCATTTTCTACAGTGACTTTTTAATGGCACTGTCACCATTACATAGCACCTTTTATATAAACTTTACCAATTGTAAATGTTAAAACAGGAATCACTCAACCAAGCGGAGAAATAAACTGAAACCTAACAGCTTGTTGATCAGTATTCAGGCTAGGAAAAAAAGGACACTTTGGGGGTTAGCTAAGGTAACCAGAATTTCTCTGACTTTAAAAGGACTAAAAAAATTACAGCCTGCATCCCTTGTCACCTTGTCCACATATTTGAAGCAAAGCCCATGATTCTTCTATTAGACCAACTTAAATAGCTGGAGAAAAAAATTTTAAAGCAAGCTTTTGGATTTAAAAACCCTTCATCAGGTTGGCTGCTTTTGCCAGAGGCCAGAGTCTGGGCTGGTATGCATGCAAGACAGGCAGTCAGTGAAAATGTAAATTGAGTCACTGGGTGAGAACAGACTCTGGATTCTTTACTTTTCATTCCATCCAGGAAGAGCACACACCAACTCCAAAACTTCCTCAGCCTGACAAAGGGTCTTTAAACCTGAAAGCTTGCTTTAAAAATGTTTGTTTCCAACTATTTAAGTTGGTCTAATAAAAGATAACAGATTCACCCAAAGAACCTTGTCTGCCTATGTCCTTAGACCAACCCGGGTACAACGTACACCCCTGATTCTTCTGTCTTTTACACTATTGGAGTGGTTAAATCTAATAAAATACCTTATGAGTTGACTAACAAACAGTCCCCCAAGCACTGGGGTTCCTCATGAACACATCAACGTTGTACTGATGTACCATTACCACTAGCAAAAAGGAGATTGAAATTCCTCTAATCTGAAGAGCTGAGAAAACAGGACTCTTACATACTTCATTGGCACGGCCTAGTCACTAGATGGGAGTACAGAGTCATTGCGCACGTGCTCCCACGAAACCAAGACATGGCCAGCAAGCCCGCACTTCATGCTGAAAAGACAAGACAATTCCCCTTTAAACATGAAAAGCTTGGAAAAGATGTGCTATTCCCACCTTCATCATCATCATCCTCTTCTTCTTCTCTATTAGTTGTAGTTCTGTTTCCTTGGAGGGGGGGAAAATGCAAGATGTAAATGGCAATTTACAGGCTTATAACCCAGTGTTAGCTACTTTAGATACTTTAGATGTAGTTCAGCAGAAGTGGGTCGTTACAACTGTGTACTAAGAAATGTGGAGGTGGTCATGTACAAAAAGGGACTCGTCAAGGCAAGAGGAGTTTCCAGCCTAGGTGTTACTACTGCGGCAGTAGCCAGTGGTCAAAATCATGATGCTTAAGACTGCAAGGTGTCTATTGCCCACCCCATTTTCTCACTCCAGGTGACCAGAACCAGATTCTCCCTCTGCATCTGTGCTTTCCCCAAGCCAAAACAAGAATCCATTTTTGGATGGCTCACATAACCTTGCTTTCAACGGTTCAAGCCACAAGGGAAGACTAGAGAAAAATCAAGTTCCCCTTTAAACACGTGAAATTCCTGATTTTTAACGGTCACAGCAGAGACCGGTGAAATGCTCCGTTCACACAGAGGGGCCCCGAGACCTTACCCGGGCGCGGGGCCTCTCCGAGCACTGGGCAGCAGCGGGGCGTTTCCCGTGTCCCTCAACATGGGGCAAGGCCCAGAGCAGCAGAGGCCCGGGGGGCATGTACAGCGCGGGCAGGACGAGGAGGCCCCCGCGTCCGCGGCAACCCCCGGCCCGGCCGCACCTACGGAGGCCGGGCGTTCAGCGCAAGGCCACGCGGCCG
>NW_017728936.1:438263-449572 GCF_001723895.1 Crocodylus porosus | reverse complement strand
GAATATGCTGGGGGGGCAGTGACATGCCAGTGCCCTGCCCCTGCCCGGTCTGAGCCACTGACCCCCGCCATGCCAGTGCCCCTCACTCACCCAGCTGTAGTACCCTGCCCCCGCTGGGCCATGCTGGTGCCCCTCACTCCAGAGCCCACCCCCTGCACCTCCGATGACCCACAGTCCCCCGCCCCCACACTGCCAAGCCGCAGCCCCCCAGCCCTGCTGGCAGCAGCTCCAATTCATGCAGGTGGCAGCAGAGTGTGTCCGGCCCCAGCTTGGGCTGGAAGGAAGAGGAGGGCAGGTTTGTGGCACCTCTTGCTTTGGGATGAGGCTGCTGCACCAAACCAGGCAGCCTGGTCATGGCTCCCTCCATCTCCTTCTTTCCCCCTCCAGCATCCCCCGGCCGCTCCGTCCCTGCGAGCACAAGCACCATCCTGTGCTGCCCACCCGGCCACAGAGTTCCCTGCTGCCCTCGAAGGCCCCCACCTGCCCCCTCTCCCTACTGGAGAACAGGCAACCCCACCCTCGTGCCTTGTCACAGCTGAACCCCCGCTCTGACCAAATGTCTGGGTTTTTCCTTTGCTCTGGGGGTGGGAGCAGGGGGAGGGTATTCAGAGGCAGCAGGGAGCACTGCATGGGTCTGTCTGTGCCTCTACAGCTGCAGGCAGGTATGTCTGTGCTTCCTGCTGCCTCTGATCACCTTCCCTGCTTCCACTAGTGGAGCAAAGGAAAATCCCGGACATTTGGTCAGATTTAAAAAAACCCGCCCAGATGGGTGATCAGAGGGCTCATAAAGAGGACATGTCCAGGAAAACCCAGATGTATGGTAACCCTATTCAGTGGCACATATGCACTTGGGCAAAAGTGTTATGGACACACACACATTAAGCCCTTTGTTATATCAGAATGTTAAAAATGAGTTATAATATGGCTTTGTACAGTCAGAAGACAGCATAGGTCCCTGCATATGGTGGCTACATAGGTACATAGTTGCTGTATGCAGATGCAATCAAAGACATGCAGGTGATCACACAGCCTGCAGCCCAACAGCCAGACCCAAGCAGCAGTTTCTATTTCTCTATTAAGAGGTGCAAACAGAGAAAAAAAACATTGCAGCAAATACAGTTAGGCTCCTTCCATGTCAACAACTTAAAAGAGTATAGCCTTCCCTCTCTATGGAGAGACTACTTCCAGGACACCAAGGAACATATGGCTTGTCTGCTTGCTAGCAGTGTCTTTCCTAGTCTGCCTGCCTCCTGCTTGCACTGTACTGCTGGTTCATGGGCCTTGTTCTGCTGTTACTAAGAACCATTCATTGTTTTCACTTTTTCAAAATACTGTGTTTTTGTTTTCTGAAAATAGGCAACAAATATTTTTTAAACACTCCAGTATCTTGCATCAGTGGCTCCAGCCCAATAGTAATAATAATGCAAAGATCACGTTCTGCTCAGTAATCATTACTTCAGGTCCTGTTTAATAAGGGATATGATACCACCGGTGATGAGACTTTCATAGGGAAAAAGCTGCAGTGTGAGGATAGGTTAAATTCCCTGAGGCTGCAGCAAAGAGACCCTTCTTGAGTGTGGTTACTTGGAAGAAGTCTGTGTTAAAAATAAAAATCCGCAAACTAAAGGAAGTATTGGATCCCTCACACTTCCTTAAAGGGAATGCATGGAAGTTATCTGTCATCTGTCCATCTAGGCACCTGTCTGTGGTGTTCCATCCTCACTCCAGTGTAAGAGATTATATAGCTCAGGAACTTCACCAAAGTCTGATCAAACTCACATTTCTCCAGTTTTGCATGACGATTATTCTGACAGAAATGTTCAAGAATAGGACAGAAATGTTGACAACACAGCTCCCATTCTCCAAGAAAGCAAGTGTCCTCCAGGTACAATGCTACATGTAGACCTAATACATCCTTACAGCTACTTATGTAATGAAATGTAGCAGGTGTGCTGAAAGGCAGAACATAAATTTAAAGTTAACAGGATACACAAAGTGGCCATGACAGTTTTCTATTCATCATGTTTGTGGGCACAAATCAAATACTGGTAATATAAGGGATATGTCCAAACTAGTATAAATCCAGGCCAGCCAGAGTCTGAAATAACTCCATAATATAAGGCAGTGGGAATTGACTCAGGATGATGAGCCTATTTGGAGCCCAGTAGTCTACATAAAGCATCCACACAGAGCTATCCTAAGAAAAAGAAGTGGGGCATATCCACTATGAATATCCTAAGGAAGGCTATTTGCAAGCATGTGGAGGAGGAAAGACTAATTACAAGCAGCCAGTGTGGATTTATGAAAAACATATGATGTCAAACAAACCTGATCTCCTCCTTTGACAAAGTAACTACTTGGGTAAATGAAAGGAATTCTGTGGATATACTGTATTCAGTAAAGCTTTTGAAAAGGTCCCACACAACCTTCTCAAATGGGTTAGATAAAACTATTTTAAGGTGGATAGATAACTGGCTCAATAGCTGCAAACAACAGGTAATTATTAACAATTTGGATGCTGGGATAGAAAGCTTCTTGAGCAAGTTTGCAGATGACACAAAACTGGGGAGGACTGCAAACATGTTGGAGGATGTGAGCACAATTCAGAAGGATCTTGACAGACTGGAAAGTTAACAGGATGAAGTTCAATGCAGACAAATACAGGGAAGGGAGGAATAATTAAACCAAATATAAAATGGGGAACACCTTGCTGGATGACAGCTCTGTGAAAAAGGACTTGTGAGTCTTGGTAGATCACAGTCTCAATATCAGCAGTATGATAAAGCCACATGAACAGCGAATGCAGTTTTGGGCTGCATCGATATACGCTTTAGAGGTGTGAGACACAGGAGGTGATCTTGCCTCTCTAATCAGCATGGGTTAGGCCTCATCTGGAGTAGTGTGTGCAATTCTGTGCTCCACATTTTAAAAAAGGACAGAGAGAAGTTAGTGATGGTCCAGAAGCAGGCAACTAAAGTGACCAAGGCAAGTCATATGAAAAGAGGCTGAAGGAGCTAGGCATGTTTAGTTTGTGGAAAAGGCACTTAAGAGGGGACATGATAGTAGTCTTCAAATGCTTGTCTTTATTAGGATGCACTGACAGCGAAGGCTGTGTGTGAGGAGGAGTCTCTCCTGTTAGAGAAAGGAGGGCCCTTGGGCCAAGCAAGGGTAGGAAAGGGTACAGAAACTCTTAACCCAGCATTGAGGTTGGGGGGAGTCAAGGAAAAGGAACCAAGAACTGCATACCTGGACCCAACAGCTTGGACTGTGGGGCAATCACAGCTGAAGCAGACACCACAGGGGGCTGAAATGCCAAATATTGACCTTATAGCTATGATCACGAGACGGGAGATACAGCAGATTAATTACAGTGGGAGACTGAAGTGGAGAGGTGCCAACATAAATAGGCAGCAGAAGAAGCTTCTTTGAAGCAACACTTTTAGCAAGGGAGAAAGGAAGGGTGAATAAAGGAAGTTAGGTGCCTGATTGCAGCTGAGGCTGAAAAGAATAAGGAAATTGAGTGCCTTGCTAGGACAGATTCTGAAAAAAACAAGAAGCGGGAGAAGCCATGGATGCTTCAGAAAGAGGTCACTGTCATGGCCTCCTGAATAGCTGAGGAGGACGTAGCCAAGAGAGCCGAGGCACCAAGCCATGCATATCTCATGAAAGAGCAGCAAATAAAAAGAGGACCTCCAGAAGGATCTGGCAGAATAAGTGCTTCCAGCTAGGAGATCTCATGCAAACATGGGCAACTGGTGCTACCTTACTCGGGGGTACGTGCCCCCCCCCAGTGACCAGTCAGTGACTGGGGGGTCCCCAATGGCCAATCTCACCAACTGGGGGGGAGGGGTACCCCTGTGGCCGATCTTACTCACTGGCCAGCACTCGCAGGAGGGGCACCAGAGCTCCTGCTGGCCCCCTCTGCCCATTACCTAAGCAGGGAGTGTGGCCTGTCAGGGGGTGTACCAGCACTCTCAGGGGGTGCATAGGCACCCCCGTGCACCCCCTATGCATCGCCACTGCATGCAAACACTATGACAGAAATATGGCAAGAACCAGACCACCATTAGAGAGCAACACATGGGATTTGCAGAGAACCTAGCCACAGTCAAAGAGTGGCACTGAATCCAGCAACAAGACCTTGTTAAACTTCAGGGTAAGCTGTTGCCACAGAAGCAGAAGCAAAATGCAAGTCTGAGGAGAATGAAGCACTGAAAAGAAAGCTGTGGGAGGCTGAAGCTGAGAACTGACAGCTCACAGTGCAACTTAAAGCCAGGGGAGACCTCCTGGAAGCAGGACAGATGAAGGAGGCAGAAAGAAATGAAAATGTGCAGGCAGCTAATAGAGATGAGGTGAGACAGCTGCAATGAAGACTTCAAGAAAAAGCAGACCTAGTCTCCTTGCTGGAAAAATAAGCCAGGAAACTAACAGCTGAACACCAAAAGACCCAGAACAATGACCTTTGTGTAGAGAACCAGAAAACAAGGGCAGTCCTGACTATAGCTGAGGAAGCATGTGAAGCAGGGCAGCTTACTGCAGTCAAAGCCAAGGACGAGTCAGAACAGCAGCTTAGTACATTCTTTGCAAGAAGCACTGGAGAGCTTGAGAGTTAAGAACACAGATAGGCTGAGAGAGCTCACGACTCTGCTGGAAGCACAACTAACAGAGCACATAGAGATGACTGGCACTGAACGCCAAAACGATCTACTGGAAGTGGTGGCACTGAGGCAACTGTTAACAATTCCAGGCACAGCTAGAGCCTGTGAAAGCAGGAACTTTACAGACCGAAGGGACCCAAGGACTGCCAGGACACAGGTCAGGAGCTGAGACAGCATGGGGCACAGACTGAATGGCAGGTGAGAGACGGGCCAAGGATTGGACACCTCGACCAAAAGTTGACAGAACTAGACAGGACAGCCAATAAAAAGACTTAAGGACTGAGTAGGGAGCTGGCATAGCTCACCAGCTAGTACAAGACAAAGATGGTGGTGGTGAAAAGGTGAGTGTGGCAATTAGAGGCCGGGCTGGGAAGGGCTCAGGAAAGAGAGGCCTGGCAGAAAGAAGACCAAACCAAGAAACCAGACAGAAGCAATATTCATCCTTCCCCAAACTGCACCCACGTGGTGATCCACCCTGAACAGAAGAAGGAAAAAGGTACCTATACTGGGTGAGAAGGGGGATGAAGGCAAAGATGCTGAGGTGGCAGTTGTGGGGTATATGCATTAAAAGGCTATGAAGGAGGGGGATCCACACTAAAGATGCACCCACAGGGAATGCTGCTACAGATATCAGAGGGGGCAACAGTGATTGCAGGTTTAAAAGAGCAGGCTGGAGAAACAGCACCCATAGGGACAACACCAGGACCCTGAATAAAAAGAAAAGCCAGCATCAGTTGCTGTTGCAGATGACATGACAAGGCAAAGATGGGGCTATTCCAAGAGTAATTAGAATAGGAAGGAGTGGCAGAAATTCAAGGAAAGCCAGAGTGAGAGTTGCTCTGTTGGTGCCAGAAGAAAAAACCTGAGAGACGGAACTGGGAAGTCCACAAAGCCAGGCAAGCTCAGTCTGAAGTGAGAAGAGGGAATGTCTACTCTTTTCAATAGTAAATGGGGCAGGATACTGGAGAAAAGACTGAGAGAAAGGGCAAGATATTTATAAGTAACCTGCCAGAGAACAGACTGGTTGACTATTGAGAGACTGTTCACGGATAAAGTTGGAGGGGTTACTTATGTAAAAATATACAAAGAGGCTGGAGGAGGGCCCAATGGCTGTGCAAAGGTGGAATTCAGAAATGAGGACAGTGCTTGAGAAACACTAAGGACTCAAACTCAGTGGAAGCTTGCAGGGAAGCCTTTAGATATGAAAGGAAGCTGGTGAAGGTAAAGCATTTGGGAGACCTCCCAGAGTACAGAAGCTCTAGCTCCTAAGTCCATGTGGGGTAGTAGGATATGGGAAAGGAGGAAGCCACAACTTATGGTTACAGAAGGAAGTCCTCCTGTAAGTTGAAATAGGACCACAGCCTGGGTTGGGAAGGAAACCACCTGCTACATGGCAGCTGCCAGGTCTGAGATCTGATGACCTGTGCTGACTTCCGTTGGTTCAGGAAGATGATGAGGGCTGCACACATGGGTTTGTAACATGGGGTGTGTGTAACAGAAAGCCTTTTTTAAGGGAGAAAGAGGCCAGGGAGAGCCTCAGGTTGGGGGCAACTGTGATGGAGAAGTGGCAGGAGAGCTGGCCCAGGGAAACGGGAACTATGAGAACTCATTGAAGAGGTAGTTGATCTGCAGTAGAACAATGCTTATATGAGCAGTAGGAAGCCTACTGCAGTGCCAGCTGCTTGGCTGGAGCCCTGCAGGGGAAACAAGGCTTGCTGCAGTTATGCTACTATGGACACTAGTTAGTGAGCCTTACTTGGCACCTGTGGCCAGTCACCTGCTGGCAAAAGGGCAGGACCTGGGAGAAATATAAGCCAGGGCCGCAGCCAAGGTACTCTCTGGCCCTAGAGGCTGAAGAGGAAAGAGCTCTGTGGTGAGTTACTGTTTGCTGAGAAATGGGCAATGCTATGCCTGGAGACAGCAAGTGAAGGGCTAGCAGTGGGCTAAGGCCCGTGGCTGGATAGGAGTTTTGGCATATATAGCTAGGAGACTAGAGGTTTGTTGTAGTCTGAAGGCACTCTTACACATGTTCTGGGGGGTGGGAGGTTGGTGCTTTAATTCATGCAGCTCTGAGTGCTTCTCTAATTAAAGTACTACCATATGTCCTGCATCAGTGTCACTGTACTTAAAAATGGTAATGGGAGCACTTGAACTAAAGCTCATTCAATGAGTGCCCCTGCTGTACTTTTAAGCATGGGGATGCTGATACATGAGACATAGGAAGCTACAGAAGCACAGCAATTGCCATGCTCCAGACTCAATTAACTGAATCTGTTCCAATGCGCTGGGATGCTAGTATGTTGGAACAGCCTTCATGCTTGTATATAGGTGGCCAGAGTGCTCAAGTTTTTGGTTTTAGTTTTAACAGGTGATCTGCATTTAGGATCACTGGGGGAAGGCTGAGGTCCCAATAGTTCCTGAGGGCATGGGAGCATCCAAAGCCAACTAAGGCTTACCAGAATTAAAACCTTGAATTGTTCTGAGGAGGATGTGACCACAGGACTTGGGAAAAAATTGCATAGGGAAAAATTAGGAATAGGAGAGATGTTAATAGGCTTAACATAAAGGCACTGGAAAAGGATACGGAGCCAAGAACCCAGGAAAGAATCCATAAATGCCATCCTTAAGAACTCTGCTTGGACCCTGTGAAAATTAAGTACTAAAAGAAAATAGGTCCCACAGTTGCAGAGAACTTTCAGGATGAGTATCTATTTGTACTGGTAGGTGGCTACCTTGAATAAGGATATCTTATGACCCTGTGAGGCCTGGGATAAGAAAAAAATGCAAAGAGGAAAAGACATGAAGGAAAAATACTTCTGAAGAAGCTGGAAGAGTCTGGGGATGACTGAAGAGTGCCTCCTGTGCTCGGGGCTCCCCATGGGAGCTCTCAACTGTCTCTTGTGGGCAATGGAGCTAGAATGAAGTAAGGACTGATCTGCTGAGGGCCTTGTCTTCCCAAAGTGATGGGACACGGAGATGAAGCATATGGGCTTTAGGATGAGCATGTAGAGATGTCTGGGTGTGGCTTGGAACGTATGTCAGTAGATTTAGGGGAAGGGGCCAGTGATGACCTAATGACTTTCTAAAGGCTAGTCTTTATAGTTTCATGCTATTCAGACCACTTCATTGTTAGGGCTGCCAGGCTCTGGAATGGGTTCCCAAGAGAGGTGGTGCTCTCCCCTACCTTGGGTCTTCAAGAGGAGATTGGATGGCTATCTGGCTGGGGTATTATGATCAAAGCACTAGTTTCTGCCAGGACAGGGAGTCAGACTTGATGATCTGGTCAGGTCCCTTCCAACCCTAGAAACTATATGAAACTTGGTAGGTGAAAAATAATAAGTTTCTCAGGCAAGTCAGTGTTTAAATAATTGTGCCCAGAGCAAGAATAAACTTTGCTCCAACTCAAAGCCCAGGTTTTTTAAAACTAGCAGTTGTTTTTTTGAAGACGGGAGTACATACTGTGCATGGAGCACAGTTGCATACCAGAAGCCTGTAAAAAGCTTGGTATTTGACCCAACATGGCTTCTGTCTGACCTGTTAAGAGGCCTAGTATCTTGTCAGTGGATCTGTAACTCCTACTAAGGCTAATTAGACAAACCATAGGAAAGAAAGCAAACTAAGTAAATGGTTGGACACTTAAAATTAACCAAAAAGTGTTTAAAAACTATCCTAAAAATCAAGAACCTGTAAGCTCAGAAATGTCCGGAGTCAAGACTGCCTGTACAACCTGAATTCAGCCCTCTTGTAACAAATCCAGTTGTTTATATTAGACACCCAGGGTGATCCCTGTGTGTAAGAATGAATGAGCACTGATTTGACATCAGCTGCAGAAAGATGCAAAAGCCTGTGTGAAACACTACACCCTCCTCTGTTCACCCCAGATCGTTCTGAGGCAAAAGGGGGAGAGGGGAATTTAAAAACCAGTCTGAATGGGAAGCTGGAACAGGAAATCCTCCACAAACTGGGCTGCTAACTATGGCTTAAAATGGGGACTATGGATTCTTACCTTGTTACCTGGATTAGTTTTTTGTGACCCCCTTTGTTCCTACTGGTTTGCTGCTCATTTGCTCTAGTCTCCTAGCAGTACCCTGCTCCCCACTCTTCCTGCTTCTGTCCTTCGGGCACTGCTTTCTGCACCTTGTTTCACAGCACCCAGTGGTGCTGTGAAAGAACCTGGGTTGCTGAAAGCTTGTGTGACCACTCGATGCATCTTATTTGGTCGGCAAAGAGTGCATCTATCCTGCCTTCTGACCCACTTCAGACTAACCTGCCTACCGCCCCCTCCCACGCTGTGCCCGCAAAGCAAACCACGCCTGGGTGCCCCTGGCCTAGGAAAAGGGCAGCTTTGCTGGGGCAGTTCATTCCAGCACCTCCTGGGCTGGGGAACCAAGGCTTCACGCAGGGCGCAGGAATCTCGGCCACAAATCCCGCCCGAGCAGCTCGCACCCCTCCAGCCTTGCTGCCCCTCTACTGAAGGTTGTTCACGATCATCCCCGGGAGAGCGGGGCTCGTCTCGCAGGACGCGGCCGCGCTGCCAGCGCCGGAGCATCCCGGCGACCCGCTTGCTGCGCGGGGCGCCAGGTACAGGCGCCCGCTCCCGGGTCAACTGCTGCGACGCCGCAGCCGGAGGCGGCCCGAGGACGATGCGCAGGCGCCGGAACTGCGATTCCCGGTGACACGCGACGTCACTTCCTGGCGGCCGGCACTGTGCTGTCCTGTCCCGCCCAGTCCCGCCGGCGCAGGTAGGTTGGGGGGTCGCAGCTGGCCGCGCGGCACGTGGGACCCGCGGCCGCGGCGCCTCCGCTCGGCTGCCGATGAGCCCCGCGCCCGCGGTGCCGTGAGGCAACCCCCACGCGGAGTTAGCGCCGCGAGACCGCTGTCCACAGGGCCAGAGGTGACGGAGAGGAATCCGGGGCGTTAAAAACATCCCGACCCGTTGGGGTCTTTGCAGCCCTGACAGTAGAGGAGAATTGCTCTGGTAATGTTCAGCAGTCAAACCGGAGTGAAAAGGAAGTCGGCGGTTTCTGAGGGCTGTCCTGGTCCAGTGAAGGACTCCTTGAGCCCAGCCAGGGCTGCCTGAAGTCTGCAAAGGCTGAGAACCACTAGTTTGTAGGGTTTTTTCAGCCTCTGTGCAGCTTGAAAGCATGACACTAGCTCCTCACCACGTGGCAGTGGTGGTATGGGGATGTCTTCATTTCCAGGGGGCTGTGGTTTGCCTGTTGTTCTGGGGGGTAGGTAGAAAGAGTTTTTGGTTACTGAAAGCAGGGGTCAGTTTGGTTTCTGTATGGCACAGCAGGTCCTGCTCTGCACTCCCTGCCCGCTGTGGTGACATGACTTGCCTCTGTGGTGTTGGTCCACTACATCACCTTGCCAAGGACAGCTGAGATGACTGGGCAGCCTGCTAGAGAGGGAGGTTCATTTTAGTGCTCAGTGTCAGTGGGGCTGGGTTAGGTTTGAAGAGGAGGGAATGTGGTTTGTTTTTTTTTTTTTTTGGTTTTAAAGGAAGAGGATTGTTTCATGTTGACTTTATGTTCTAATCGGTTACATCTGTGCACTACACACTGAAGCCTGAGGCTGCAGAGGTGTCTGCAAGGGAAGAATTTGGCCAACAAAATTATTACTAAGGGTATAAAGTATATGAATATGACACTCTGAAAGAGTTTGGGGTTAATATCACAGAATAAGGTATGTCTAACTTGGTAAGTAAAGTATCTTGATTTATTGCAAACCAAGGTGCACCAAAGACCCTCTTCAACATTAGGAGGTCTGTATCTTGAGATTTGGCAGATCTGATTAGGGATATTTGTATGCATCTTCCCAGAATGAGACTTGTGCGGCCTACAGCAACTCCACCTCCTTCTTTACCAAGGGGGTGTCCTTCTCAAACCTGGCCAACGCTGGGAAGCTTCAGAGAATAAAATTCATAGCTCTCAAGCACTTGTTTACTTCAGTCAAAATAGGCCCTCCCCCATTATGTAAGGTTCTTGGTTGCTTTTTTAGCAGATGTGATTTGGTCTCAGTGTCCTTTGACAGCTGACTTGCTCATAAGCAGGGCCCTGAGAAAATCGCAATTTTGTGGACTGCACGGAAGCCGTGAAATTTGCCCCACGCCATGATTTTTAAGGGGTGCAAGCATAGGTTGTGGAAGGCTTAGCCCCCTCAAACACGAGGCAGCATGGAGGGCTACAGGGTAGCCTAGGCATGGGCTGCTACGGTGGGTGGGGAGGGGCACGCACAGACACAGAGCCTGCAGGTGGCCAGGATTGCAGGCAGACAGCATGCAAAGTACTGCCCACCACAGCAGGTAAGTCAGGGAAGGAGAAGGGGCATGAGAGGGGGGTGCAGATTGGGGCCCCCACAGTGAGGGAGGGAGTGGGGCAGAGGCAGGGGTGAACGGGGCCCCAGGGTGGGTGGTGCGATGCTTGGAGTCTGGGCAGCTTGCTCAGTGCAGGGGGGTCCCGCTGCTGCTGGCACTGTGGGAGAGACCTGAGGAGCACATGCCCCCTGATCTGTGTACGGGGCAAAGATTTTGTAGATTTCATAGACATTAGGGCTGGAAGGGACCTCAGAAGATCGAGTCCAGCCCCCTGCCCAAAGGGCAGGAAGTCAGCTGGGGTCATAGGATCCCAGCAAGATAAGCATCCAATTTGC
>NW_017728936.1:424117-437903 GCF_001723895.1 Crocodylus porosus | reverse complement strand
TGCAGGCTCATGTTCATCTTGTGGTCAGTGATGACCCCCCAAGTCTCTTTCTTCCATAGTGCTAGCCAGCGGAGCACTGCCAAAGGTGTGCTGCATGCTGGGCTCTGCACCCTGCTGTGCGCTGCTGCTGCTCTGGGGGTGGGAGCTGATGGCAGCAGGCACATAGTGTCGCGCAAGGCAGCTGGCTCCCAGAGCAGAGCCCAGCACAGATTGGCAGAGGCAGGTGGTGGGATGCTCAGAGCCTGGGTGGCTTGTTCTGGGGCAGAATGCCTGGAGCAGCGGCAGCAGCATGCAGAGCCCAGTGCACAGTGGGGCGCAGAGCCTAGCGCGCAGTGGGTGGCCCACCTTTGCATTTGAAGGGGCTAAACCCATTATCCCCAACCCTCAGCTGCCTCTGGCTGTATGCCTGCCTGCCACGCATGTGCAGGTAAAGTATCATTTTTCATGGAATATTCACAGAACTACCAGGATCTATTGGCCAAGATCAGTGGTAGTTCCGTGAATATTCTGTGAAAAATTATACTTTACCCGCATATATGCTGTGGATTTTCAGCAGTTCCTGATTTTTCTTAGGGCCCTATTAAGGTATTGTGTAGAGTTTTGAGGACTGCTTGATGCAATACGGTACATTCTAGAGGCAAGACCATAAAATATGCTTCACATGGCGCACAGATCACTCATGTGTTGTATCTAATCTGTTACTCAATTTCTATTTAATAATTTTCCCTATTGCATTTCTTTACTGTTTTAATAGTCCTTCATTTTTTTTTCCCATTCTCCTATTCTCTTCTTCCACTGCTCAGCATGTTGTTCACCTCTTACTTATAACTGTCAGTTCCTTTGCAGCCTGTTTTTCCTTCCTGGCTTTCCCAAGTCTCATCTTCTCTTTGCTTAACTGACTCATCAGAGTGTGTTTACCAGTTACACTGGTATAACCCACCCCATTCTCATGCAGTCTTATTCTGATTGAGAATCGCCATTTGTTGTTGGCAAAAATGTTTAGACTAAGGAATATAAGCAAAACCAATTACCTTACTCTTAACAGAGTAAGCATCTATTGGGAGGAGTAGTCATTACTAGGGAGATTACTAGGGACCTACCAAACTTATGGCATAAATAGAGTAT
This sequence comes from Crocodylus porosus, assembly GCF_001723895.1. Classification (NCBI taxonomy): domain Eukaryota; kingdom Metazoa; phylum Chordata; order Crocodylia; family Crocodylidae; genus Crocodylus; species Crocodylus porosus. The sequence goes on along the minus strand of NW_017728936.1, from coordinate 436,778 downwards.
GTTGGCTCTTTTAATCTTGCATGTTGCCCCATGCATACCTTGCCCCTGCGACTGCTGATTAGCAGAGCCCCACTGCTCCCTCCTGATCAGCAGGAAAGCTAAAACTGCATTTTTAAACATGGCACTGTTTTTGTCTCCTTGCTAGTCTGCAGCAAACGGCAGAGCTGTCTAGGGCCCCTCAGCTAATCAGCAGTGGGAGGCAAAACTGGTGTTGTATTAAACTGCAGTTTTCACTTCCCTGCTGATCAGGAGTGAGCTACAAGTGGGGCCCTCCACCAGTGGGGGTGGCAGGGGCCTGCAAGATTCTATCCCAGCCTCAGTATGATATCTGAGCACAGTATCCCCAACAGTAACGTTGCCTTCTGTTGGGGGCGGGGAGCTGCAGACCCAGGGCCCTATAGCTCTGGCAGCTGGGGGGTTCCTCCAGCAGGGCTGAGGGGGGAGGGTCCCAGCCCTGGGCATCTGACTGTTACCCACATTTAGATTGCAAATATGCACTTTCCCTGATGAAAATGACTTGGGCTGGATGCCTATTTTCTTGTCTTACCTCCCAGATTTGTGAAAGAATTGATGCTGTTTGAGATGTGTCCAGGTTTTCATTATGGTTGCTTACTCAAATTTTAGAGTTGTATGCAAGTGTAATACTGTCTTTGTAGTAGGATCCCTATTTAAATGGAAGGGAGTAAAGCTGGGGGCAGAACTTGGCTCAAGTGTTATTACTGCATCTAAGCTAAAGCCAACTGCAGAATTTGGCTATACCCAGCTTGTTCTCTAGAAAGCTGCTGATCTGTATATAAGCTAATCTCTGAAGTAAATGGAAAATAACTCCTGAGCCACATTGAAATTGCAGAACAGAAGTTTATCAAAACTGAACAGGCAGTTGTTGGTTTTTTGTTTCTTTTGCCGGGGGGGGAGATCTTTCTTTTCTTTATTTTTAAAGATGGGAGAGGTGAACTGACCAGAAGACAGAAATGTTTCAAGATTGTCACTACTGGGAACATACTCCTGCTACCAGAAGGGATGTTCAACTTGATTAGGAGCATCCAGGAATTAGCTCTGGCAAAACTGCCTGTTCCCCTTCCCCTCTTGGCACCTGATATAGTGGCTACACTTAATCTAAGCTTTTTGGCAATACTCAGCTCAGTGATGAGAACTCACTTGGCTCCAAGCTGCATACAGGGTTCTGGAGATTGGGGGGGATTACACACACACATGCCAGCAGGAAAGGATAAAAAGTAGGAGAGACAATCTGTTCTTTGTGGTAGGATAACTTCAGATGCTATGAACTGTACTTAAACTTTCCTGACCCTTTCATTGGAGCGTGGTGGTTGTTTTTTTGATTGCATGTTTTGTTGCATGACCCAGTGGAGTCATGGCTGCCTGTTTCCCCCATCTCTAGGCACAATATCCCCAGCCAGCTGCTCCACAGCTGGCTGGGGCAGTGTGCCTCATGGAGGAGGCTCAACAGTGGAGCCTGGCAACCTGCTACTTTGCTGGTTTTTTCCCAGATTCTTTTTTGCTACCAGGAAATGCCAGTAGCAAACTTTGCCCTGGTGCTGCAAACTAGTAGTGCTAAGCACTAAGGTGCAACTTGTATAGTTTGCAGCACCACAAACCACACATGCCTGCACATCTGGATTCTGCCTGCAAGACCTGTTCAGGGTTCCAGTTCAGAGAGAAGCTCATATGTGTTGCATGCAGCACAACTAGCAGGAAGGGAGCTTAATTTTTTCAAGTTGTTTCTATAACTTTCCTTCATTGTCCTCTTTCAGCATTACTTATGTAGTTAAGTGCATCATTCTGCATTGTTTTCATCTACACTATGGGATTTTGTTAGTGTAGCTATGGGTGCGAAAAGATCAGACCTCTCAGCAGACATGATCCTGCTAACAACCCTCTCCCTCCACCTATCTGGACATAGCTGTATCAACAGAAGAGCCTGTTTGGGTTAGTGATGCAGCAAAGCCAGAAGAAAACCTGCCACCATACACTAGCTCTCTGCTAGCTGCCAGTAAAGCAATGGCAGTACTAGTCCTATAATATAAACAAAACTTAAAGCAGAAGGCAGATTCCAGGACTCTAACCTTTATAAATTAGTGAAGCTCTTCAAACCTTGCCTGTGCCATAGGGCAACAGCTTTCCATAATCCTAAAGACCTGAAGCTGTTTAACCCTCATATCCTGAATCTTGTTATGAGACTAGGATTAGATAGCTAGGATAAAAAAAAAATCCTGTTGTTTATTGATAACAATAGTACTACTACTGGATTGACTATAAATATTACAACAATGGGGAATGATAAGTATTTCCAATTAATCCATGGAACCACACCAGATTGTTTTACATGCTTTAATAAAGAAATGTATCACCTAGAAGATAGATAAAACCATTCATTCAGGTAAGCAAGAGCAAATACAGGCAAAACAGGCTGGTGGTATTAGTTATTCTCCTGGGTATACAAGATTCCTATAAGTTGGTCATCTTCACTTTGAAAGCTTCACATGCAAGTCTCCTCTTCTCAGAGATTTTGCAGGTCTGGCCAGTTGGGTGTCAGCTGTCTTCCTATTTGGTAACAAGATAGTATAAAATAGCTCTGCCTAAGATAAACTTGTGTTTATGTAGAAGCACAAGGGAGATTTTTGTTAAAACGAAGTGTTGAGGTTATGAGAGAGAACAAACAACTTAACAATATCACTGCTCTAAGCAGTCATGTGATGAACAGTTCTATGGATGGAGCTGAAGAAACTCTGGCTACCTATGAGGAGAAGCTCTTCCTGGGTATGAGACCATTTGCCAGGTCACAGCGTACCTCCCAGCGCAAGGCAGATCTCTTCTTTTCTGTAGGGACCAGATAGTTGTTGGGGATGTAGGTGCGCTGAGACCTAGCTGGGATGTTAGGTTTGTAGAGCATCTGTTCCCGGATTCCCCAGCACAGTTCTTTTCTGTGATCCTCCCCTGGTATCCGGAATGTTTCCCAGTCCCGCTTATACTCCATATACCTGGCTACTCTATCAGTCTTCCCACGATTACGACCTAGCTGCTCTAACCTTGGAGGAATAAAGGACTTTGGTTGTTCAGGTAAGTCCTGTTCAAAAGCTGAGGAGTCCTGACTCTGGCAATCCCTAGGGAAAAATGGGGGAATGTTTCTGTGGGAGAGTGTGTTATGGAGAAGATCCAGAAAAGACTTCTCAGGGGAACTGCTACATGGCTCAGTTTCTACCTCGGCTACACTGTCTTCCTGATGGGCAAGTAGATGAAGCAGTTTCCGTCTCAAATTCCAGACCTCATTGCCACTTTCATCATTCGTCTCTGGTTCACTAATAGCCGACTCATCAGATATTTCCACTTCTCCATTAGGCCTCCGCCTCAAAACTTTCCGTTTCATCACTGGCTTCCCAGTTCCTGTGGGTACTTCAGAGAGGCTCTCTGATTGCATGCTTTGTTCTGTTTGTTGGTGTATCGGTACAGGAAGAGATGGCTTGATCCCAGAACTCACAGAAGCCTTACTGTAGGAGTCATAGTGAGAGGGAGCCCAGGTTCTTCTCAGGCTATCTCCATTACCTTGCTCTGCACGCAGATGGGTAAAGGCCACAGCAGCTGCTGCCATGCGTTCTTCATGGTTCATAGTGGCCCACTTATACTGATCTGGTCCCAATAGTGCTTCCATAACTTCACTTGGGCTGGGCTGATTGTCACTTATTCTGGAAGAGTTAAGTGTAATTAAGCAGTAGTTAGTGAACAATAAAGTAGTGCACTTAGTAGCAGACATCTAAGTGTTAACAGGGAATTTAGCAAATAAGTAAGGTCTAGCACTGCAGTCAGTCCTAAATTTATTGTAATTCAATGCAACTCTTCAACAGATGGTGCTATACACCAGGTACAATATACACAGAACCTATTCGCTGCCCATACCAAGATGTTCCCTTTGAATTGGCTGTTAAAAATGCTGTTATACTGAAATACACAGTACTGATCAACAGCAATAGACTTAGATTATCATAGCAGACCACTAAGTCCTAGAGAAGTACAAGATAGAACCCTATCCATGCTTTGCCTCTGTAAACTGAGAAAGCCATTGTGAAAGTGTTTGTATGATTTCCCCTTGTGTGAAATGGGGAAGTTGTGTCTTGGATGTCAGGTGTAGATGTTTACCAGCACAGGTAATGGGGGTACACACTACACTGGACTACACAGAGGTCAAGGTAACCCTAGCCCAAGATAAAACTGTGATAGAATGTCATGTGAATCTCTCTCATAGAGAGACCCAAGTTAAGAGAACATTTTAGACTGACATGTTCAAAACTGCCTAGGAGACTGGGATGTTCTATTTCCTTATTTTAAATGGGGAATCCTTTATTTAACCCCATATCCCTTAGATTTGAAAGTCTGAGCTTTAATCATCTCTGGAAGAAGCCATTATGAAGGGAAAATGTTACAGCAAATGCATAAGGGGTTAAACTTGGGCATTCTTTGGGGAATGTTTTACTATTTTGATCTGAAAGTACAGAACTGTGGCAAAAGAAACTGTACGGATGTTGAAGGGTAATCTGAAAGCTTGGTTTAATACAGTGGATTTACTGCTACAATGGTGGTCGAGACCCCCAGGTATAGGGGGATTAGAAGTATTGAAAAGAATAAATTTTGCTGAATAAGGAAAGGTAGTCCCAGTACAAGAGAAATGTAAAATACTGAGGCTGGTGATAGAATGTATAGTCAATTCCCTCTATGTGAAAAAATGCCAGAAGCAAGCTTATACTAAATCTAACTGTAAATGTAATCTCAGATTCCCTTCTCTCTCTGCAGACACGGAGCAGCTACCAAAGTTCTCCAGGTCAATATAGTCCAGTAAACCTTGCTAAGTCTGAATTGGGTATGGAGACAATGCAAGAAGAGGGACTTCTTAAGAGGGTGCAAGAACTGGAAGAAGAAGTGAAGAAACTTCAAGAGAAACTCTCAGAGGGCAAGGAGAGCAATGGCATAAAAAGTGGCCCTTCGGCATCTGGGAAAACTAAGAAACGCCAGCAGCGTCCATTTGATTTTAGTGCCTATGGCAAGAGACATGTGGCACTGAAGATAGCCTATCTGGGATGGGGATACCAGGGTTTTGCCAGCCAGGAGAACACCAACAATACCATTGAAGAGAAATTGTTTGAGGCACTAAGCAAGACTCGGTTGGTAGAAAATAGGCAGACTTCCAATTATCATCGTTGTGGGCGGACAGATAAGGGGGTCAGTGCCTTTGGACAGGTCAGTACCAGCGCTGTCATGCTCTCCCAGGTCTTGCAGATGGGGTGGGGTGTCACTGATTAGCTACAGTCAGTGGATGCTGAGAGTCAGGACTCCCTGAAAGCATTGTTTGTTTCCCTCCTTAAGGATCCCCTGAAGCCAGGCCTGACATGGCTTCTAGATAAACTTCTTCCTTGGAGATCCTACTTGGGGGTCAGCACCATTTTTGGACAGAGTGCCAAAATACCTGCAAGCTCGACTTGTAAAATATTGGCATGTCAGGGGCAGATGTAGGAGGAACCACAAGGGGCCTGATCCTTGTTGTGGCAGTGCAGCCCCAGCCCCTTCCCTGCCGTCTGCCTCAAGGTGTGCATGCCAAGTAAAATGACTTTGCATGCCACACTCTGGCACCTATTCCAGGGGTTGCCTACCCCTGTCCTAACTCTTTTCTGTCCCTGGCTTTCCCAGCGGTCTGTAGGACCACCTCAGAGAGAGCTCCTCCTTTGTTCAACTCCTGGGAAAGGACAGATTGCCTCTTCGAAACAGGAGTGGGGGAAGGAGGTCAGAGTGCTGACATCCCAAATAACAAAAGCAGCCAGTTTTGCTTCAGACAAGCAGGTCCTGGTGATTGTGTCACTGTAGTTCCCTGGTCCTTTGAAGTCCTGCTTATTGTCCCTTCAGCTCCCTCAATCTCCTCTCTCCCTAGGCACACTGTGCCATCTTATCAACAAAGTAACACAACCATAGTAATCTTGGCATTGAATACTCACCCAAGCAAGCAAGCAAGCAAACAAACAAGTTATCAGGAATCAGTTTGAGAGTCTGGGGCCTGCTAACTGGCCCAGATGGTTACTTTCCTCTGGGGCAAGGGACATTTAGATGTCCTGCTATGAAACTCAAAGAGTGTTCCCACTAGGTTCTCCATAAGAGCTCCAGGCTAGGACTTAGTTGACTTAGCCTCTTTTCACCAGGGGATATTGTGGCATGGTTATGCTGTGCATTTTGTGTGTGGGAGGATGTGTGGTCCTTTATGATCACTCCAGTAGATATTACAGTGAAGCCAGTGCAAACTATAAAGGATAAAGAAATACTGTATTACTCTTTGAAAATACAGACTTGTTTTAACGATATGAAAGCAATCATGACAATCATTTATAATATAAAGTAATGAGGTACTCATAGTTCATTTTAACCATAGCTTGCTTTCGTAGTGGTATAATACACTGTGAAATTTAAAACCCTATTAAGTATGATTGTGTTAAGTATATCAGCTTAAACTATATTGTTGATTTAACTAGTTTCTTATTTCTAAAGAATATTCCAAAACTAATATGATAGAATGGTTTAAAATCAGTGGTACCCAACCTTTTGGCCCCACAGACCAGATGAGCAGTGCCAGGCTGGTCTGTGGGCCCAATCATGCCATTTAGGCATCGGAAATTTGGTGGCAGTGTTAATTTCCACCACTCCACCAAATTTCCAGATCTGTGGGAAGCCTCAGGGACTGGATTACATGGCTTTGGGCCAGATGTGGCCTACAGGCTGGGGGGGTTAAGCACCCTGGTCTAAGTTATTTAAGTCATATCTATGTACAGCTTTCACATTGGTTCAGCTATTCATTGAGGGGACATAGCTTCTAACATGAATGCAGTTATAAAACTGTTTTCTAGGTCAGTGGTCTGCAACCTTTCCTTAATGGTTGGTCATAGTAACATGACTCAGTCCGTGAACTAGAGGTGGTATTTGACAGAGAGAGCCATAAAATGACATATTGCACAAACATGTGGTAGGTTGATGACCCCTGCCCTGAAGAAAGGAAATATTGGCTTCAGTTTAAAATCTGTGGTTGGCAGCCTACAGCCTGTGAGAAAATTGGATCAGCTGGGGGAGATTGGTGGCAAGCAACTTTGCCATGCCATCCATCCCCTTCCTACTGTTCTCATGTGCCTGCACATGCCCTTTCCACAGGATTTAACCTTCCTCATTGCTGTTGTGGAGAGGGAGTAGCGGTGAGGGTACACACAGTTGGCTTTGGCACTCAGTGCATGCAGTGAAGATGTGCGACTCACAGCATGGGTTGGGTCACAAGCAGTGATCCATGGCCACAAATGGCTGACACCTGCCTAGTTTAAAGCACCTTCATATTAACTAAGGTAGTTTAATGCCTATTAATACTTACTAGTGCCCAATAGACATTTCTCTTTATTACTGACAAATTGACACCTTTGTTGAATTAAAGAATGAATTAGCAAAGGAACTGAACTAACTTTATTGCTAAAAATACTTCCTCCAAATCAGCACAGAGTGTGTGTTCCAGCTTGCCTATATTCCATAGGTTACTAGGACTTCCACCTTAAGGAATGTAAATTGCCAAAGCAATAATGTTGGAGCAAGCCACTCTTCCTTCCTCCTCCATACTCAGCCATATACTTTATATAATTTGCTCTACTAGGCCTAGTTATTAAAATAAACCAGAGAGGATCAGTGACTCCTCTTGACATCTTGATGTTTTGTAGTTTAACCTCTCTTTTTCCAATCACGCAGGTGATTTCCTTGGACCTCCGCTCAAACACTTCAGAAGGAAAAAAAGTAAATGGTCATGAGGATGGCTTGGAAGAGAGAGCCAGTAGTTTTGTGGATGAGATGCGCTATACCCATATTCTAAATAGAGTACTTCCTCCTGATATACGTGTCCTAGCCTGGGCTCCTGTAGAGCCCAGCTTCAGTGCTAGATTCAACTGCCTCAAGAGGACCTATCGCTATTTTTTTCCACGTGCAGACCTGGATGTAGCACTTATGAATGCTGCAGCCCAAAAATACACAGGGACTCATGACTTCCGCAATTTGTGCAAGATGGATGTAGCCAACGGTGTGATAAACTTCCAAAGGACTATTCTCACTGCACAGGTGCAACTGGTGGATAGAGGCCAAGATATTGGGCTACAGGACCCTTTCCAACTGTGTCAGTTTGAAGTAACAGGCCTGGCATTCCTCTATCATCAGGTCCGCTGTATGATGGCAATCCTCTTCCTAATTGGACAGAGGATGGAGGACCCAGAGATTATTGACGAGCTACTGGATGTGGAGAAGAACCCTCGAAAACCACAGTACAGGTAAATGACTTAGACCTCCTCTATATGGTACAGGTATCATAGTTACCCGATAACTGGTTAACTGTGCAATTACCTAGAAACCAGCTACATGACCAGCTGTCATACCATAAAAAGCTCCAACCAGCTATAAAGCTAGACTTTGGAAGTGTGTACTAACTTTATAGCTGGTTGCCATTGAGCCTTATTATGCATATGTAACACCATCTCCCCTGCATCTGGGAACCCCGTCAGCTGACAGGGGCACCATGCCTAGCCAGGGCTGGGCATCCCAAAACTGAGGGGACTCTCAGCCCCAACGGCTGCCAACTCTAGATTCTAGCAGTACCGGGGCCTAAAGTCCCACAGCTGTTGATGTGCAGGGTACAGAGACCCAGCTGGGGTTTCATGTACCCCCTAACCTGGAAGATCACAGGATTGACAGTCCCCAACCCCAGGGGTGTATGGGGCACCCCCGTGATTGGAAGCTCCCCAGTTGAAGGGGCTCTCAGCTGTAGGAGCTTGCTTCTTTCCAGTGCACCAGCAACTAAGGTGTTTATGGGATCTAATGCATGGTCCCACAATCTAATGCATGGTCCCACTTCCTGCTATGCCACATACATGTGGCATAGCAGGAAGTGTGACTGTGATCCCATCATGCCTTTACCTGCATGAGTAGAGGGGATATCAGGCAAATCCCTAGAATTATTTCAGAGCATTTATGTACAGCAACACCTCTTTCTGTAAGCACCCCTGCTATACTACTTATTCTTGTCAGCATCTAAGCAGTTTGTCATAAATTGGGCCCAGCAACCCCTCATATTTAACACCTTTTTACAATCTTCAAACACTACCTCATGGAACAGTTTTATACTAACCTCTAACTCTTCCCAGAAGAAAGCTAAAGTTCTTAGGCATGTGGTAAAACCATAAGCACAGCTCATAGGATTTAAAGAGCTGTCAAATCAGCAATTTCTGTACAAGATAGCAGCGAGCCAATTTTAACCTTTTCTACAAAAGGGTTGTGCTAATACTTCAGACCGCCATTCTTTGCTTTCTCCAAGTCATCACTTCTGTAGCTTTCTTTTCACTATACCATTGCATCATTAGGTAAATGTCTCCCTCTCTCCATCTTGCAGCATGGCAGTGGAATTTCCTCTGGTTCTTTATGACTGCGAGTTTGAAAACATCCAGTGGATTTATGACCAAGAAGTTCAGGAATTCAATATTACTCACCTACAGCAACTCTGGGCCAATTATGCAGTCAAAACCCATATGCTATATAACATATTACAGGGGCTAGATTCTGTCAGTGTGCCCACAGGAACAGGTAGGAAAATTGCTTTGTTAGATAATGGTGGCAGTAAGTCAGAGGGAACAAAACTTTTTCAGAAACCAGTTATCTGGGTGGTTTAAGCAATTGATTTACTTCCTTGTATATTACAGACTTGGGGAACAACGATAAGGTCCTCTGGAGAGAAGTGAAGCCTCCAATCCATAACCAGGTCAGCAGTTTTGTTGAGGGAGTGAAAGCCCGCACTTACAAACCGCTGCTGGATCGCCCCAAGTGTGAAGGTTTAGAGTCCCGGATCCACCACTTTGTGCGCAGGGGCCGTATTGAAATGCCACAGTGCAAGGAGAAAGAGGCTGGAGCAGAAGCACAAGAGCTAGAAACCAAGAGAGGCCATAGTGAAACTACAGAAAAAGATACTGAGGTACTAGAACAACCTGCCAAGAGGGTCTGTGTAGACACACAGTCCAAGATCTCCAAATGATACCTTGCCACTGGGGAACAAGCAACAGGGTGATGAACTGCCCTGGGATTTAAGGCTTCCTTCTTGGGAAGGAAGGTAGATAGAATTGTTTAAAGATAGCTCTGTGCCTTTTTTAGTATAATGAATACTTTCTAGGGGACCCTACAAATTATTATTTTATAATGGTCTAATGTAAAGATTCTGAAACTGGTTCATGGAACACTTACTAATCATATAATACTTGTTTTGCCTTTTAACTGACCTTGCATTAAAAGCAGGCAATACATTTCAGTGTAAGACTTCTTATGTAAGAAAATGGAAGGGAAGGCGACCTGCATAATTATATGGAGGGAAGGTGTTCACAAGACGTTCTTAATTGACCCAGATTAGGACAGAGAGATCCTAATAAAATGTTGCTTCTACCCTAAGCTTTTCTACTTAAGAGTGCAAAGATCATTCTCCCTAACTTTCTGCTCCCTTCCTGCTACACACTTCTCATGTTTTGCTTTAGTATCTTGCTTAATAAAGAACTATACTGAAAGCTAGGGCTGTGAGAATCTTCAGTTGCTGATTCGATTCAGTGGAGATTCGGCCGAATCAAATCAGGGACAGCGATCCAACTCGACAAATTGAGTTACTGTCCGCAATTCCAGCCAAATCCAAATCAAATAAGGCCTGCTTCGCCTTCCCGTATTGAAAACCCAACTACTGTCCATGTCAACCAGCTCTGCATAAAATGCTGTCGGAGCAACTTGGAGATAACTAAATTGCTTTCTGGTTAGCAATGATCAAAAACCATGCATGTGCCAGACTACCTAAGCATTTGGCGAAAAACTAGAGACTCTGGATTCCCTCCTCATGACAACATACTAGTTCCTGAAGATTTTCCTTGAAGAAAAAAGAATTTAGATGCTACCAAGGCCATGTATTTAACTCTTGGGGGAGAGGTGGGTATACACATCAGGTAACCATGTTATATAGGGATGCACTGATAAAGATTTTTTTGGGCCAAATACCAATGGCCAGTTATTAACCATCCATATTGGCCAATACTGATCAGATTGCCAAGATGCAGCCCAGCAGCTTGGAGAGCAGCATCCAGCGGGTAAGTCTGTTCATAGATTGTTAGGGACTTTGCAGATCATCAGGTCCACCCCCCCACCCTGCCTCTAGGCAGGAACACAACTGGGGTTAAGTGAGGTGACTGTCCAGTCTCTTGAAAACCTCTAGGGTAGGTGACTGTACCACCACTGGAGGGAGTTAATTTTACAGTCTGGACACCCTGACTGTGTGATGGAGTTTTTCCTGGTATTAAGCCTAAAACAGCCTTCCAGGAGTTTTGTATCCATTGGTCCCGGTCTTCCCCAGGGGTACCCTAGTGAACAGTTGTTCACCAAGCTCCTGATGCACTCCTCTGACATTCATCACCCCCTAGGTCCCTTTCGGCCATGGTGCAAGTCAAGCTGTCACCACCGAGCCTGGCTGCATGTTGAGGGTTGTGTAACCCCAGATGGAGGTGGGGATGTTAAACTTGGAAGTGTTAAACTTCATCTAGTTCCATTCTGCCCAACACTCGAGCCCTGTTCAGGTCTGCCTGTATCTGCAACCTATCTTCTGACATGGCCACACTGCCCCATAACCTGGTGTCATCCACAAACTTGCCCAGCAAGCTTTTCACTCCCCCATCAAAATCATTGATAAAGATGTTCAAAAGCATGGGTCCAAGCATGGACCCTTGAGGATACCCCACTGGCCACTTCATGAGAACTCTGGGTCCTGCCCTGGAGCCAGCTTCCCATCCACTGAACTGTTGAGCAGCTGAGCCCACAATCTTCCAGTTTTCCTACAAAGATATTGTGGGATACTAAATCAAAAACCTTTTGGAAGTCTAGGTATACAACATCTACCCTGTCTCCCGTGACCAGGTGGCAAGAGACCTGGTTGTAGAAGATGAGTTTAGTAAGACAAGACCTACCCGCAACAAAGCCATGCTGGCTGTTGTTCAGAATCTTGCCTTCCGCAAGCGTATTGCACATAAGTTCTTTAATGAGCTTTTCCAGGATTTTCCCTGGGATAGAAGTTAGGCTGACTGGCCTATAGTTGTCTGGGTCCACCCTCTTCCCTTTCTTGAAGACAGGCACAACATTGGCCCTCTTTCAATCCTGTCCTGAGGCGTTAAGCAGGCTGCCACTGCTGCATGCAACCTGGGAGGGCTTATGGGGGCATGTGGCCCCTGGATCTGGATGAGATGGGGCAGGTTTCTGCTGCAGGCTGGGGCCAGGGGCCTATGGTGAAGTTTGCGGTGGCTGCAACCTCCCACCCAAATAACCCCTGTCCAGCACCACTGCCCCCCACCCCAGCAGAGCCCAGCTCAGCCCCAGCCTGCAGTAGCAGCCCAACCTTGCCCCACACACAGATCCAATGGCATGTGTCCCCCATGTCCTTCTGGGGTGTGTGCAGTGGTGGGAACCACCCCCCAACCCCAACAAACTACAGCTCTGCCCCAGCCCCTCCTTAAGGAGACGATCCTCCAAGCCCAAAGGAAGGTAATCCCAACGAGGATCAAAGGGAGCAGGAGAGCACACAAGCCTC
>NW_017728936.1:422763-424017 GCF_001723895.1 Crocodylus porosus | reverse complement strand
CTCCCACCGTGGGGGTGTTTAAGAGGAGGTTAGATGAACATCTGGCTGGGGTCATTTGACCCCAGTATTCTTTCCTGCCATGGCAGGGGGTCAGACTAGATGATCTGCTCAGGTCCCTTCTGACCCTACAAACTATGAAACTATAACCGCAGGGGCCTCGATCTGCCCCCCATCCTTTTCCCTCCCCCTGCCGTTCACAACAGACTCACCAGAGGACGCTGCACTTGAAGCTGCCAAGCTGCGTATGGAAGTTGGATCGTATCAGTGGTAGGCCTATGCAAGTAGGCAGATATTTGATCTGGCTGCTTTGGATGCCAGGGATCCGATCCAATCCAGCCAAAGAGGCTCCGAAGCCACCTCAGAGTTCCAGACATAGGGTATAATGGGGAATCAATAAAATATCTATAACTTTGTTGTTTTCTGTCAGATTTGGATGAAACTGGCAAGGGTGGCATCCTCTGCTGAGAGCATGAAGCCTGCCAAGTTTCAAGAAGATCAGTGCAGGGGTTTGGGGGGAACTGCACCCCAAATTCTTGCCAGCAAAACTCATGTCACATGCATGTATTACACCACAGCAGGGGCGGTGGGCCCTGTTGAAGCCACAAAGCCTGCTGGAGGGCTTTAGGTGCATCTCCCACTGCATCTTCATTGTCTTTTGTAATCCGTTCTTGTTGTGGGGGTGGGATTCTTTGTAATTCAGACAGGCTGCATCCTGTGCCAGGGTTCCCCAAGAACACAGAGCTGAGAGGTAACAATATGCATACTTTAGGTCTTTTTCAAGTTTTAGCCATCTCACTGTTTCAAGTCCACAGAGCCTGCCAAATTTCAAGAAGGTTGATGCAGGGGGTTGGGGGAATTGCACCTCAAGCTGCTCACAGGCAAAACTCGTGACATGGGTGACACTGTGTGTGTTAAGGCACAGCAGGGTGAAAGCTCCAGGGATGGTAGCCCCTGCTGAGGCCACAAAGCCTGTCAGCTGTCAAGGAGATCGGTGCAGGGAGGTTCTGTGGCCCTGCACCCCTAGCTGCTGACAGACAAAAAAAACTCATGACATGGATGCTTGTGCAACTGACCTTTTCCATCTTGGAGCAGTTGATTGTCTGTATTGGTTACTTCCTCTTTTTAGTCTGTGGTTTTGTAGGTGTTAATTGCTGCTAATTAACGGGTTACATTAGCTAGCAACTGTGCATTGAGCTGGTCCCAGAGTGAATCACCATTCATTGGTAACTGGTAACACAGTAGCTTAGCCAGGCC
>NW_017728936.1:412649-422438 GCF_001723895.1 Crocodylus porosus | reverse complement strand
GGGTAGCCTCTGCCAAATCAGACAAAAAACCCCCAAAGTTATAGATGTTTCATTGATTCCCCATTATACCCTATGGCCGGATCTCCAAAGTGGCTTCAAAAGTTTTCCGAACCACTTCAGAAAGCCTAACGAAGCCAGTGCTTCGATCTGGACATGCTACTTTGGACACCAAAGCCTGGCACAGCCCTAATCAGCAGGTACTGCTACTTACAAATCAGCTACTGGTATTGGCCCAAAACATCTCTATCGTGCACCCCTATTCGAGGTGGAAGCACTTGGAGACCACTGGGACAGGAAGAAGAGCTGGAGCGATCCTTGGCGGAGAGGAAGAGGCTGCACTGCAAGAACCCAAAGTTTTTCCTCTCCCCACAAAACCAGGTTCGTTTTAGATCAAGATCGTGAAGCAGGTCCTGGTTTTGAACTAGACGCAGGCGGGTCCAACAGCGGCCCCGGTTTACTCTGAGGACGTGAAGCCACGTGTAAGAGGAGCTCGTGCCGCCGCCGCCGCCCGCTCCCCAGCGGCTGGAGGAGCAAAGCCACAGCCGGCACTACCGCCGCTCGCGCTCACGGGCAGGCCCCGCTCTCACCCTTCCGCAAGGCCGGCAGAGGCGGAGAGCCCGGCACGGGGCTTTTTTTCCTGTTTTTTTTTTTTGGCACCGGTCCTGGAAGCACGACACTACCAGGTCAATGCATGGAGTGGATGGAGCAAGCTCCGGTTCCACCACCCAACACCAAAAAGAATCTGCTCAATATAGGCCTCCGATGGAGGACATATCAGAGACAATCACTGACCCCGAGCCACCAGGTCATGTGAGGGGCCCGGGCAGCCACTCGCCCGGCACCCCGCAACGCGCGCTGCAGCTGGGGCGCCGTGAGCCCCGGGCCGGGCCGGGCGCTCCGTCCGCGCGGGAGACGCGGGACCGCCGGGGGCCACGGTACCTGCTCGCGCCGCGACTGCGTCGGTGAGCTCGACCGTTGCCGGAGCCAACCGCCCTGTCCGCCGCCGTTTAAATCGTGGGGCGTGATTGGGCCGAAGTCGCACAACTCCCTGCGCTCTCATTGGATAGCATTCCGAACGCCCACCCTAGGCCGTCTTCTGCCATTGGTGCCGCGAGAGCGATCCCGCCTCCGCCCCGCTGTGTCCCTAGCCATTGGGTGGAAGGTGTGAAGCCTCGGCCAATTCCTGCGCACGTTCTCTCGATGACTCGCCGAGCTTCCTGCTGATTCGGCGCCTCATTGGCGCGCCGGCGGCGCGGGGCACGGAGCTCTGCCCCTAGGTGGGGACGCTGCGACATGGCGGCTTGCGGCAGGTTCGGGCTGCAGCTGTGTGGGGCGGGGCTGCGGCCCTTCTCCGCCTCGCAGGCGCTGGGCGCCGCGGCCACGGCGGAGCAGGTGGCGGAGAAGCTGAGGGCTCAGCAGCGCGAGGAGGCGAGGGGCGAGGTGAGAGCGCCTTGGTCCCAGCCATGGCAAAAGCCTCATCTGACCTCTTGCTGCCTCTTACTTCCCATGGTCTGCTCCTCACTGCTCAGAGAGCTGTGCTCAGCAGGGATTAAAATGATATCCTGGTCTCCAGGCTCTTGGGCCTATATGCAGCAGATGTTGAAACCCAAGCTAGTCAGGAAAACGTAGGCACTGGATTAATTTGGCACAGGCCTCTGTGTCACGTGAGATCCAGTGGGCTGGCAGTTGTGATGGGAGTGTGGGGCAGCGCCTGCGATCTTTTTCACACACTAAGCCTCTCTCTAATGCGTTGTTGATGTTATTCTAGCAACACCATGTGAAATGAGGGGCTGAAGCAGACCCAGAGAGTAAGCTGAGTTGCAGAAGAAGTTTGTGGCAGGGTCAGGAGTTAAACTCTGCTCCCTGAACCCCTGTCGCATAAAACCATCTTTTCTCCACTAATAGTAATTCTTGATCTTTCCAGGAGCCCAAATCGCCGCTCTCGAGACGGGTCCGTCAACTTGACAGGTTCAGCAAGCAGCTCCAGGGGGTTCATCCCAATGTGCTGGCCAAAGCGCTAAAGAATGGGGTCCTGTACCAGAATGAGAAAATTGTGGTGATTAACAAGCCTTATGGCATCCCTGTGCATGGTGAGTGGGGGGCAGAGAGTCTGTTGTACAGTGCCGGTATTGATGCTACGATTGTGTATTAGCAGTTCTGGGAGAAGTAGCTCACCATGGGGACTTAACTAACCGTTTCGCTGTAGGCTACCAGAGCATCTGGTCCTGTGTTACCTTAAGTAATGTTAATTGATTTTCAGTTCCAACTGTCACTCAAATCATTGTGAGACTCCATCCTGCTGATTCATAGAATTCGAAGTGAGACTGGACCTTTGTTATCTTTGTTATCTAATCCAGTTTCCTGTGTGATGGAGGCCATCATTTTTTATGTCTAAATTGAGCCTGGTTAATGGTGACTTCAGCAGTGACTCTGAAGTGGAGCTGTAGCCCATAATATTTCTTATATTAGCTTTCTGGGAAAGCAGGATGAATTAATAACATATTCACTCTCCTTTCTCTCTCTCTCAATCTCTTTCTCTCTCTTTCCTGATAATATTAGGGTTTTCTGTCCTGATTCAGTTTTAAAGGTAACAGTGATGATAATTATCAACTTAGGGTCACGTTGCATGGCTTGGGTAGGCACTTGGGGCAAGTCCTGTGCATTTGTCTTGTGAGTCTGTGTTGAACCCAGTGGCTGGAGTTCTAGAGCCCCCAGAGTTGCTAGTCAAGCTAAGATCTGGAAGTGTTTCAGCAAATCTGCCCTAGCCTGTGAGAGTCTGTGTGACTAATAAGTCTCCAAAAGGATGTTTTAGTCCATGAAATGCCAGGTTCTTTTCTGTAGGCTCCTTGACAGAGCTTGTTGTCATTGGCTCTGTGCTTCGGGAATGCTGTTTCCCCAGGGAGTTCTTCTGCATGCTCTAACCTGTTTTTAATATCTTGCTACCCCTTCAATCATGCAGGTGGACCTGGTGTCAAAAATTGCATCACGGATGTTTTGCCCATTTTGGCAAAGATGCTGAATGGCATGAAAGCTGAACCCCTGCACTTGTGTCACCGGCTGGATAAGGAGACAACAGGTGTGATGGTGCTAGCAAGGAACAGTGACATAGCTCATCAGATCCAGCATCTCTTTAAAACTCGTCAGGTGGAGAAGAAATACAGGTATGAGAAGTCTTTGGGTTTGGTTTGTTGGAAGGACATGTGCCCTGTAAAAGATGACTAGTGTTAGTGTGGGCAGAAACAGTATATGTTTCCCACACTGCTCTGAGGAAACACCGTTTGAGGTGAGAGGAAAGAATGGTCTCCCCCCACCCATGCAGACTGGAGTTTCTGCAGAGACTGGCAACAGAGGGGAGGAACTAGGGCTGGCAGTAATTCTTCAAGCCTCTGCACCTCTCTCTTAGAAACTAGATGGCTTTCCCTTGGTGATTTCTGTAGGCCACAGAAACCACTGAGGCAATGGCTTGGACTGTCTTTGAACTGCTGAATGGACCCTGAACTATCCATGTGTAATCATGTTTTTGTGTACTCCCATGGGGAGTGATGGAAGCACCGTCTGCTCTGGTTTGGTTGAGCTGTGCTGGGGAGTCAAACGTGGAACATTTAGATGCTAGGCCTAATTGCTTATTACTATGTGCTGTATGCATGATGCATGAGTCAGGAGACAGATTTACCCCTTTTGCTCCTTTGGGTGGTAGGGGCTGTGTACACAGCTTGTAGGGGTAGGAGGATTTTATATTCTTTCTCTGGCATTCATAGGAGAGTTACTGAAGAAGACATCCTGTACTCTTCAGCCATCTGTGTTGCGGGGGATGGGACCTTTGCAAGGGGGTAGAACCTTGGGCTCTGATGCTGTTTCTGACCCCACAAGACCCCAAGGTCTTGCTGCATGGTCATTTTGGGCAGCTCCTCAAGCTTTTAACACCCAGGTTGTCCACACCTTAACACCTGAAACTAGTTTCAAGCATGCATTATGCAGCTCAAAGTTATGCCTCTCCATGACAGGATTATCTTTGATCTGTGTTACGTAACTCATGTTACCCTAAGGCATAGCCAACTCTGCACCTTAGTGTAACTCTTCTACATCTCTTTCCCCCCGCCCCCAGCTTCCTTCACTGGCCTGGATCAAACTCACTGAATCCCCAGATCCCCTCCCCACTTAATCCCCCTGTCCCCTTTGCTTACTTGTGGCTACCCATGCTGTCCATCCCAGAGAGCAGGCAGGGAAAGATCAACCTGTCTGCCCGGCTGCTGCCACTGCTGCTTCTGCTTTCTGGGCTGGGCTCAAACTGACTGCTCAAAACTTAAAACACTGAGTAACATTTGTGCAACTTGGTGTAAGGTATAACAAGACCCTTAGAGACATGAAGAAAATTGTACTTCAGCTGCTTGTGAGTGCTGGACACTGGTTTGTCATCAACTAAGAGTCTTCTTTTGCAGGGTTGTGACCTCTGTAGCTGGGCTTGGAGAGAGAGGAGAGGAGTAAAAAAGAAGCGTCTCCCCTCCCTGACAGAGCTGATTGTGGCCTGCAGGGGCTAGAGCTGCCCCTTATTGACTTTGTTCTCTTCCCAGGGCAATCAGTGTGGGGGTCCCAGTCCCCTCAGAGGGGGTGGTAGAGATTCCCATTGTGGAGAAGGAAGTGCAGAGCCATAAGGCCCACTATAAGGTAGGTGAACTTACCCCCAGTAGGGACCTCTCCTTTGTTTCCTTTGCTCTTAATGTGCAGAGGTATTTCTCTTAACCTACCCTCTCCCTCTGGTTCAGATGACACTGGCACCAAACTATCGCCTGTCTTCTGAGGAAGGAAAGCTGGTCAAAGTGCGGAAGAACCGAGCTGCTCAGCGTGCAGTGACCCGATACCGTGTTCTGGCTAGCTCTGCCTCTTGCTCCCTCCTGGAGCTCCAGCCGATCACAGGTAAGGCATATTGTGACCCATGGGAGGGAGGTTTAATGCTCAGAGCTTTCATTTGTTAGTCTTGTGAGCTTCCTTCACTGCCTCTGTGGAAGTAACTGTTATGAGAGGGACAACCATAGCCTGAAAGGAGGACCCAAGCTAACCCTGGGTGTGTCCAGGCATTCAGGACTTGGCAGAGCAGCCTATTAAATAAGATTGAAATAGATCTGAAAGGAGCATAGATTCATAGATATTTGGGTTCGAAGGGACCTTAGCGGATCATAGAGTTCAACCCCCTGCCCTGGGCAGAAAAGATCACTGGGGTCAGACAGCCCCAGCCAGGTATATGTCTAGCCTCCTCTTACAGACCCCCAAGGCAGGGGAGAGCACCACCTCCCTTGGAGCCCACTCCAGATTTTGGCAACCCTTACCGTAAAGTTCTTCCTTATGTCTAACCTAAATCTGCTCTCCATCAGTTTGTGGCTGTTGTTCTTAGTTACCCCAAGGAGTGCCCTGGTAAACAGCATCTCCTATTCCTTGCTGTTTGCCCCCTGGATAAATTTGTAAATGGCCACAAGATCACCTCTCAGCCTTCTCTTGCAGAGGTTGAAGAGATGCAGGGCCCTCAATCTCTCCTCATAGGGCTTTGCCTGTAGGCACCTAACCATATGAGTGGTCCTCTGAACCCTCTCGAGGTTGTCCACATCTCTCTTGAAGTGTGGCGCCCAAACTGGACACAGTACTCCAGCTGCGGCCTGACAAATGCCACATGAAGGGGAAGTATCACCTCCCTGGACCCGTTTGTCATGCACCTGCTAATGCATGATAAAATACGGTTAGCTTTACCGATCACGTCATCACATTGATAACTCATGTTCATCTTGGAGTTAACAGAGACTCCAAGATCCCTTTCTGCTGCTGTGCTGCTGAGAAGGTCCTCCCTCAGCCTGTAAGCGTGCTAGTGATTCCTTCTCCCTAGGTGCAGCACCTTGCATTTGTCGTTATTGAACTGCATACTGTTTTGTTCCGCCCACATTTCCAAGCGGTCCAGATCCACCTGGATTCATTCCCTACCCTCTGGTATGTTAACTTTACCCCATAATTTGGTATCATCTGCAAATTTGGACACAGTGCTTTCCATGCCCTCATCCAAGTCACTGATGAAGACATTGAACAGCGCTGGTCCAAGGACCACATCTTTCCAGGTCAATACTGACCAATCCACCACCACTCTCTGGGTGCGACCCCTAAGCCAATTTGACACCACCTGACCATGTAATCATCTACATCACAGTCACTCAGTTTATCTATAAGAATATAAAGAGATACCATATCAAAGGCCTTCTTAAAATCCAAGTAGATGATATCCACCTCGATTCCTGTGTCTAAGCATTTTGTGATCTGGTTGTAAAAAGAAACAAGGTTAATCGGTCAGGATCTACCTGCTGTGAATCTGTGGTGGTTGCCCTTTAGCATTGTTTTCCCCACTGGACTCCCACAAATGTGATCCTTAATAATTTTTTCAAAGGTTTTCCCAACGATAGAGGTGAGAGTAACTGGTCTATGCCCATGCTTTTGGAGACCAACTGTATGTCCAAGCTCCCTTTTGAGTGCTTGTTTGGTGCAGACCTTATTGGCTGCTGGAGTGAGCCCTGACAGGATTATCCAGTTGATACCTACTCACAATTTTGAGTTTTGGTTGGGTTTGGCAGACAGTCTGGGTGGGTAATGGACATGTTAAATCACAGCCTGGGTCTCATTTGCCTGAACATCTGTTTTTTCTGCCCCTTTCTCCCTTTCCTCCCACCTCTTGCTCATTCAGGAGTGAAGCACCAGCTTCGGGTTCATTTGGCGTATGGCCTGGGGTGTCCGGTCCTTGGGGATCATAAATACTCACACTGCAGCAAGCTGGCACCTCAGGTAAGGGGGGGCATAATGATGAAAAAAGGATTTGCAGCTGCTGGGCCTTGGGGGTGGGGGAGAGACAGTTGCAGGGCCTTGTGTTCCTTCTGCAACCCCAGCTCCCTAGAAAGACTCCCCACTCTGGTAGGAGCCATGTTGCTAATCTTGTCCTGGCAGTAAACCTTTGCCTGTATAGAGCTTGCTGCATCTAGCTCCTCCATACCAAGGAACCGGAGTTATCCAGTCAGCCTTCCAGCAGGTGAAAGCTGTTCTGAGTTTGAGGCTTTGAGTAGAACAGAGGCCAATGAGCTCAGTCCCAAATATCCTGCTGGATACTTTGTGTGGTCCAGTATCCAGATGACCTTGCAGGCACGATGTATCTGTGTCATAATAATGCTTCGCTCTATCCCTAAGAGGATGGGTTCCCTTCACACAAGGAAGATCCTGGGGTATCTCTCTGGGGGCTGCAGGCATCACCACCACTAGGAAGTCCCCAAAGCCTCTTTTCTTAAGCAAAAGGTGGAGGGGATATGCTAAAGAGGTATTGTGGGTGACCTCTGCACCCCACAGAGCTGGGGCATCTCACAAGGGTAAGTGGGCACCCCCCTGAGGATTCCAGAGCCTCTTTACCCAGGAAATGGGTGGGGGCTGCAAGCAGATCCTGTGGCCTCAGTCAACTCAAATTCTCAGATGCTTTGTTCTGTGTGAGGTGGACAGGAATGATAATGGGAGATCCTATTTTCTGCCTTATCCTGGCTTACAGACCATGCTGTTTGTCAGTGGGTCAGAGGGGTAACAATGTAGGGCTCCTAGGAAGCTTCCCTTAGGCAGGTATCTCGTAGGCCCTGGTGGTGCCTGGCAGCCTCTGGCCATTCTGTGTCTCTTGCACTTGCAGTTTGCATTGCTCACAGAGGTCTTGTTTTCTGTGGTCTTCAGTAGTGTGGTGGATGGGGAAGGGTGTAGGGCATCACCTAATATTTGAGCACTGCTGTCATCCATCTGTCTTTTGTGTAGAAGCTTCCTGAGGATGCCTTGAGGAGATTGGGATTGGAACAGGCAAAAGCACGTCACCTTCCCCTCCACCTGCATGCCCATGGGCTCACCCTGCCCTTGGGGACCAGAGGGGACAAGCAGATTGATTTGGTCTGCAAGCTCCCTGTTTTCTTTAAAAACTCAATAGAACGGCTGAAGCTGGAGGTCCCAGAATTCCAAGAGAAGTGAGACAAGGCTGCAGCTGTCTGTCTGTCCCTACAGCTGCCGTGGAGCCAGTTCTACGGAGTCTTGCTCCCCAGTTGCACAGGGCTACCTGCCTTGGAAGAAGCAATGTGAGGAGATCAGTGTTCTCTGCTGCTGAAGGAAAACAACGGGACAGCATGCATTTTGGTTTGCTTGGCTGATCTGAGGCTGTTCAGTTCCCCAAGGGAGGTTATTACTGAGCATCTGTGCAGACATGTTACTGGAGTCAGGAAGAACCCAGTAGTTTGCCATTAAGCAGCCAGCAGAGGTTTGACAGACACTGATCAGAGGAGTCCAAACCCAAGAAGTAAACTTCTTTCCAAACAGTAAATGATTTGGTCTCATTCTCAGCAGTGATGGTCTGCCAGGAGTCATTTAACATACAAAAAAGCCAAGTTGTGTGGGCCCTGGGGCTACCGGCAGCTGTGGTGTGAGCTGCCAGCAGCAGGAGGCACTAGCATGCCACATGTCACCTCTGGTCCATTTTTCAGTGCCTGTGTTGAGAAATCATATTTGGATTTCTACCGGGCAGGTAGCAAATTCTGCCTTGTGATTGAGTGGGCTGTTTTCCACTCCTTCTCAATGTTGGGGATCCCCTTTACCAGGGTGTGGAGAGACAGGGTTTTGGAGCTGTGGGGTAAAGTCATGGGTTTGTTGCCCTCTCCATTCTCTCACTCAATTCCATAGGGAACTGCAGGCTGGTATTAGCTTGATTCACACTATTAGAACTAGCACATAACTAGTGTCCACCCTGACTGAGGCTGGGACAGCACAGCCCTTCCAGACTGGTAACAAGAGCTCTGAATTGCTGATCAGGTAAGTTGTTGCCTTCTCTTGGGAACATGTCCTAGAGGCAGTTAGTCATGGGCCAGTCCCTGCCTGTGACACCAGCTCTTCATACTTGTGGGAGTCTGAACATGAAACCAAATGGTAAATGTGGCAGCAGTTTGGTTTTGCTTTGGCCAAGGGACTGCCCAGGGCCAGGACACTGCTTTGGACACTTCACCCACCCACGATGCCCTTGGATAGACATGCTGAAATTCCTGCTACTCTTCACATTGCCTCCAGGTTGGCAGGAGGCAATCTGGCTCCTGTGCTTGAATGAACCCAGCTTGTGTGTGATCTTTAGGCAGAAACTAATGTGCTGGAGAAATGTGAGACCCACTCAGTTCAGGCCAGCCAGGGATAGGGGCATGGGTGGTTCTCTGCAGTCATGTCCCTCCCCACCACTTTTGTCTCCTTTTTTTTCTTTGTGGCTTTCTTCCAAAGGGAGCTTAATTATGGTGCACCCTCTCCACTTCTAGCCTTCCCTCTAGCCTAGTGACATACCTGAGATTAGCTCCCCTGCTTCTGCTATTGCATGACATGCAGCTAAGTTCAAGTAGGGCTGTTACTTTGAGATGCTGTGTGGCTGTAGGGGGGATGTAGATCAGTTTGTGCCGGTCCAGGGTTCCCCTCTGATGTCTGGGTGAGAAGCAGCCTTCAGTGAAGAGCTTTCGCTGAAGCTTATCTCCCCTCACTCCACTGCCCCTTGCGCACACATACCCAGTTTAAAGGTGGGATGAGTGGGAAGACATTAAAAGCTGGCTGGCTAGGGAGGGCCAGGGATTGAGAGCACCCTGGGAAGGCTTTAACCTGTTACACTTCAATGGTCTGTGGCTGGAATTCGCATGCTCTGCTTGACTAAGGAGGGCACTGCCCTTTCCAGCCTGGCCCCTACTTATTGCTTAAAATACTTGCCTATGGGCCAGACTGCAA
>NW_017728936.1:390623-412638 GCF_001723895.1 Crocodylus porosus | reverse complement strand
GTAACTCATGTTACCCTAAGGCATAGCCAACTCTGCACCTTAGTGTAACTCTTCTACATCTCTTTCCCCCCGCCCCCAGCTTCCTTCACTGGCCTGGATCAAACTCACTGAATCCCCAGATCCCCTCCCCACTTAATCCCCCTGTCCCCTTTGCTTACTTGTGGCTACCCATGCTGTCCATCCCAGAGAGCAGGCAGGGAAAGATCAACCTGTCTGCCCGGCTGCTGCCACTGCTGCTTCTGCTTTCTGGGCTGGGCTCAAACTGACTGCTCAAAACTTAAAACACTGAGTAACATTTGTGCAACTTGGTGTAAGGTATAACAAGACCCTTAGAGACATGAAGAAAATTGTACTTCAGCTGCTTGTGAGTGCTGGACACTGGTTTGTCATCAACTAAGAGTCTTCTTTTGCAGGGTTGTGACCTCTGTAGCTGGGCTTGGAGAGAGAGGAGAGGAGTAAAAAAGAAGCGTCTCCCCTCCCTGACAGAGCTGATTGTGGCCTGCAGGGGCTAGAGCTGCCCCTTATTGACTTTGTTCTCTTCCCAGGGCAATCAGTGTGGGGGTCCCAGTCCCCTCAGAGGGGGTGGTAGAGATTCCCATTGTGGAGAAGGAAGTGCAGAGCCATAAGGCCCACTATAAGGTAGGTGAACTTACCCCCAGTAGGGACCTCTCCTTTGTTTCCTTTGCTCTTAATGTGCAGAGGTATTTCTCTTAACCTACCCTCTCCCTCTGGTTCAGATGACACTGGCACCAAACTATCGCCTGTCTTCTGAGGAAGGAAAGCTGGTCAAAGTGCGGAAGAACCGAGCTGCTCAGCGTGCAGTGACCCGATACCGTGTTCTGGCTAGCTCTGCCTCTTGCTCCCTCCTGGAGCTCCAGCCGATCACAGGTAAGGCATATTGTGACCCATGGGAGGGAGGTTTAATGCTCAGAGCTTTCATTTGTTAGTCTTGTGAGCTTCCTTCACTGCCTCTGTGGAAGTAACTGTTATGAGAGGGACAACCATAGCCTGAAAGGAGGACCCAAGCTAACCCTGGGTGTGTCCAGGCATTCAGGACTTGGCAGAGCAGCCTATTAAATAAGATTGAAATAGATCTGAAAGGAGCATAGATTCATAGATATTTGGGTTCGAAGGGACCTTAGCGGATCATAGAGTTCAACCCCCTGCCCTGGGCAGAAAAGATCACTGGGGTCAGACAGCCCCAGCCAGGTATATGTCTAGCCTCCTCTTACAGACCCCCAAGGCAGGGGAGAGCACCACCTCCCTTGGAGCCCACTCCAGATTTTGGCAACCCTTACCGTAAAGTTCTTCCTTATGTCTAACCTAAATCTGCTCTCCATCAGTTTGTGGCTGTTGTTCTTAGTTACCCCAAGGAGTGCCCTGGTAAACAGCATCTCCTATTCCTTGCTGTTTGCCCCCTGGATAAATTTGTAAATGGCCACAAGATCACCTCTCAGCCTTCTCTTGCAGAGGTTGAAGAGATGCAGGGCCCTCAATCTCTCCTCATAGGGCTTTGCCTGTAGGCACCTAACCATATGAGTGGTCCTCTGAACCCTCTCGAGGTTGTCCACATCTCTCTTGAAGTGTGGCGCCCAAACTGGACACAGTACTCCAGCTGCGGCCTGACAAATGCCACATGAAGGGGAAGTATCACCTCCCTGGACCCGTTTGTCATGCACCTGCTAATGCATGATAAAATACGGTTAGCTTTACCGATCACGTCATCACATTGATAACTCATGTTCATCTTGGAGTTAACAGAGACTCCAAGATCCCTTTCTGCTGCTGTGCTGCTGAGAAGGTCCTCCCTCAGCCTGTAAGCGTGCTAGTGATTCCTTCTCCCTAGGTGCAGCACCTTGCATTTGTCGTTATTGAACTGCATACTGTTTTGTTCCGCCCACATTTCCAAGCGGTCCAGATCCACCTGGATTCATTCCCTACCCTCTGGTATGTTAACTTTACCCCATAATTTGGTATCATCTGCAAATTTGGACACAGTGCTTTCCATGCCCTCATCCAAGTCACTGATGAAGACATTGAACAGCGCTGGTCCAAGGACCACATCTTTCCAGGTCAATACTGACCAATCCACCACCACTCTCTGGGTGCGACCCCTAAGCCAATTTGACACCACCTGACCATGTAATCATCTACATCACAGTCACTCAGTTTATCTATAAGAATATAAAGAGATACCATATCAAAGGCCTTCTTAAAATCCAAGTAGATGATATCCACCTCGATTCCTGTGTCTAAGCATTTTGTGATCTGGTTGTAAAAAGAAACAAGGTTAATCGGTCAGGATCTACCTGCTGTGAATCTGTGGTGGTTGCCCTTTAGCATTGTTTTCCCCACTGGACTCCCACAAATGTGATCCTTAATAATTTTTTCAAAGGTTTTCCCAACGATAGAGGTGAGAGTAACTGGTCTATGCCCATGCTTTTGGAGACCAACTGTATGTCCAAGCTCCCTTTTGAGTGCTTGTTTGGTGCAGACCTTATTGGCTGCTGGAGTGAGCCCTGACAGGATTATCCAGTTGATACCTACTCACAATTTTGAGTTTTGGTTGGGTTTGGCAGACAGTCTGGGTGGGTAATGGACATGTTAAATCACAGCCTGGGTCTCATTTGCCTGAACATCTGTTTTTTCTGCCCCTTTCTCCCTTTCCTCCCACCTCTTGCTCATTCAGGAGTGAAGCACCAGCTTCGGGTTCATTTGGCGTATGGCCTGGGGTGTCCGGTCCTTGGGGATCATAAATACTCACACTGCAGCAAGCTGGCACCTCAGGTAAGGGGGGGCATAATGATGAAAAAAGGATTTGCAGCTGCTGGGCCTTGGGGGTGGGGGAGAGACAGTTGCAGGGCCTTGTGTTCCTTCTGCAACCCCAGCTCCCTAGAAAGACTCCCCACTCTGGTAGGAGCCATGTTGCTAATCTTGTCCTGGCAGTAAACCTTTGCCTGTATAGAGCTTGCTGCATCTAGCTCCTCCATACCAAGGAACCGGAGTTATCCAGTCAGCCTTCCAGCAGGTGAAAGCTGTTCTGAGTTTGAGGCTTTGAGTAGAACAGAGGCCAATGAGCTCAGTCCCAAATATCCTGCTGGATACTTTGTGTGGTCCAGTATCCAGATGACCTTGCAGGCACGATGTATCTGTGTCATAATAATGCTTCGCTCTATCCCTAAGAGGATGGGTTCCCTTCACACAAGGAAGATCCTGGGGTATCTCTCTGGGGGCTGCAGGCATCACCACCACTAGGAAGTCCCCAAAGCCTCTTTTCTTAAGCAAAAGGTGGAGGGGATATGCTAAAGAGGTATTGTGGGTGACCTCTGCACCCCACAGAGCTGGGGCATCTCACAAGGGTAAGTGGGCACCCCCCTGAGGATTCCAGAGCCTCTTTACCCAGGAAATGGGTGGGGGCTGCAAGCAGATCCTGTGGCCTCAGTCAACTCAAATTCTCAGATGCTTTGTTCTGTGTGAGGTGGACAGGAATGATAATGGGAGATCCTATTTTCTGCCTTATCCTGGCTTACAGACCATGCTGTTTGTCAGTGGGTCAGAGGGGTAACAATGTAGGGCTCCTAGGAAGCTTCCCTTAGGCAGGTATCTCGTAGGCCCTGGTGGTGCCTGGCAGCCTCTGGCCATTCTGTGTCTCTTGCACTTGCAGTTTGCATTGCTCACAGAGGTCTTGTTTTCTGTGGTCTTCAGTAGTGTGGTGGATGGGGAAGGGTGTAGGGCATCACCTAATATTTGAGCACTGCTGTCATCCATCTGTCTTTTGTGTAGAAGCTTCCTGAGGATGCCTTGAGGAGATTGGGATTGGAACAGGCAAAAGCACGTCACCTTCCCCTCCACCTGCATGCCCATGGGCTCACCCTGCCCTTGGGGACCAGAGGGGACAAGCAGATTGATTTGGTCTGCAAGCTCCCTGTTTTCTTTAAAAACTCAATAGAACGGCTGAAGCTGGAGGTCCCAGAATTCCAAGAGAAGTGAGACAAGGCTGCAGCTGTCTGTCTGTCCCTACAGCTGCCGTGGAGCCAGTTCTACGGAGTCTTGCTCCCCAGTTGCACAGGGCTACCTGCCTTGGAAGAAGCAATGTGAGGAGATCAGTGTTCTCTGCTGCTGAAGGAAAACAACGGGACAGCATGCATTTTGGTTTGCTTGGCTGATCTGAGGCTGTTCAGTTCCCCAAGGGAGGTTATTACTGAGCATCTGTGCAGACATGTTACTGGAGTCAGGAAGAACCCAGTAGTTTGCCATTAAGCAGCCAGCAGAGGTTTGACAGACACTGATCAGAGGAGTCCAAACCCAAGAAGTAAACTTCTTTCCAAACAGTAAATGATTTGGTCTCATTCTCAGCAGTGATGGTCTGCCAGGAGTCATTTAACATACAAAAAAGCCAAGTTGTGTGGGCCCTGGGGCTACCGGCAGCTGTGGTGTGAGCTGCCAGCAGCAGGAGGCACTAGCATGCCACATGTCACCTCTGGTCCATTTTTCAGTGCCTGTGTTGAGAAATCATATTTGGATTTCTACCGGGCAGGTAGCAAATTCTGCCTTGTGATTGAGTGGGCTGTTTTCCACTCCTTCTCAATGTTGGGGATCCCCTTTACCAGGGTGTGGAGAGACAGGGTTTTGGAGCTGTGGGGTAAAGTCATGGGTTTGTTGCCCTCTCCATTCTCTCACTCAATTCCATAGGGAACTGCAGGCTGGTATTAGCTTGATTCACACTATTAGAACTAGCACATAACTAGTGTCCACCCTGACTGAGGCTGGGACAGCACAGCCCTTCCAGACTGGTAACAAGAGCTCTGAATTGCTGATCAGGTAAGTTGTTGCCTTCTCTTGGGAACATGTCCTAGAGGCAGTTAGTCATGGGCCAGTCCCTGCCTGTGACACCAGCTCTTCATACTTGTGGGAGTCTGAACATGAAACCAAATGGTAAATGTGGCAGCAGTTTGGTTTTGCTTTGGCCAAGGGACTGCCCAGGGCCAGGACACTGCTTTGGACACTTCACCCACCCACGATGCCCTTGGATAGACATGCTGAAATTCCTGCTACTCTTCACATTGCCTCCAGGTTGGCAGGAGGCAATCTGGCTCCTGTGCTTGAATGAACCCAGCTTGTGTGTGATCTTTAGGCAGAAACTAATGTGCTGGAGAAATGTGAGACCCACTCAGTTCAGGCCAGCCAGGGATAGGGGCATGGGTGGTTCTCTGCAGTCATGTCCCTCCCCACCACTTTTGTCTCCTTTTTTTTCTTTGTGGCTTTCTTCCAAAGGGAGCTTAATTATGGTGCACCCTCTCCACTTCTAGCCTTCCCTCTAGCCTAGTGACATACCTGAGATTAGCTCCCCTGCTTCTGCTATTGCATGACATGCAGCTAAGTTCAAGTAGGGCTGTTACTTTGAGATGCTGTGTGGCTGTAGGGGGGATGTAGATCAGTTTGTGCCGGTCCAGGGTTCCCCTCTGATGTCTGGGTGAGAAGCAGCCTTCAGTGAAGAGCTTTCGCTGAAGCTTATCTCCCCTCACTCCACTGCCCCTTGCGCACACATACCCAGTTTAAAGGTGGGATGAGTGGGAAGACATTAAAAGCTGGCTGGCTAGGGAGGGCCAGGGATTGAGAGCACCCTGGGAAGGCTTTAACCTGTTACACTTCAGTGGTCTGTGGCTGGAATTCGCATGCTCTGCTTGACTAAGGAGGGCACTGCCCTTTCCAGCCTGGCCCCTACTTACTGCTTAAAATACTTGTCTATGGGCCAGACTGCAAGAAGTGCAGATCAATGGAAATTAAATGAAAATGGGTTCTAGGATCCTTCCTGCAGGGTTTAACATGGTCCTTTTGCAACAGTGCAAGCATCTGGCTGTCAGTAAAGGGGTCAGATGGCCACGGGGGTGAAGCACCCACCAGGGTAGTGTCACCAAGAAATGTCCCATGAGCTCAGCCATAGGCATTTCTACATCTGGGAAAGTGTGGCTCAGCTTGGCTGTAAGGATGGGGCAAGATCCTGCATGAACAGGTCTGCCTGGAAGGAGGCTGGTGCTTGGACAGGCCAGTGGAAAGGGTGTGGAGGAGAGCGAGTAGCTTGTCAGTGAGTTTGGTCAGGGGGAGTCAGGTGTGGGACACTGAATGTGGAGGGGATGGTAGGATCCCCACCTGTGCCCCTAAATCAAGCAACTGCTAATGGATGGGATGTGTTAAGATCCCTGGGCCATGGGAAGAAGAGTCACTGGCCAGGGCTTCTCCCCAGCTCCTGAAAAGAGGTAGGTGAGCTCCACGGGGTACTAAAGCAGTAGAGCTTCATTAACACCAAGCAGCGGGAGTTGTGATTTTTCCCTTCTGCCTGTCCTTAAGGGTGCTCAGCACTAGTATGCAGTGCAGGGATCTTATCTGAGCAGCTGTGTTCTTTCCCTCCTTTTGTCTTACCTGCATGTTTGAGTTTAACAGGGCTTCCAGCCAGCACTGGAGTCTGGGTTTGGCATGGTATGTGAAATGCCTCCCACACTTGCCTTGGGAACTAGTGCCTGACATGGAGTCAGGCAGTGGAAAGGACTCTGTCATGCCACCTTCAATATCCCACAGAACTGGGGAACCATTTGGCTGGAAATCCCCACTGGCAGTGAGGGTTGGGGGTTATTACTGCTGATGCCTCCTCCCTTGACAACAGGAGCTGGGACTGGGACTGCTGCTTGTCTGTTTATTATTGGAGGTGAAAATAGCCCAGCAGCCCAACGCCCCTCCAATGCAGCTTGAAATACATCCCTTTATGAGAGAGGGCAATAAAACCACGAGGAGTCAGCCCTTTGTGGGGATGCCTGTGGCTGGTGAGGAATGTCGTGAGCCCAACAATCACAGTGCTAACCTGTTGCTCCAGTTCTGCTTTTCTATTTTGAGGGGTGCTATTTGCGTGGTCCCTGGGAGAAAGGCCTCCTTTGTAATTATCAATATACTTAATGTACAGCCTGAGCTCATATTACAGTTGCCTGGTACATAATGTTCAGCAAATAAAGCTTTCAGCCCCACAAGACATTCTCAGATGGTGCTTAGACCGCTCGCATCAGCAGCATATTCTCCTCTGTTCCTGCTTGCTTGACCCACACTGAGGAGCCATGTCGATAGCACACACTGCTGCCGAGTACATGCTCTCTGATGCTCTGCTCCCAGATCCCAGCAGTTCCCAAGCCAGAGGCCTTCGTCTGGAATTACCGAGTGACCGCATTGTGAAGTTTGTTGCTGTGGGGCTGCCCCTGTTCCTTGTGTCCTTGGCTTTTGCTCAGGAGTTTTCCACCGGTAAGTCTCATGGCATAGTGTTGAGGTTGCAGTTAAATCTCTAAGGGGAAACAAGACACAGGACTGAGTCGGGGCTGTACACAGACTCCACTAGTTTCATTTGCACTCCTTTCCAGTGACTTTCACGTATGTCCTGATATCATAGAAGGTTCAAAGAGTGACAAGTAATGAGAACAGCCTGAGTTAGTGGAGGCGGGGGAAGTTTTAAAAAGGGAACCTGGGTCTGGGACTTGTGCAATCTCTGATTCTGTGTGTCAAGAGACCTAGATGACGCAGGCCATTCCCTACATGCCTACTGCAGGCTCCTTGCACTTGTGCCTTCCCATGGAACATGTTATTGGAGACAGATTGGGCCAGATGGGCCTGAGGTTTTATCCAACCTGGCAAATCTCGTGAATGACCTGGGATCCCCTTGGAGGCCATGTTGCCTGTTCATACAATGGGAGGGCTGAGAAAAGAATCACATTGCTGGTATGCGCATAAGCACAGAACGGGCCATCAGGACCCAAAACCCTTAGGATTTAGGGGGGAATCTGCTAACAGAGGGGAGAGGAGCCACTTTTAGCCAGGAATTACCAGAAGGACCCCGTTCACCAGAACTCTGACAAAAGCTGTGGTTGCTACCCTCTCCTTGGAGTTTCCAGGTCTTTGCTGATGTGATGGCATTGTATCTTGCTGGCTGGTCATCCAGGGTCAGGGAATTCCTCTCTCTCCTCTCCCTACCCTGACATTCCTGAGTGTTCTCGGAGGCTGTCTCTTTCCTGCATCCCCTAGGAGAGCCAGGCCAGCCAGGAGCTTTTGGATGGTGACAGTGCTTGAATTGACTCTTCTTTCCCTAATGCACAGGGCCTGGTCTGTGATCATGTTACACAAGGTGGCATTGATAACATAATTAGATCCATCTTAACCTCAAGCTAAACATGGACTCGGATGATGTTCTGCTTCCCCAGAGACTTTGGTTTGACTTCTTTGCTTTTAGCCTGTCCGTCAGGCCTTTCTCCCAGTGCCACATACCCTATGTCCTTCCCTGTATCAGCTCAGTGCTGCAAGAGCATTCAATAAAACTGAAACTCGTACAACCAAACCCAGAATGGATACATGAAAACTCCTTTTGACACAGTGGAAAAGCCTTCCACAGGGCCTTGCTGAGGCAAACAAGATTGAAATCAAAGTTGAACAAATCTAGTTATGCCAGGTGAGAGAGAGATGGTGTAGCCAAGAAGAAATATTCTCTGTGGGAATATTAGAGGTTAATTAATCATGATGATGGTTTGCACTGTTCTCTAGCACCCTGGGGTGCCTGGAGATCCCTTTAAAGGTGTGTGAGAGTGCCACACTGTCAACAGTGGTAGGTAGCAAACATGATTCACAAAATAAACCCAGAGATTTCAAATAGAAATTCATAGTTATGGTCTTTTCTGTTGCAAAGAACTCTGACAATTCCTCTATTTTTCTGTAGTCAGATAAAGAGTGAAAATTAAGAGCTGGCATTTTTCAAGGGGCGCCTCAAGTCTATCCAGTGATGTCTCAAAAGTCTAAAAAGGCTGAGAACCACTGCTCTAAAATGTGTGGTTCTGTAGAGAGAAAGAATAAAATGTTAGTTGGTCCACTGAAGTAAACCAGATTTTCAGTGTAGCTATAACATGTGAAAGAGAAATTGTGGGAGACATCCTGGAAGTCTCACACAGCCAGGAATACGAGGTTAAAAATGAGAGATGATATTTCAAAACATATGGTGCATCTGAAGTGAGGAAACTCTATTTTGGAGCTCAGTTTGATGGATAAAGCTGAATTCATCACTGATTGAAAGTTAGTAGTTGCCTAGAGACCAGTGGCATGACCAGATTATATTCAGTCTGGGCAAATACAGGACTGCCTCAGCCAGTTATATAATCTGCAGTGCTTTGAAAAGGCTAATGCCTGAATGGTGAGGAGAAAAGATGAATGAAAATATGGTATATTTTTAACCAAAATAATTTTATTAGCTGGCCCTAAATCCACAATTCCACAATTGAGGTGGCAAGTAGACATAAAGCAGGTTTATATAACAAATGGAAATGGGGGAACTAAATCACAAGCAACATAAAGTATATTGATATAATGAGAGATGATGATGGGAGGCCGGGGGGAGGAGGAAATGGTTGGGAAGACTCGGGACAGTTATGAATCCTTAAGGCTATTTGGAATGAAAATCAACCCTAGCCATGACATACAGCCCTCATTGGATGGAAATGGTAAAATTGTTAATGACAATGCAAAACAAGGGGTGGGCTCTTCAGTTAACATGTCTGTGCTTATTTGACAAGAGGGAGAATGCTATGCTCCTGTTACCTGAGTGCAGTAAAGTACTCTTCAGGTCACCAGTAACCAAGGGGCATCTTAAAGAACAGGATGCATCTAGGGAGAAGGGGTCCAGGCCAGACCTACAGGATGGGGAGCTGTATCCTGGACAGCAGGGACTGAGAAGGATTATGAGATCACAGTAGTCAAACTACCGAATGTGAGCTCTGAGAGTGAGTCTGTTAAAAAGGTGGATGCATTCTTTGGCTGCACGAACTGGGTCTATTGCATAAAAGAAGAGAGGGGTTTTACTTCTGCTCATGCCACTGGTAAGGCCAATCCTAGGCCACCATTCCCAGTCTGTCTGCAGAGGTGAACAGATTGGAGAAGGTACAGGCAAGCACAGAAGTGATTCAGGGGCTATGGGGAATGCCTTGTAGAGAGGTACTTGGGGTGTTCAATCTGGTTAGACTGGCAAAAGTAATGTTGGGAGGTGATTAGCAGCAATGCCTAAGTTGCTTCAATTTGGGGACAAGCCCAACGGACCCTTCAAGTCTAGCAAAGAATGGCGGCATGGGAGCTGAATGCAGGCAGATTTGAATGGGATTAGAGCATAGTTTTCTAGCATGGAGAGTGATGACCCACCAGAGGAGGGTCCAAATCATCGGAGGAGAGGTGGATTCTCCATTTCCAGATGTCTTCAAAACCACTGTGGAAGATGCTCGTCACACCCATGTTACCAGGCTCAGTACTGTATGTGGGTAACCAGGGGACCTTTCATGGGTTGGGGACATGGTTTGGGCTAGATGATGGGAGAGCCTCTCCTGGCTCTAAGCTCTGTGAGGCAAAGCTGCAACCCTCCTGCTGTAGCCAGCTGACCTCTCATTATGGAGCAGGGCACGCTCCTCTCCAAACAGCTATTTGCGTCTGTGATCTCAGTTTGAGGTTTGTGGCTTGGAGCAACTGGGAGCTGGGGTGTGCCCAGGCAGAGGACAGCACATGTTTGGATTGGCTTGCTCAGTCTGCTAGAACAGCCAGAGGTTCCCTACAGTTACTGGTCTCTTGCATGGAGAGTAGGATGCCCTTACTGACCAACTTCCTGGCCTTCTGTAGCCTTTTCACAGCTGTGCAAGGTGGTGCTGCCAGAATGAGTCTCCAGGGCTGGGATCCTTTAAAACTCTATTAACAGAGCTGGCCCCAGGACTTTGGGGAACACTGGACAGGTTACTCTGTAGGCTTCCCTGAACCAAAATTGTGATCTGGTGCATGGTGACAGCTGCTGGAGTCTGCCTGGCAGGTGCTAAGCCAGCAGCTGCACTTGGCTTTGTCAGCAAATGCTGGCCTGGCAGCCACCTCATGGGGAATGCTGCATGAGAGGCACAGCTGGGAGCTCCACT
Source organism: Crocodylus porosus (assembly GCF_001723895.1). NCBI lineage: Eukaryota > Metazoa > Chordata > Crocodylia > Crocodylidae > Crocodylus > Crocodylus porosus. The sequence goes on along the minus strand of NW_017728936.1, from coordinate 401,677 downwards.
CTGCTCAGCCCCTCTAGCTAATAGGCTTGCAGCTGGAAGGGGAAGGAGGGAGCTGATGGAAGCAGGGTGTGTGTTGACTGCCTTCCACCTGGAAAGTCATGGGCCTGTCCTAGGGCTGCTGGAAACATCTTCATGCAGAGCAGCTGTGGGATTAGGTAGCAGGGCCAGGGAAGAGTAGCAGTATAGGGTTCCTCTGTCTGAGAATCTCTGGGCTGTGAGCAATCATATGTGTTCCAGGCTCCAAGATCAGCTGCTTCTCTCCCACCAATTTCACGGGGAAGCAGTCTGCCTATGTGGATACATCCTGCTGGGATTCCTTGACCCACCTCGAATTTGACGCTGCTGGAAATGCTATTGCCAAATCCCTGTGGACTCTCAAGGTATCGGGGCTGTTGGGCTGGGCCAGCTCTGTATTCAAGGGGCATTCACAGACTCCCAAGCGCATGTAACACCACCCTTGCATGCTAAGAGCTACCTCATCCTTGTTCTTTACCCAGGCCTTCCCATATTCTCTGCTGGTTATCGCAGTGGTCATGTACCTGCCATACCTGCTTTGGCGGTATGCTGCAGCTCCGGCGCTGAACTGTGACATGCTCTTCATCATTGATGAGCTGGACAAGTCCTACAACCGCTCTATCCGCCTGGTGCAGCACATGGTGAAGGTGCGGGAGGCCAGCCCAGAGCCTGGGCTCTTCTGGAAGGAGTTTGAGAGGCGAGTGGATGGGCAGGGCCTCCTTGCGGCCACCCTTTTTCTGTGATCTCCTTCTTTCCCTAGCATCTTCTTTCAAGAGGTGTGGGGGGCGGAGGTGTCCTGAGCCGGGCAGGGCCATCTAGGCCCTCTGAGCACCCTGAATGAGAGATGTAGGACTGTGGCATGTTTTGTTCAATCCAAGTGACAATTCCAGGTCTGCCATTCTGATGACCCCCACTCCCCAGGGCTGCCATTGGTCCTGGTTTATACCACACTGTCCTGTTTTTAAACCCTTTGTCCCCTGTCCCTTTCTCAGTGAGGAAGGACTGTCACTAGTCCTCACGATGCTATGGGCTGTGCCCAGCCAGGAGATGGGTTCCAGCCAGCTAGGGTGAGAGGTGGTGGCTCCACCCCTTGCTGCTGATTTGGCCAGGGAACTGAGTGGCCCCACCTCTCATCACTGATTGGCTGAGGCAGAGGCCCCACCCCTCACCACAGATTGGCTGAGGGGGCTGCCCCTCAGCAAGGGCTGTCCGGTATTCTGGAGGTGCTTTAGTGGCCCCCCTGCCCCAGCCCCTCAGCTGGGGCCAGAGGGACCCTCCATGCTGATCTCCAGCTGGAGTTTCCTGCCTGGGGGAGGGACCCTCGCACCACAGTTCTCAGCACTCAGCCAGCCTCGTGCTGTCTCCCGCTCCCGTGCAGCTGTGCTTCCAGGCCCTTTCCTTGCCTGGGCTGCCCTTAGGCTCTCTAGGCAGGCGGGCACCTCAGTGCGCCGGCTGGAGCTGGGCTGTTTCCCTGGTGATGTGCATGGGGGAACACTGTGGCCCCCACTCTTCCCCTCTGCCGGTAGCAAGGGGGGCTGGGGTGGATTCCCTCTTGCACGCAGGACAGGAGATCTGTGGCTGGAGGCCCTGTCTCTGCAGGGCTTTCTGCTTAGATCTGGTCCCAGAGACATTTCTTCAGCATTTGCCATCTCATCCTGTTTACAGCCTGGGATGTGCTCAGTTTGCGCCACACAGAGGTGGGTGTGAGCCTATGAACTGTAAAGGTGCAGGTCACATCCACCAGTCACTGCCCATTCCCATGTCAATGCCTCCTGTTGCCTCCTATCCTCTCACCATTGCCCCAGCTGGGGCTCTGGCCTCACAGCATGATGGTGCTTTCCAGGCTGTGTGGATCCCGGGACGCTGCACTCTGATAACGAGGTGCTGAGGTGGTGTGATGTTACTGTGAGACGGGCTCTCATGAGGAAGGAGCCTTGTGCTGAGTGGAGTGCAAAGCTCAGTCAAGCCTAGGAAGCCCGTACGCAGGAAAGACTCCCATTTAATGTCAGGGGGATTTGGGGCCTCTGCGTATCTCCTCAGCACTGAATCTCCTGACCATGCTGCCCCAGGCCAGCCCTGCTGGGCTGGTTCCCATTCAGTTCGTTATTGAGTGAGCTTTATCCAGCACATTGGATCACTGGGGTGTAGCAAGGGCACTGCCTGCGGCTGGGCAGGGAACGAAGCCGGGCTGGGGTACAGGTATGGTACTGCCTCTTGGCTTCACGTGCAGTTCCACAGGCACCCTCAGCACCCCGTTGTGCCTCTGTGCTTGAGGCAGGGTCATGAGGGAGTCTTCCACCTAACACCCTGATGCCAGGCTCTGATTCAAGAGCTAAATCCTAGACTTGGATAGGATAGGGCTAGGTCTTGGTTGTGGACTTCAAGTGCCAACCCCTTGGCTGCTGACACTGGGATCCAGCCCTGACCGCTCACTGTCTCCCCAGGGCTCGCAAGGAGAGATACTTTGAGTTCCCACTGCTGGAGCGGTATCTGGCCTGCAAGCAGCACTCGCATCACCTGGTGTGCACCTACCTGCTGCGGAACCTGCTGCTGCTGCTGCTCCTCACTGCTGCCTGCCTCTACCTGGGTTTCCTCCATGTCACAGGCGTCTTCCAAGATGAGTTCAGCTGCTCCATAAAGACCGGGCTTCTGCAGGATGAGCCCCACATCCCCGACTTGATCCCCTGCAAGCTGGTGTTCTTCTCTGTCTTCCAGATCATTAGCGTCCTGACAGGTGGGGTGTACATCCTGCTGATGCCTGTTGTCATCTACAATGTCCTGCAGCTATGCCAGTGGGACAAGCGTTTCCTGTCCATTTATGAGATGCTGCCGGCCTTTGACCTCCTGAGCAGAAAGATGTTGACCTGTCCCATCAATGACCTGAACATCATTCTCCTCTTCCTCCGAGCTAACATCTCAGAGCTCAAATCCTTCAGCCGGCTGAGTGTGGTATGCACCCTGCGGGAAACCACCTCCAACAAGCAGCACATTGACACCGTGGTGGACTTTATGACCCTCTTGGCTGGCCTGGAGATATCCAAGCCTAAATACCAGGCTTGCACAGGAGAGGCTGATGGAGATGCACCTCTAACGCAGAACGAGGTCTTGGGTAAGAGCAACTGTGGTGCCTGGAGAGCTTCTTCTTTCCCTCTCTGTTGCTTCAAATCAGCAGCTGAAGGAAAGGATGGAGATATATGTGGATGGCCAATGACAACCAAACACCAAGGCACTGGGAAAGTGCTGTCCTTTCCTTAGCAGAGTCTTAGAACTTAGAGAAGCACAGGTCTTATTTGCCACTTTGGCCATGGCAGCCTGCAAGAGGCTCCATGGCTTCCTCTGGGAGAAACTATTCTACAGCCAAATGATCTGATTATTTCTTGATAGGCCTCTTCCATTTTCCTTGCATTCATCCCACTCCTCCCACTTTCCCACTTCTTCCTTCCAAGTACCTGTTGGTAAGACTGGAAGGGTAGGTAATGCTGACCACTGGGACAATGGGTTCAGTTTTCTTTCTCCGTACTTAGAATTGCTCCTGCATTGCAGCAGTTGATTTGGAGATCACGAGCACTCCAGGCAGAGATGTGTGGGGCCCAGGTTCCACTGTGGGGGGGGTCTCTGGGCACAACCATGATACCAATGTTTGTGAGATTACAACTCCAGGTAAACGTAAAATCCAATCTGCTCCTAAACTCTCTGATTGGTTGACTTCTGGAGCCAGAAGGTTTTGGCAAACCTGCAGCTTGCTTTTTTTTTTTTTTAAAGGAAATTTTGTCATGTTCCAAGTCAAATCAGCCAGATCAATTCCAAATCTGCGAGTCATACAAGAACCAAATGTGGCCCTACTACCAGCAGACATCCTCCAGCCCTTGCCCAGGGCTTCAGATGCTTCCAAATCCTTTGGCGGGCATTCTCCATTGCAGGCCCAAGCCCAGAAGCTTGGGGTTTGGATGCCCCTGAGTTTTCCTTGACCTCAGCCATATGCTACAGGAGCAAGCTAGGGAGGAGTCTCCCATTTCCATAAAGTCAGCATGTAGCCAAGATCCTCCCACTGGAAGCTGGAAGCTAACTACGAGGCTGTCGTAGGGAGTCCTTGCCGCAAGCAGACAAGGGTGCAACCCTTCGCTACGCAAGGCCATTGCATTACCTTGGTCAGGATTCTTCCCTTACCACCATCATGGTCATAGTATTTCCCCTGTCAGGTATTGATCTCTGTGTGCAAAACCTCAGCTGCCTAGGACACCTGCAAAGCCAAAGGAAAACTCCTGTAGCCTAGGGCTATTCATGCCTTGCAGCGTGTGCCCCACCTGGGTCTGCCTGGTCTCCCCAGCCCTGGAGTACTCTCCTCTCTTGCTCTGGCCTCCTAGATTTTCCTTTGTAGCTGCAAAGAATCTTAAAGTTTTACTGTGCTTCATAAGCCCTGGCCCCCCCGTGGGCAGGGACAACAATGGGGAAGGGCTGTGGGCGGGAACGGCCTCCCCCTTGACGTAGATGCGAGCACTGAGGGGAGGCAGCAAACCTTTCTTGGTTGCTGGATGCTTCATGGGATTATGCATGTGGGTGAGGGTTGCCATGGTTACAGCTGAACAAGCTTCACTGAGACATCTGAGAGCTGGCAGCTGAAAGCCCTGGCTGGTGCAGGGTCAGGGAGCAGGGCCCAGCACTGTGGCTCAGATGCTTGATCCTGTGCACACCACACACCGAGCAGAGCTGTCTAACTTCACTGCGACTTAAGGCTGGCTGCACCTGGTGCCGGACTGCTGCCTGTATGCTGCAGGAGACATGCCCCCACAGGACAGGCAATGCCCTGCTGTGCAGCAGTGGGGGAGGTGGCTGTAGGGGCTGGCAGGCCGCCATTAGGTGCCTCAGGTGACTGCTCTAAGAGCCTGTCCATCCCGCCTCTGACAATACAGGCCTGGGAGCCAGGACACTTGGGTTCTCTTCCCAACTCTGCTAATAGCTCTGTGATGCCCTGTCCATTCCTGTGCTTCAGACTCGCCTTCTGTAAAAGCAGGACATGGTCTGTACCCCACGTAAGCTGCCTGTGGTCGCTATCTGAAAGGATTAATAAAGCAGGAGCTGGCAAAGCCAGTTTCTCAGTCTCCCTCCTATGAACTCTGATCCCTGCAGGCTGGATTGTCCCAGAGACCTGTGGAGGGGAGGCACTTCCAAAGCACTTGGCCCTGCTGTCCCTCACCTGCATGCAGCCCATAGAGCACAGAAGAGCCAGACCAGTGGCTTTCACTTCAGCCATTTTAGGTGCTGGCACCATGTGTGCAGCTGGCAGTGGATGTACCTTCCCAGCATGGTGGCAACTTAGGCTTTTCCTTCCAAGGCATCCAGCATCATGTACTCAGCCAGGTTGTAAACAGTTCAGCCCTGTGTTGGGTTGGGGTAAATGCTGTGGGGCCCCAGGACTCGGCCCCTAGGCTCATGCTGCCCTGCCATGCACATCTCACCTGCCCTAAACCAAGGGAGATGCATTTGTTGCTCTCAAACCATATAGGAGCCAAAACAGCTGTTGGCATGGTGACAGGGATGCTGATACACAACCACAGTGTTCAGCGAGTATAACATTCAAGGGCCGTGTCTCAACCTCAGCCAGCTCTGGCAGTGCAGGAGTTAGTCATGGGGGTGGAAGGGTGAAGGCAGCGAGTATCACCTGCTTGGTCCAGTCTAGCACGGCCGAGGGCACATGGACTCTTAAGTTATGGGGCTGGAGCTGGCTTTGTTGGTCAGATGCTGCTTGCCCTGCCTGCCTTGGAGACCTGAGGTGAAGAGCCTCTGCTTGGCCCATCCACAAGGGCCTTACTGTCTGGAAAGACCCAAAGACCCAGACCTGATCTCTGATTCTGCTTTCTGCTTATCAGGACTCAGGGCAGCATTACAGGAGCTTTGCTGGGCTGACAGCAGGAGCACCTGCTTCTCCCTCTTTTCCTCCCCCCCTTACTCCTCATCCCAGCTGCCCCCTCCCACCTGCTCCATTACAGGTTCCTAGAGCACCTTGCAGGGTGCTGAGAGTCCTCAGCCTCCATGAGGGCACAAGGTCTTCATCCTCTCCAGGCCTGGGCCCTGTTATGCTCTCGGGAACATGCAACTCACATGCTTACAGACATGCTGCTTTAGTGGTGCCATCACATCCCCCAGATGAAGGGAGGAGCAGTTCCAATACTACCCAGATTCACTGGTGACTTTCTATCTTCTCTTCCCCACCTAGAAATGAAGTCCATATTGGAAGCTAAAGGAAATGCTGGTCCCAAAGCCCTAGCAGCTCTGCCTGATGGCAGGAGCTAGATGGAGCCTCAACAGCAAAGGGGAGATTTCCATGGAATGAAGAGAAGTTGTTCTGGCAGCTGAGCATTATAACCAGTGACTAATCCCCAGGCAGATGCAAGCCAGTGGCCCATAGCCTGGCACTGATGAGACACAGGGCTGTGCTCCCTCTGCAGACATTACTGTGCCTGAACCTGACATCTCCTCAGTCTTTGTCTAAAGCATCTTTCAGCTTCCATTAAACCTGTTTTATCCAGGCTGTTGCTGCTCTCCCTGCATTCCCTGGGGTGCTGGTGGGAGGGCAGTTTGGCCTGATTTTATGTAGTGGCTGGTTCTAGAGCTGCTCCTGATTTGCACCATCACGAGTGAGAACAGGATCCAGCCCGGGACACTGGGAAAGAGTTGGACCTGTTATTGCTGCTCCTGCTCCTGTGGATTCCCCTGGCAGAAGCAGGCAAGGTTGAAGGATGGCATCATGCTATACTCACCCAAAGGCCCAGCAGTGGGTGGCTGTTCCCACTGGGATGATGCTCACCTAATCTGCTTCTACTGTGGATGTCCAAGCTTTTGCACCCACCAGACCAAGCAGCTGGGCTGAGGACTGTTGCTCTCAGGAGGAGGGGAGAGAGAAGGGAGGTGGCTCACCAGCAGCAGCTAGGAGCAGACCAGGTCTGGTGGGTAGTGCTGACCTAAGCTTTGCTGCCTGGGAGCTCAGCTTCTTTCTGTCAGGTGACCTTGCTGTAGTGTCAGGGATTCCCAGGCTGCCATGAAGGGCCCAGCGCCTTGCCATGCCCCAGATGATGCACAGGGCTGAAGGCGGCCAGTGTGGGAGCGCTAGGGAGCAGAGCGAGTCTTTTACTCCATCCTGCCTGGGATGCAGGTGTTTTGCTCTGAGCTTCAGGGAACCCCTCCATGCTCAGAGTTCCCAGCCTGGAGCCCTTCCTGGCGGTAGGTGCCCATTGCCTCTCTCGAGAGCTGCAGGAGGAGGGGCTGGTGTCTCCCACCTCGTAACTCAGCTTCCCCATGATGCAGGAGACCGTGGTTTCAGTTTTCTTCTTCCTGAGGAAGTTCAAATCCCTGTCTCCCATCTCCCTGGGAAGTGTCCCAGCCTTCCCTGCCCAGCTGTGGCTGCACAGGGGTAGGTGAGAAGCATCTTCACCCCTTCTCTGAAAGCTCTTCTACAGTAAGGACTAATTAAAGGTTTGTTGGCCCAGTCAGAGAACACAGAAGTGTGATTCTGGCCTAGCGGTTCCTGTCCATGATCTGTGCTTTAGAAAAAATGTCAGTGTAGCCCAGGTGTACTCAGGTATATACTCCCCTTTTCCAATTGAAGGGAATTGTTAGCTGGCAGGTGTGCCTGGGGGAAACTGCAGACCACTCAGTTTCCTCCATCCCTCCAAACCCAGCCAGGACAGTCAGGGACTTAACTATATACAAATTTATTTACATTAACATATCACAAGGAAAAGAAACTTGGATATAAACATACCTATCTAAACAAATAACATAAACAATACCCTCTGGGTAAATGCTATACGACCTTATACACCAGTGCTTCAGATCCAGGTAAGTAAGTATCTGATCTGAAACACCTAAACCCTAAAATAAACATAGATAGGCCACAGATAAACTATAGATAAGTATAGGTGAACAATAAATAAGCCACAAAAATAAAATAAACAGGTGAAATAATAGCAAAAGGGGGTCCCAGCAGAGTCTTAGGACTCTACTCATCTACTAGTTTACAAACATGAGAGTTCAAAAAATATAAGGCACAACATCACACCACTTATGGCACAAGAACCTCAAAGATAAACTTAATCCCAAGGGGAAACCCCAATGCCCTTGGGCTTTTTCCCAAGCCCTTCAAGGAGGCTGGCAACTTCAGGGGGGCCCTTCCAGTGGGACCTTCACTTTCAAGAGCCCTTAACTAACCAGGGGGGACTCCCCCTCCCTTGTGGGAATCCTTTTTCCCTGCAACTCACAACTCCCAGGCCTGGAGGATGGTCCTCGTCCTCTGCACCAAGCTGCTCTCTCGCCTGCAATGGGCTTTGGAGCAGGGGTCACTGTCCCCTGCCTTGTAGATCCTGGGGAGAGGCAGGTGCTGAGCTACTCACACTGTCAGTGGTAAGTCACTTGGCACACATGCAGATGCAGAGCTTGAACTGCCTGGAGCACTTCAGGCACAAAGTGGAGGCACAGACCAGTACTGGGGAGAGGGTGCCAGGCAGAGCAAGGTCTCTGAGAAACACAATTCTAGATTTGGGTGACGCATAGAAACTAGTTAAGATTTGGACATTTAGGATTTAGATCCAAAAAAGGACTTGTGTACTGACAGGGATGGTGCCGCAATGCCTAAATCCTAGGTGCTGGGACCCCCAGGCTCCCTGTATGGTACAGCAGGAGCTGGGCAGACAGGACATCCAAACAGGACAACACTTCCTGGAGCTGACTGAGGGGAAAACCCTGAAGACACAAATGACTGCAAACTCCTTACCTTGAACTGGAGGCATCAGCTGCCCATGTCAGGGCTGAGAGAAGGACTTCTTGTATGTGGGCTCCCTAAGCCAGAACTGTCTTCTGAGTGTAGGCACCTGCTTCCCAATTCAGTGCACAGGTTTCCTGGTTTCTCTCACAGCCTGACTGGAAGAGGTACTGCCACCCACAGCTGATATCTAGCCAGTTGTCCACCTTCCTGCATTTGTGTTTTTGATAATTTCTTCTGGATTTTTGGAGTGCATTTTAACAGTCCTTGAAGCAACATGACAGCGACTACTGTGGCAGGTTAGCATGCTATGTCTTGTTGACATGCAACAAGGTTGACTGTGTTGTTTTAGGCAGAAGGCAGGGAAACTCCCTCCCCCCGCAAAGCCCATTCCAGTGACCGTGGGGTAAATATTCCTGATTCTAAATGTGGTGACTGATCTTCTCCTCAGCAGAGGGGCGAGCATCTTCATTTGTTCTAAGTACCAGCAGAAGCATCAACAACACCCCCAGTTACAACTCCAGCCTTGGCTACAGCTAACTTCTAATGCTTCTGAGGAAGGTGAATCAAAATGTGCCATTCGTAGCTACAGGAGAAGAATAAAATATCCTTCCTGGACACACGTGGTGACCTGCAAAGCCCAGAAGTCTGGAATAATCCAATATCCTCCACTCTGGGTGCATCTACACATTCATTAATGAGCCATAGTTATAGCACATTGGTGCTACTGCTCAGTAGCTAGCACATGTTTTCTACTGCACATTAGTACATTAGCATGGGTTTTGCCTGCCACACTAATGTGCAGTAGAATTAGTCTACTGCACTTGTAGCGCCTTGTGTAGATGTGTTCTCTGTACTGCAACCTGGGACCACAAACACAAATCCACCCATCACACACCTCAACTGGAAAGAAAGAATTTCCCTGTCTTCCTATCCCTTCCAGAAACTTGTTCCATCTCTTTTATCATGTTTCATAACCAAGCTAATTGTGGAGCTCTGCTTCATTCTTCTGATGTCGACCATGGTCCACCCCAATATCTGATGCATATATGAGGTTCTCCTAGGCTTCCAATTGGAAAACCCTGTAAAGTGAAAAGGAATATTTGACAGGGATAACCAAATACCAGCTGAGGTTAACATGGGCAACTGGTGCCACTTAAGTCAGGGGGGCACAGCAAACAGTCCCTCCGTGGCCAATCTTGCCAAACAAAGGGGGGTGCCCCACAGCCAATCTCGCTCCCGGAAGTGGCCGTGGTGCTTCATCCAGCACTCCCCAGCCAGCACTCCCACCCTGCCCATTGCCTAAGCAGGGAGCATGGCCTATCAGGGGGTGCACCAGCGCTCAGGGGCACCCCTTGTGCGTTGCCACTGGAGATTAATGAGCATAATGATATCAAGTGTATAAATAACAATTTCTATAGTTACTTGCATGGGTGACTGGTGCCTCCTGAGACTGGGGGCACAGAGTTTGTGGGTGGCAGCATTGGCAGCAGGGTGGTGAGTGGTGACTGCTCACAGAAGCTGGCAGTGGTGGTGACAGCAGGGTGGCGAGTGGCAACTGGTTACAACAGGGACAGAGAAAAATTATTCTCTGTGGCTGCAGGGGACAGGAAAAGGAACAACAGTTTTAAGTTGCAGCACAGAAAATTTGGGTTAGAGATTAGGAAAAACTCTCTCACCCTGAGGGTGAGAAGCATTGGAACAGCCTACCTAGAGCGGTTGTGGAAGCTCCATCCTTGGAAGTTTTTAAGGGCAGGTTAGACAGGATGGTTATGATGAGTGGTACTGCTTTGTTCAGGGGGGCTGGACTAGATAGCGTCCTGAGGTCCCTTCCAGCCTTACGTTTCTGTAATGCTAGGATTTTATAGTAGTCAGAATATTTATCAGAGATCCCTAATTAAACAGAAGTGGCTTACACTTTTTAGTTTCATCGTTTCTAGGGTCAGAAGGGACCTGGGTAGATCATCTAGTCTGACCCCCTGCCATGGCAGGAAAGATTACTGGGGTCAAATGACCCCAGCAAGGTGTTCATCTAGCCTCCTCTTAAAATCCCCCAGGGTAGGAGCCAGCACCACTTCTCTTGGAAGTTGGTTCCAGATCCTAGCCCCCCTGACCGTGAAGTCGCGCCTCCTGATGTCTAACCTAAATCTACCCTCTGCCAGCTTGTGACCGTTATTCCTAGTCACTCCTGGCGGTGCTCGGGGGAACAGGGACTCCCCCAATGCCTGCTGTCCCCTCTGACTAGTTTGTAACAGACCTCTAGATCCCCCCTCAGCCTTCTCTT
>NW_017728936.1:379392-390358 GCF_001723895.1 Crocodylus porosus | reverse complement strand
CCCTTCTAGTGTGCCCACATCCCCCCACATCTTAGTGTCATCAGCAAATTTGAACAGGGTGCTTTTTACCCCCTCGTCCAAGTCACTGATGACTTGATGATGTTAGTCAAGCATCCTAAGTTAGAAAACCAACAGGGGCTGCTGTTCACCACAGCACTAACTCAGAAAATGGTTAGTCAGGCTGCAGTTGGAGTACTGTGTCCAGTACTGGGCGCCGCACTTCAAAAGGGATGTGGACAACATGGAGAGGGTCCAGAGGAGGGCCACCCACTTGGTTAGAGGGCAGCAGGACAGGCCCTATGAGGAGAGACTGAGGGACGTGAACCTGTTCAGCCTCAGCAAGAGGAGGCTGAGGGGGACCTGGTGGCTGCCTACAAACTCATTAGGGGAGATCAACAGCAAATAGGCAGAGCCCTTTTCTCCCCAGCACCACCTGGGGTGATGAGGAACAATGGTAATAAGCTGATGGAGAATAGGTTTAGGTTAGCGATCAGAAGGCAATATTTTATAGTTAGGGTGGCCAAAATCTAGAACCAACTTCCCAAGGAAATGGTCCTCGCCCCTACCTTGGGCAAATTCAAGAGGTTGGACGATCACCTGTCTGGGGTCTTGTGAACCCAGCATTCATTCCTGCCTGTGGCAGCTAGATGATCTGTTCAGGTTCCTCCTGACCCTAGCTACTATGAGACTATGAAAGTGACAAAAATGAAGCATATAAAGCTTTTTTGCAGCCTTCCCCATGCCCCTTAGTATGTCGCTCTCCTCTGGCCTGCTATATTTTTTCCTAAGCAGACCTGTGTTTTGCATTTACTCAGACCTACTGATGTCAGGGACAGAAATACTTTCTGCTCCAGACCCCAGCATGAGATTTGGTTTGCTTCTGTAAAACAGGAGGGAGAGGAAGAGATGGACTGAGGGTCAAGGATGCATGCAGATGTCACTCAATGTGCTGCCCTTGTGCCACCGTTAATTTTTTTACAGCAGCACAGAGCCCAAGGAAACAGACCTCAGTGCTCCTTGTCATGCCTCAAGTGGCCAAAAGAGGTGGCATGACCAGAGGTAGTCATATCGTTGCACCTTAACTCTGAGAGCATCTGTTTCCTTGTGCTATGATAACTCCCAGGGCTGATGGAGCAGTCCATCCTCCAGGTATCCGAGGTTGCACTGTTTCAGCCAGACTCTGGCTCTATCTAGTCACTCTAGCCCTGGTTGCCAAACTACTTCCCAGGTACCAAGTGTCCCCACCCCAATCTGCAGCTCACCCTGCACAGCAACTAGCTAGCCATTTGTTTGCTTGCCACCCGACAACAGTATTGGAGCCTGCATCCTCCCATCACTGCCAATCTCACATGGTCTATACAACCGCCTGCTTCACTGTACTGTGGCCTCCCAATCTGATGAGCTCGAGCATGGCAACAACTGAACCCTGGAGGAGATAACTGACCTCATCAGCATCTGGGGTGAGATAGAAATTCTGTGGGCACTCAGGTCAAGCCAACAAAATAAGGGCATGTTATCAGAGGTTTGCGAGGGAAATGGCAGCCTGACAACATGGCTGTGAGCAGCCCCAGTGCCGATCCAAGTGCACAGTTGTTAAGCAGTAGTTCACAAAGACATGGGAGAGAAACCAATTCAGGCACATGTAGGGTCTCATGAACCCATTACAAGGTATTATCCTGCATCTTCGGTGTCAATGACCAGGTGAGGCTTGCAAACATGGAGGAGTGGGGGGCGGGGGGCACTGTGGCAGTTCACGCTAACATTGAGACACTTTCTAAGGTCTCAGACATGACCAATACTAAACTGAAGACAACAGTCTTCCCAGGCCAGCACATCAGCAAGTCTGTCCTTCCTTCCGGCAAACTCCCAAGAAGTTGACCTAGGCTCTGACAACCATGTCTAGACATTGGAGGCAAGCAGGCATGTGAGTTAATGTCCTGTGCTCCTCTGGCAGTAGGGAAAAGACCTGTTGTCATCGCCATGCTCTGCCCGAGCTACAGTGTGGAACACTGAGTGCCCAATTCCTAGCTACAGAGCACTGTGGAGGGGTAACTGCTTCCCCGATGGGAGCTGTTCCACTCTGCATTAAATAGTCATCGGGGCAGAGGGCAGCTGGCCCAGTGGTTAGGTCACTTGGTGAGGTGGGGGAGCAGGATTCCACCCACTGCTACAACTATTATGCACAGAGGGAGAAACACCTCCAGTGGGAGAGGAGTGCCTCATCCCAGACTATCCAGGCACTCTCCGGGGGCACTCTCCTAGGACAGGAGACCTTAGCTCAACTTTCTGCTCCACATCCCTGCTTCAGGCAAGGGTTTGGACACAGGCAGGGCATCAATGGCTGCATTCAAGAGGCAGAACTCTCCCTGTTTTTCCATGAGAAAGGGCTGACCTAGCTCAGGCGTCTGAGTGGAATCTAGCCCCTCACCCAGCCCCCAGGATGATTTCTATCTTTTTGGCATTTCCTGATACCCAGCTCAGGTGGACCCTACTCAGAGAGCTGCTTTCTGGGAGCCCCTGCCTAGGCACCTGCCCTCACCATGCTTTTTTTTTTTTTTTTTTGGTAAAAGTTTTCTGTTCCAAACCAAATCAGCCAAATCAATTCCAAATCCATGAGTTATTCAATAACCATATGTGACCCTACTACCAGCAAACATCCTCCACCCCTATCTTGGGCTTCACGTGCTTCCAAATCATTTGGCAGGCACCCTACGTAAAGGAGACATGGGGTTCGGATGCCCCCAGGTTTCGCTTGCCCTCAGCCACATGGCCACAGGAGCCAGCTAGAGGAGTCTCCCAGCTCCATAAAGTGGACGTAAAGCCAAGATCTTCCCACTGGAAGAGAAAGCAGAAGATTAGCTATACATTACCTCTGCAGGTACTACCCCGTGCCAGAAAAGTGGTTATCCCCAGCAACTAGGAAAACTGCCTTAGTGGTCATAGTATTTCCCCTGCCAGGTAATTATGGGAACCTACCAGAATAAAGTAGTGCAACTGCCACTTTTTGGTGCAAAAATATTAATTTCTATATCTATAAATATCTCTCTCTCTCTCTATAACTCCACCTCCAACACTCTGCCAAGTGGCTCTTGTGGTTCACTTGGCAGCTCAAAGCACACTGAAAACCCATTACACAGTTCACATTGTGCTACCGCGCACCTGTACCCCCACCCACTGCCCTCCTCAGAGGGTCTACTCCTGCAAAAGTCTATGCCAGACCCCTCTCTACCAGATGAGGTCTGTCATTTCTGCCCCATCATCCTCTTCTGTCTTCCTGTAGTACCAGTACATTTCACTTAGTCCCATTTTAATACAGTCCTCGACTACGGGGCCTGAGTGTCTGTTTATGAACAGGTTCCTGGTTTTCCACAGCGCAGACCTAAAGCAGGATATGAACTGGTTGAAGTTGGGGTCCCTTGCTGTCTGGTCAGGTGCCCGGAGAGAGCTGCTTCCCTGTTCAGGTTTCTGAAACCTGTCACCACCAGGAGGAGCGCATGGATTTTCTTCCACACGTCTCTGGCGCATGGGCAACTTTTTTGTGCGTGTGCTCCAAGCCAAATCAGCCAGATGAATTCCAAATCCGTGAGTCACTCAAGAACCACATGCGGCCCTACTACTGGCAAACATCCTCCTCCCCCACCTAGGGCTTCAGAAGTTTCCAAATCATTTGGTGGGCACCCTATGTGCAGGTCCAAGCCCGACAGGTTTGGACGCCTCTAAGTTTCGCTCAACTTCAGCCATACAACCACAGGAGCAACTTAAGGAGGAGTCTCCCTTTTCCATAAAGTGGGCATAAAGCCAAGATCTTCCCATTACCTCCACAGGTACTACCTCATGCCAGAAAGGGGGTTATTCCCTGTTCCTGGAAAAACCACCTGCTTGGTCATGGTGTTCCCCTGGCAGGTGTATGGGCAACTTTAAAAAAAAGAGTTATATATGTTATATAGTTATACAGATACACATCATCTAGCCTATAACGGTCCATCACATGTTAAACCACATTAAGAAACTGTGCACCCATTAGAATAAACACAGCTGCTCCCCTGGGCCCCCATGCACCCACCCATGACATTGGTGTCTTCCCATTCAGTGGGTGTTGTAGAGGCGACACAGTCGGTACTCACAAGGCTATTCTGCCCGTGCGTGGCACAGGTCAGTGACAGTGGCCTGGCAGCCAGGGTGGGGCAGCGTCACTGAATGGGAAGACATCAACATCATGGGTGCTGGACTCCACTGACAAGACTCTGTCCTGAGAAACGGGGCCAGGGGGAGCAGCACACATGCAAAGAGAGGCACAGATCAGTCACACAACTTCTTCCTCTGCATCCCTGACTTGCTGGCTTGGCCGACTATGTCACTCCAGTGCCAGGAGCCCGCACAGCCCTGGCATCTCCCACATTGGCTAGGATACCCCTCCAGCAATGGGAACAGAGCTCATTGCAGACTCTGCCTCCCTTAAATAACAGGAGATGCCTCTGTCAGACTCCCCTCTACTCCTGGTCTCAAGCAGTGTTGCCAGAGGGGCACGCAGCTCCCCCTGATTCCCTATCCCCAAGAGGTGGGAGACCAATCCAAAGCCTGTTGTTCTTGGCACTGTGCTGCACCCATCTGCCTTGTTGAACACAAAGCAGCATGTACACTGGTTTGCTCCCCACACCCTCCTCCTGAGGTTTTCTTTTTTCCAGACTGAACTGGCTGTATTCAGTGTGATGTCCAGGTCACATGCACCTGGCAGAGTGCCTTGCTTGATGCTTGCATGTCATGCACCTCGCATTGCTAAGTGGCCCTATCCATAATCCTGTACTAGTGTATTTGGAGGTCCACCTCTACCCCATCCACCTCAGCCCATCCATGAGGCCTCGAGGCTGAAGTGCCTTGAGCCCCCTTGGCCCCAAGTCTCTCTGGTTCTTGGGGATGTTTTCTGCCCAAACTCCTCCTGGGATGAGATGTGGGATGTGAAATTTTCAGTGCACTGGGTTAGATTTGCACTCCACCTCATCACAGGGGCATGAATCAGGGGCAGGTACAGGACCTCCTCCATGAACTGTACTGTTCACATCCAGAACAAGCCTTCTTTAAATAACTAGACAATGACCAGAGAACTGTCCTTCTGCTTCTCTTAACCCAGCTACTTCCGTGAGATGGACAGACCAGCCCAATGGTTCTGGCAGGAATGTGCATTCCCAGTGAGAGCACTCAGGCCAGTTAAACTGGCAGCAAGACACCCAGGCAACTCCTACTTCTTCCTAGGGTGACCACTCATTCCTAACTGGGCAAGACAGTCCTGGAATGGAAACAGCAAGTCCTGGTCCCAAGCTGCATGACTCAGGGACAGCATTTTCCCCAGATTCATAGTACTGTGCAAGGACTGGGAAACAGTGGGTTTCCCCTTGCAGGCTAGCAGCATTCCAGCCTGAAAGCGGCTGCCAGGAGTGGGCAGAGGGGTGCCATGTACACATGCATGTCTGCACACATGCATGTAGCTGGAAATACAGCCAGGCAGCATGGAGAGCAGCTCCCTGAAGGGAGTGGGGGTGGCAGATTGAGGCCCTCACAGTGAGGGTGGGAGTGGGGCAGGGGCTGAGGGCACTGCCCAGCCAGGAGGTGTGTGGGGTCTGGGGCCAGGGTAGGGAGCAGGACAGTCTCAGGCAGCTAATCCAGGGTGCATGGGGGTGGGGCACATGCCCCCCCGATTTGTGCACTGGGTGAGGTGGATACAGGCTGCCCACTGTGGGCTCCCCAACCTGCTGCCTTTTCCTTGAGAGACCTGCACCAGCTGCAAACCCCATTACCTGCCCAGCAGCAGCAGGGGAGGTGGCAATGTAGAGTTGTGCCCCCTGCTGCTGCCAGATGGGCAGGCGGCACATGACCAGCACAGGGCTCCCGAGGGAAATGCAGCAGGGCAGGGAGCCCTGTGCCCGCAGTGGGCAACCTGCATCCACCCCTGCTCTGCTCCAACTGTGCTGCCAGGGTAGAGAGGGGGGCATGTGTCCTCCCTTTCCATTCTGAAAAGGTGGTCACCCTACTTCCTCCCCTCCTATACACAGTTGTCCATCAGGAGGGGCAGGATTTCCTGTCCATGAGACCCCTGGCTATATCCGCTGCCATGTGTTTGGGATATGGTCCTTGGAAGACCAGAGAATGAACACCACAGCACTGAACATGTTAGGCATCCTCTGGTTGGAGGTGTAGTCAGTCAGCAGTTTGGTGCCACCAAACACGCAGACAGATTTCATTCTTGCCTTCCCAGTGGAACATAGATAACTGCAACATGAGAAGTGGGCATGGATCCATGATCCCCTGATCTGTGCCAGCAGGCTGGGCAGAAATAGACTTCCCTTACTTCCCAAGGAGAGAACCATTGACCTGCCCAGGCTGGGTATTATCTTGGGGAAATACCAAGGGCCATAGGGCTCACAGGCAGGCAGGTGGCTTCACAGCCCAAAGCGGGAAGGACAGGCAAGAGGAAACACTGGGAAGGGCTGCTGCCTTGGGAGGCAATGGCCAGGATGGCTCAGGAGGGCAGTGAGAATAGGAAGGGAGTGGGGTGGGGTCTATCCACATTGCCGCAGTCAGGGAACCAACCCATACTCCCCATGGTTTCTCTGATTAGGCAGGACCCCAACTCACAGATCCCATGGGTTCCCTCGTCACATTTCTGATGCCCTTGGCCCATACTCATCTGAGGCCTGGGTAGAAGTAGGCCCTCTCTTGCCCTTAAATCCTCCTGAATGGACAAACTTGTGGGGTGGCTTCCCATCCCCTCACCATCCAAGTGTGTCAGGAGAGAGGAAAAGGGATGTGGAAAGGGACCACTTCTCCCTACCCAGGAGGACTGGATCCTCACATCCCCATTTGGCCATGTGAGGGGGACAGGAAACAGAGGCAGCAGCACATGGGAGGCATCGGGGTATACCATCTCCTCACCAGAACTCATGGCTCCCTCTCTTCTGCTGCAAGAGGCCTCTGGGCAGTGCTTGGCTCTACAGCATAGCAATTCTGGGGCTCAGTCAGAGGATAATGCTGATCAAACAGACATAGCCCTGCTATCCCTGCCCATCCAGTTTGGCATCAAGGGGAACACTACAGAGAAACAAAGTGCACCTCCTGCAAGGAAGTGCTGGATCTAAGCAGCAGGCTGCCACCTTTACAGAGCAATCAACCCCTTGTGCACTCCCTACTGCCAGTTACCTGGACAAATCCAACTGGAAGCAAGGGCTGTGTATGCCCCTCAGAGCCCATATAGAAAGCCCTGTGCCAGTTTGCAATGAAAGCTGGGAACATGTAGCTGTACATATCCATATTCAGGATGGTGTTTGCTTCATTTGCAACCAGCACAAGGGACAAAAGAGCCACATCCCACATGCAGAGGGCCCTGATCTGCACTGGGCTACCCTGGCCCCTGAGGGTCATGTTGAGGAGAGGATGGATCACTGCATTCCACAGCACAGAGGGCTAACCCAGGGCCAGAAATGAGCTTGGGAAAAGGGAACCTGCAACAGTGAATGAGCACTGACTAGTGTAGGACAGCAGTTCATGCCATACAAGGTGACTGACCATCCCTGGGTGACACTGTCCCCAGAATCAGGAAACCACTAGACCTCTGTTCCTTAGTGATTGTATCACAGCTACCTGCAAATGCAGGATCAAATGAGGGATGGGGACTGGATGCTGGGAAAAGAGCTCAGTCCAAGAGATGGACTAGCTGAAGAGTTCCCTTGGAAAAAGTGAAGTGCAACTAGGGAGAGCCTGGTCCTTGCATTCCCACTGTGGGGCTGTCTTGGCACCTCCAGTACCCAGCCCAGCACTGGAAGAATGAGGCAGCCTGTAACAGGTACTGTCCTAGGAAAGACCAGGGATGCTCCCAGGGAGAAGGACTGACAGGAGATGGCAGCTGCAGGGCTGGTGAAGAGTGTACTCGGAGGGAACACCAGCTGGTGGGGCCAGTCTTGGGTGATTCCTGAAAGAGACATGAGGAGGACTGCTCCTACTGCTCCCACTCTCCTCACCTCCCAACATCCTCAGAGAACCCACATTCCCACAGTGCCCTTTCTGAAGACCAGACTTCACCAGATGTCCTGCTCCACAAAGACTCCACCAAACCTATGGGGTATTGCAATGTCTCATACAAGTGATGGCTAAACAGCCAGCATACAGCTGAAAAGTAGGTGAAATTCCTGTGGCCCAAGTTTCCTGTTTAGGTGAAGCAAAAAAAGAGAGACAAATAGCAGAGAATTCCTGGTGCTGGAAGATTCAGAGGTAGTGACCAACACTGGGCTCTGCTTTTGCCTGTGCACTGTAGGGTGCACAGCTCATAGGGAAATCCCCCAACCCCCTGCTTTGAGGACCTGTAGAAGGTGAAGACCACTACTTCAGGAAAGGCATTTCAAGGTAAAAGGGATTTTTTTAAGCTGAATATCAGAAAGCCATCCAGACATGACAATCAGGTGGTACAAAACACTAGCAAACATGCTGCGGAGTTCTGCATTTGTCTACCAAGGCCTGACCACACGATTTACTGCTTTTCACTTTCTATGCTGGCTTTACACTAACCGAGTCAGCCTCAAGTTTTCTTTATCTCTACCTTCATGGTGCTCCATGATCAGGGTCCTGCACACCTAAGAGTCTAAAACTGGACTGTCAATACAGCCCACAGGCTGGATCTGGCCTGTAGAGCCCTACGAACCAGCCCACGGGTTTCAGATGCAGTGCACTAAGCCAGACTGGTGCATGAGCTGGATGTAGCACTGCAGATGCTGTACGTAGCACAGCAGTCAGTTCAGAGCACATGCTCTATGAAGCATCCATGCTGGACTCGCCCTGTACTCTGGCTTCAAGGTTAGTCAGGTGGGGTGCCACATGCAGCCAATGCCCCTTGCCATGGGTACAGCTGGCCAATCTAGTTCTGTGCACTGTGCGAAGCACACGCTGACTGCTCTGGGGCTTGCTCTGCACATGGGCTGGCAGAGGGTTTGCACTGAATGGGGCACCCTGCCGGACTGGCCCAGCATGCTGCCTCCAACGTGCACAAATGGCTTGGAGCCCAATCCTGACCAGCCGCAGAACTATCACATGGGAACGGTCCAGCAGGGCACCTCATGCAGTGCATATGCTGTGCCAGTCCTATGCATCAAGTG
Organism: Crocodylus porosus; assembly: GCF_001723895.1. Classification (NCBI taxonomy): domain Eukaryota; kingdom Metazoa; phylum Chordata; order Crocodylia; family Crocodylidae; genus Crocodylus; species Crocodylus porosus. Next base: position 381,221 of record NW_017728936.1, on the reverse strand, counting down.
CACAACGAGCCTTGGTGCAGGGCCAGTGCATACTGCATGTGGTGCACAGGGCTGCACACAGCGCAGGGGGCAAGATGCAAGCAGAGCCCCATCAAACTATCCCACTGTGCTAGCTCCAGCCCAGTCCACAGACTGGCCACACTGATCCTTATCCAGCTGCAGGCCAGATTGAGTTTTACACCCCTGATCTAAAGTATCAGGATGAAGATCAGGGTTGACATCACTGCTTCTCAGGCACAAGCCTTGCTAATGTAACAGTAAAGCTCATCTGTGCAGGGGACAGTTTTTGGGGGCTGGTCTCAGTCTGTGCAATAAACCTTCCTGGGAACTATAAAAGCCACCACAAGCCTTACTACCTTGGGATCCATGTGCAAGGTGTATTCTTGACTTGTTTTCTCTAGCAGATGCACAGCAGAGGTACAGGAAAGAAAAGCTTAACAAAGGGAAAGAATAACAAAATCCTACAGACAACTCTCACCCTGGGAGGTAGATGAAAGACAGTATGTCTTGTGGGTCATATGTTAGATATGTGGCTCCATGAATGTCTGGATAACACTCAGGTACTACAGTGGTAAGGGTGATAGAATATGTATACTAGATGTCAGACCTGACAGATACCACCTTCACTGGGTTAAGAAATTAAAAACTCTAGAACGGTAGGTTCAGAGATGATATGTTTTATTAAACCAACTAAGCAAGGGCTAAGAAATTGCAAAAAAAATACCTACAGGATTATTAATTTGCAATTCACCTTGTTCTGGTTTGTGTCTTAATGATAGCTCAACAGGGTGGAATGGGATTTTTGCCTGTTTTTTTTTCACCCTAGTTGTGTCTGGCAGGTGATGCCTGGCCTCCTCCTCTTTCATTGGAGGGTTCTGGAGTGTCTCGGAGACTGTTCCTTGTGAAGAAGTATCTGGAAGGGACACGCTGATTCTTTCACAACTTTCAGTTAGGGAGTGGAATTAAAAAGGTATCGCCAGGAAACAAACTAGAGCTTTAACCCTCCTGACTAGCACTCCCTGCCCCTCTCCCTTGTTGCAGATGACATTTCACTGATGCTTCAGGTCACTAGGTCTCCAATCCTTCAGAGCAGACAGGACTTTGATTGTTAGGAAAAAGGCCAAGCACAGTAATCCCTCTGAAAGCCCAACCCCTTTTCAGCAATTATTCAGAGGTCACTGGAAGCCAAAAAAGGGGGTAAGGGTGGGATACAAGCCCATTCTTCCCTTTTAAAGGCCCTCTACAAGGGGGGACTTGTACTAGCATAATCTGCACTCACCAGCTGCAGGGAATGACCGCAGCAGATCAATCTTAGCAACGTCTTGCAATTCTACTTCAGACTGAATGACAGAGGCTACAAAGACAAGGATAAGCCTATGATAGTTCCTTGATAGTTCCTTACTGGCACTGATTATCTAGGGAATACACATGGCTAGGAATCATCATGGCATTTCCCAAAGCAGTCACTACCATTAACAATGCAATCAACTCACAGTCTATGGGCCCAGCCTCCCATACCTCCCCATGGAAAATATTCTGGAAAAGCATGGAGTAAAGACTGCACAAGTTTGGGAAACTGGATGCCTGGGGCACTCCACTTGACAACCAGCTACCAACTAGCTACCAATTAGACATCAAGTCATTGACTACTATGCTCTGAAGCTAAAGATGCAGCTAGTTTTCTGTCCATCTTATAATCCATTCATCCAGCTCATACTTCCTTAGCTTACCTAGAAGAATGTTCATAGATTTCATAGACATCAGGGCTGGAAGGGACCTCGGGAGATCATCGAGTCCAGCCCCCCACCCAAAGGGCAGGAAGTCAGCTG
>NW_017728936.1:373375-378862 GCF_001723895.1 Crocodylus porosus | reverse complement strand
GGCTCTGCAATCACATCGGCCAACTCCCTCAGCACCCTTGGTTGCATCCTCTCCCCTCCGTGGACTTGTACACATCCAGCTCTTCTAACCAGTCCCCAACCTGTTCTTTTGCTGCTGGCACTGTTGGCTGCTCACCTCCTCCCCAAACTGTGTTGCCCGGTGCAGTAATCTGGGAGCTGATCTTGCCTGTGAAGACTGAGGTAGAAAGAGGCATTGAGTACTTCAGTCTTTTCTGCATCATCTGTCACTAGGTTACCTCTCCCATTCAGTAAGGGATCCATACTTTCCCTAATCTTCCTCTTCTTGCTGACATATTTGTAGAAACCCTTGTTACCCTTGGTAGCTGCAACTCCAGTTGTGCTTTGGCCTTTTCAATTTCATCCCTGTGTGCCTGAGCAATGCTCTTACACACCTCCCTAGTTATTTGTCCAAGGTTCCACTTAAAAGCTTCCTTTTTGTGCTTTAGTTTATTAAAGAGTTCCCTGCTAAGCCAAGCTTGTCTTCTGCCATACTTGCTAGTCTTTGTGCACATCAAAATGGTTTGTTGCTGTGTCCTCAGTAAGATTTCTTTAAAGTACAGCCAGCTCTCCTCCTCAGACCGGCCTCTCAGAAGGGATCCTGCCCATGAGTTCCCCAAGTGAGTTGAAGTCTGCTTTTCTGAAGTCCTGGGTCCTTACTCTGCTTCTCTCCTTCCTTCCTTTTCTTAGGATCATGCACTCAATCATCTCATGGATGCTGTTGCCCAAGCTGCCATCCACTACTATATTCCCCACCAATTCTTCCCAGTTAGTGAGCAGCAGCTCAAGAAAAGCACAGCCTCTTCTTGGCCTCTCCAACACTTGAACAAGAAAGTTGTCCCCATCACTCTCCAAAAACTTCCTGGATTGCCTGTGCACTGCTGTATTTCCCTCCCAGAAGATGTCAGAATGTCTGAAGTCCCCCAGGAGAACCAGGGCCTGTAATCGGAAAACTTCCTCTGATTGCCTGAAGAAAGCATCATCTACCTCATCCTCCTGGTCTGGTGGTCTATAGCAGACCCCCACCACAACATCACCCTTGTTTGTTTCCCCTCTGACCCAAACCCAGAGACTTTCAACAGGCCTATCTCCAGTTTCATACTGGAGCTCTGAGCAGTCATACAGCTCTTTTATAGCTTCATTTATCCTTTTACACCCCGCTGGCTTAATACAAAAGCAAAACGGGCCAACTTCAGCAGGATGTTGGAAGAGTTCCATCCCAGAATATCCTGCAGGCTGGGGGTAAAAGCACGCACCTGGGAAATGCAAATACAAACCCCTTCAAGCAGAATAAGGACTTAATCTGGAGAACGTGCCTTAACCACTTACCTCCTGGGTCAGGAGCACTGTTTCTGCCTGCTGGGTTGTTAATGACTTGACTACTCTTTCTTGCATATGTACTGGCCTCTGCCTGCTTTACTGCTCCATCCTGGAAGAGCAGGACCATCTGCAGATGTTTCCTTAGCCTGATGAAGGATGTTGGTGCCTGATAGCATGCTAAGATTTTTTTTCCAACTATATGAGTTGGTCTAATAAAAGGTATCAGATTTACCCAAATAACCTTGTCTGACTATTCTTTGGTTCTTGAAAGAAAGGTTGTGAACCTGATCAGAGATAGGTGCAAAACTCTGGGCTACAAGGAGCCACCTGAAAGAAAGGGCTTAACAAAAAAACCCAAAAAAACCCAAACAAACAAACAAAAAAACCCCACACAGCTTTCCTTGGTACAGCCTATTGGAAACCCCAGGCAATCCCAGTTTAGGCAGTGTCACAAGAACTTCAAGGTGAAGCCCAAGGCATCCTCCTGGAGCAAAACACTGCAGGGCAGCTGTGTACAAGCAAGCATGCCAGGCATTCTGAAATAGCAATGGGATCAGCAGGAAAAGGAAAGTCCTCAAAAGGATGTGAAAAACCTCTACCTGATTCACACACAGGGTATATTTGCCACAGTTTGGGACAGGGCTTCATCACTCAAGAGTCACATTACATGTTCACAGCTTGTTTTAGTTAAGACAGTGGACTTACTCTGGGTTAGCCTGTTGAATACTCCAGCCTCAGTATGCCGACTTCTGTGAACTGCTGTACATATTTCAGCATTTTGTTTCTCAGACCTGCAGGCTTTTAAATCTCCCAAGAGGATAGGATAGCATCTTCAAGGTGCGCATAATCCTGCATGTTATTGTTAGCAAGCAAAGCCCCAGACCCAGGCAGAAGTCCACTGACTTTAAAAGAGCTCTGTAAGACTGTGGAGAGCTGCCCACAAAAACAGTTTGCAGGATGAAGCTCCTAAGTACTGTGGAAGCAGGCAATGAGGAAAAGGAGCTCAAAAAAGTCTGCTAGCAAGTTTTTCTAACTGATTATTTCAAATAGGGGCTGTCCATTAAAAAAATGAATATCATAAAATAAAGCTATTTATGGCCACTGCCTCACCTGGGTTAAAAAGGAAAGTATGAGCAAGTTTACCCAGAAATTAAAAAGGTAAGACTTTCCCCATATTCTAAGAGTTATAGGGCATGTGTCTTAGAGAGGTGATATTTTATGTTTAGTTTATTTTAAAATAGATCAAGCCCCTTAGTTAACGATAAAGCAGAAGCTTATGGGCTATGGACCCTTGATTAAAAAATGTAATAAATACATTTATCAGCGTGTGGACAGAATGGTGGATATATACCCTGGTCCAACTCATGCTCATTTCACACACTTGTGTGCAGCACACTGAGGTCTATAATGCACATATGTGCAGCTTATTTTGGGGTAGCCCAAACTGTGTTTGTGTTTCTGTTATTGAGTCTTTTCATTAGTTAGCAGTGAAGCAAGTAATCACTTGTTTTCACTGAGTAAACAGCTATCCTAGAATAAGCTGCATATAGATGACAACCACACCAGTGTGACTGATGGGTAGTTTTACCTTTGATTCATCTAAGGATAATTCTCCATTGGACTGGTCAAAGGTACTCTGGACCTTTGACCAGTCCAATGGAGAATTATCCTTAGATGAACAGCCATCATTATGCGAAAGCCACATCCAAGGGAAGATTTCCAGAAGAACACCCAGTTACTGGGCCAGTCAGCACATTTGGCACCAAGGTACCAAATCTGCATAATTCAAAGTAAGCTTAACTAATTTTATGGTACAGGATTGAGGCACAGAGAGACCAAACATGTATCCAAGCTTGTTCAGAGATTCTGGCCCAACCAGGATTTAAATCCAGATCTCCTGTACCCCCAGCCTGTAACTTATGGTGCAAGCATCTGCAGACTCCTCCAACAAAAACAAAACAGCTAAATCAGATCGGAAATCAGATATTGCTACTATAAAACACTATGGAAAATGCTTCTGAGTCACCTCTAAATAGAATGCACAAGCAGGGCAAGCAACAAGCCCTAACATTTTTCCTTTCACAGGTCACCTTTGACAAGAGATCTGAATTAATCAGATGTATTAAGAGATCTGCTGATACCACATAAAGGCTCTAGGTTATAACTTTTGCAAATAAAAGATAAGATAAATCCCTTCATTATCACCACTCTCAGAACTGAGAACCTGCTCTTACTCACCCTACTCGTAGCACATCCATGAACAGAGATTAAACTGTTTAAAAACTGAAGCATCATGAAAGGACTGGGGTCAAGTAAAGAAGTGGGAGAGGGGATAAGATAGGTCAGAAGCACCTTATCGCCTGGTCAGGGAAGATCACAGTTGGAAGAAATATTGCCATGGTTGGGCTGCAGTTAAGACTCAGTAGCATATCCACAGAGAACAGAGAAGCCCAAACTGCTGTGGCACCTGCGATATTGCCATATGATTTCAAAACCTTCCTTGATCACTGGTGTACTTTTGGCAAAGGGAGCATTTTTCTCCTGTATAATGGGAACTTCTATATAATATATTGAAAAAAATTATTTAACAGTCTATGAAAGTACATTGAAAGCCCTGTGCTGCCCTCCACTGGCAATACCCATATGTAGGTGTGGAAACATATGGAAGTTGGAAGGTGGAACTAGGACATATTACTTCAGTTCCAAGAGCACTAGGTCCTACCATTTCAGCCACAGGCAAACTGCAGTTGGTCTAGGTCAGTGGTGCTCAACCTCTGGCTTGTAGGCCAAAACCAGCCAGTGAGGCAGTGTCATGCAACCCATGGGGCTCCCCATAGGTCCAGAAATTTGTGGCAGGGGTGCAGCTGTAGCATTAAAATTGCTGAAGCTTCCAGAATAATTGCTACAGGCCAGGCTGCAGCCACGTCCAGCATGTGGGGCTGGGCTGATGTGTGGAGCTGAGTGTGTGGGGCCAGCTGACACGTGTAGCCAAACTGTGGCCGCATGTAGTGTGCAATCGTACCTGTAAACCAACCCCTGTGTGAACCCCACATTACATCCAGCCTGCAGACTGACCCTGTCTGCAGGATGCAGTGGTAAATTGTCTTTTCGCCACTCATCCAGCCTGTCACGGGGGCAAAAAGGTTCAGCATCACTGATCATTCCTGGTGGTGCTGGAACGATGTTGATGATAGTTCAGGAAATATGCAAGAGGCAAGGACTTTGTAGGTTGTATCTTTTGTTGGTCTGATCCAGACCTCTTGCGGGGTGAGGCAACAACCCTTCCCCCACTCCCCCTCTGCAACAGCTCACCAAAACTCCCTAAGCGGCCCCCTGGCCCAAGTAACTGCTCACTCCTGACCCAAGGGCAAGGAAAACAAGTTATGTTCCCCCTTCTCCTTGCACACATCCTGACTCACCCCGAGTCCCCAGCATGCGGTCAGGTCAGCGCCCTGCTGTATTCCCACACTCTGCCTGCAGGGGAGTGGGTGCAGAGAAGAGGGGAGAAAACAGCAGGGCATTCAATTCAGCTGGGCCTGGATGACCCCCGGCTCCCAGATACCCTCTCCCTGCAGCCCCGCATGCTGCGGTGTGCTCCCGTTTGCTTCTTCAGGCCACGCGGGCACAGCTGGCACAGGGCCTGGGGGTCCCAGCGGGGGCCGCACCAGCGGCACCCACGTGGCGCAGAGGAACATGGCGCAGCACCGCCTTAGCAGTGAAAACGCCCCTACCAGGCCCAGCAACGCTGGAATGGCCCGCGGCCCTTTTTCCCCTGGCAGCCAGGAGAACCGTACCTGGGCTTCCACTCCCCGCCGGGGCCAAGCGGTCTGGTCTGCGTCCCCTGCCCTAGCGGGACTGGAAGGGGGAAAGGTGAGAGGTGCCGAAGGCCAGGGCAGCCGCGGGCCGGCACACTTCTCCTTCAGAGCAGCCGCAGCCGCAGGTCGGCGGGGCTCGGGCTGCCTCGCCCGCCGGACCGGGGGCTGGTCGAGCCGGGCCCCCTCGCCTCGTGCCACGTGCTGCCTAAAGCCCGGAAAGAGCGGCAGGCTGGGCCGTGCGAGGGGGCGGGGCGGGATCCGGCTCGGCGGTTGGTCCGTTGCCGGCCCCGGGGCGGGTCTGGTTGCCCGGCAACGGACGCGTCTGACTCGGAGCG
>NW_017728936.1:359442-373205 GCF_001723895.1 Crocodylus porosus | reverse complement strand
GCGGCGCGGGGCGGGTGCTGGAGCCCGCTCTCTTCTCCTCCCCCAAGACCACAGCTCCGTGCAGAGCCGCGCGGGACGCGATGGCTGTCCCGTTCTCCAACACCCACCTCCGCCTGCCGCGGGGCTTCGCCAACCTGCTGGAGGGGCTGGCCAGAGAAGTCCTGAGGGAGCAGCCTGAAGAGATCCCGGCCTTCGCAGCCAAGTATTTTGCAGATCTGCTGAAAAAAAGAGAAAGTGAGTGTAAAATCAAAGGGGATTTTTTCTAACAAAAAGCTTCAATGAGAGGCTTGAGCCAGGGGAGCTGAATCGTCATCTGGACAAATTCTGCATTTTTGGCCAGCTCTCTCAAATGAAAGCTTAACACTTCTTTCCCGCTTCCTTCCTCGCAGGTCTGGCAGGGCTGCAAAGGGTTGCGTCCTCACAGCCTAGAAACACTGGGCCCCGGTGTTCGAGTACCACGTTCAGACTTGCCCTCCCCCAGCTGCTACTCACGTTAATATAAATACACCAATAGGAACAACTCACGGCGTAGGGTGCTCTCTCCATCTTCTTTGTTGTATCTTCCCACTTAAAGCTTATTATTTCTCTTCCCCCGTAGTCATTTCTCTCTCTTGACTGCTGTTTACACTTTTCCTCTTGTAACTGATGCTCTGTATTTCACTTTGGAATATGATACGTTTGAGGAGGCAGTCTAGTCTGACTAAGGTTCAGATGTGTTTAGTTACAGTTTGATCCACTTGCAAGCTGAGAACTGCGTGGTTTCATTATGTTCTCTGCTTAATTTATTTTAACATGGAATATACATTGGAGCCCACGGTAAGCAGTGACTGCATGGTTATCACATGGGGGAGACTCGGCAATGGGGATTGTTCAGGGGGAGCGCAAGAGGGCATCCTTCACTGGAGGGGACTTTGCTTACTTCTCCTGTTTGGGACACCAGAGCCACATCTCCATTCCTGTGGGGTGAAGTCCCTGTTGGCCATGTCAGCAGCCCCATGGGTTAATTATCTCTGGTGCAGGGTAACCGCTCCTGGGCATATTGATCTTTCTGAGGGAGCTTCCATATGACATGGTCCCTCTTGGTCACGTCTCATTCCCTCTGGAAGGGTGTGATAGTCAACAGTGAATTGTTTGTGTTGGTGCTTAGCATACACAGGCCTCTCTGAGCACAGCATTGCCAGGCCTTTGAGTTTGTCCTGGCTTGATTTAAGCATAGCTCTGTGCCTACTTGCTGCATGTTTGGGGGCTTTGGAAGGTGACCTTGGCCTAGTGAGAATGCTGGAAATAGCATTTCTTTCTCTCGTGTCCAAGGTTGCCCTGTTCATCTTCGTATTCCTGTCATCTAACTGTCACCTCAATGGGCTCATCCCAATGAGCACACACGTGTGGTTTGCAACACCTTAAACACATTTGAGGTGCCACAAACCACTTGCAGTTCACGTGCACCCATTTGCTATGCTGCTAATTAGCAGTGTGGCAGGTTTTTTTGACACTGGGAGATGCTGGTGTCAAAAAACGCCCCCCAGCATTAAAAAAAGGTAGTGTGGCACACACAGCAGCAGTGTGCACCACCAGAAACCAGAACCTGGCTGGCCAGAGCCATGCTCTGGCTGCCGGCTGCCACTGCTGCCCCGAGAGGCCTCCAGGACCCAAGGTAAGGCTGCTGGAGCCAGCACAGGTACTGGCCCCAGCCTCCCCTATCCCAACCAGCTCACTTTGCCATTCACTGGAGCATGCATGCAGGGATGTGCCTGAGGACAAATAGCAGCAGCTCAAATGTGTCTGCTATTTGTCCCATGTGAAACGTGCACACGCGTGCTTGTCAGGGTGCGCCCAATCAGTGCAGTTTGCCTAGAGAGATGCCTCTCTTAATTCTTATCTGACTTGAAAATTTTAGGAGAAAGAATGAATATTTGGTTCTATTTTCAGAAACCATGTTTGACCCAGCAGAATGGGGAGCTAAATTAGAGGACAGGTTCTACAATAACCAAGCTTTCCAGGTAGGCTGGAGCTGCAGCTTTGGGTGGGTCAGGGAGGGGCCATCTAATTCCTTTTCCCTGTGTGAACCAGGAAGCTCCTCGAACTTTTTGAAACCTCAGTAAAAATAGAGAGTTCTGCACATCTGCAGAATAAGTTGGACTAAGCTATGTTTAGTGCTATGGACAAGACCTTGTTTCTGTGCAGTAGACATAGTCAGAAATAGCAACAGTGTTCATAACTTTGCTCACTACTAAATATGTCCTCTTATGAAGCACAGGTGCAATTCATGAAACATCTCCCGCCACCTGTAGATAACCTCTCCCCAGCAGCAAGCCTTCTGTCTTCCCAGGTCTCTGGGAAATGCAAGGCAAACGTTGTTACCCAAATGGCTTTTTGGAGTTGTGACGGGGCCTGGAGCTCCAGAATTCCATGGCACAAGGAAGGTTCTGCTGTTATGTATAAGGATGATCCTTTATCTTGTGTTAAGAAATGATCTTAACGGGGCCACATGTGCATGTTGAACAGGGAAGGGAGAGGTCTTGTGGGGTTGTAAGTCATTGGAAGCCCCTTTTTTCTGTTTTTTCCAGAAGACTGCATCTTTGAAAGATGAGTTGAAGGAGTTGTCAGGGGAGAACACTCTGGTTATGGAATCTGTAAGTAATCTACAAGGGTCCTTCTCATATTTACTTGGCTGTGATTAAAGCATGCTAGTGGCTGTATCCTGTGGTACACCAGAGAGCAATATGGGCAGCATCACTTCTGGCTGCCTTTGTTGCCTAACCAATGACCAAGTTCCCATTCATGGCAGAGTCAGTTGATCGTAGACCCTGGAGAAGGCCAAAGCAAAGCTTGAACTCATACATCTGTATCCACAGTGAAGTAACCTAACTGTGCTGTCACTATGCAGTTTCTGAGCTCAGGGACTGGTATTAAATAAAGGGCCAAATTCTGGTTTTTATAGGCAAAACTCTGACTGAGTCAGAGGGAACTCTGCCTGAATACAGATTTAAGATTTGACACTAAAAATAATCCCCACGCTGATTATGTCTAATGCAAAGATATATTAAAGGTGACAAAACTCATTTAGTTTCCCACTCACCCCTTGGTTCAATACAGCTTCCAAGATGCCTTTAGGAAGTAGCAGATTTCAACGACTGCACATTATGCAGATTTACTGTAATTTAAGCATTTGCTTCTACTACAACAAAAATATCAACCCATCAGCTGTTCTCAGAAACCATTTTATGTGTGATTTTATTGCTTTAATGAAGGAGCTTGATGAACAAGACCTCTGTGGAACAGGCATCAAGGAAGCAGAAGATAAAGCTGCTATAAAAATCCAGAAAACCTACAGAGGATACAGAGCCAGAAAAGAAGTGAAGAGACTGAAAGAAGAAGGTCGGTGAGCTCCATGGAGTGAGTGGATTAGATTTGCCAGCATCAAGATTAGATGCAGGTGATTGGCATGTTGGTATTAGAAGAAGATTTATTTTTGTTTATTAAACATCACAATTTTAAAAGGCAGGGAAGTGTTGTGTTATCTTTGGGAGCCTGTTTGCAGAGCTGCGGGTTCAGGCTGTCACCAGCACACATTTATTTGGATGGTAAACACAAGATTCTTCTGTGTTTGCGTAAATCACAGAATTGTTTCCATACAATATTGGATCTAGAAGCAAACAGTCCTGGCCCTTTCATCTGGTCTTTTATCTGCTTTGTGTTTTCTCACTGTATCTGTACTGTCTTAAAAGAAGGGCAAGATAGAGAGGAAGCCCTGGGTAAATATGTTTTGCATCCCTACCATGGGTGCACACGGGTGCACGTGCACCCCCTGAGATCAGCCATGTGCCTCCTGGAAACGCCAGCTGCAAAACTGGAAGTGCATTTCTGGTTTCGCTGCTGGCTTGGCAATCGGCTGCTGGGGGACCCCCCCAGTTGGCGATCAGCCACTGGTGGGACCCTTCCCACCCCTGGTCGGTGATCTGGTGCCCTCCCAGACTCTGGAGGCACCAGTCGCCCATGATGATCCCTACTTTCCATTGCACCACTGTTCCCCTTTCTGGTGTCTCTTCCCTGCGTCTGCATTCTGTCTGCTGAGTTGTATTCTAGATCTTATTTGCTTATGCTGTGGACAACTACAAAAAACCCACTAGGATCTGTTTTGAGCATTTGCAGGGAGGGCAGACATACTGTACACAGGGTTTGTTTCCCTACTTTCTTGTATCTTGTGTTGTCATACTTCATGCATGCACAGTAGGCATTTGATGCTGCCCAGATGGAAGATTAACAATGCACACACCCTTGGCATAGTACCTATCCAGTGGTAAGGTAGCAGGAAGCCAAGAACATCTCCTTTCTTCCCCAGGTCACTAATCTGCAGCCAGGCCAGTTGGGCACAGTTCCTGGTTCCCACCTAATAGCTCTTTGGTACTCTTAGTGACTTGTTTTGGCAGGTGTCAGTTCAGTTTCTATTAGAGCTGTAACTGGTCTTTTCATTGGCATCCTAGGCTCAGTGGTGCATGCTCTTGCTAGGCTTTCGGCCTAGTACCTTCCACCGGCACCAGACTTGGGAGGCTTTTAAAAAGAACACTTCTTTAGGGACACAACCTGGTAGAATCAGTACTGAGGCTGCCACTTTGTCTTGAATCAATAGTTTAAAAATATTGTAACACAAAATGGAAAGTGATTGAAGTACAAAAGCTCCCTGCCAGCCTTATGCCCTCTTGGGATGGAGGATTATTTTATCAATTGGGATCAGCCCACTTTTTAATGAGAACTTAATAAATTGACACTAGTAATTGGGTGTTATTTCCCAAGGTCTCTGCAGTTATTATCATCTCTCACCTGAGAGTTCTTATTCACGGTGCGACTTTCAAGCTAAGAACACTTGTGTGATTGTCTTGAAAGGCCCCTGCCCTACCAAAGCGTGTGAAGGAGAAAGAAAAGATATGTAAATGTGCACGTCTTTGAATGATATTTAAAGCTCTATTTTTAGTTGTGACAACCTCCAGGGATGCAAGACAATTTAATACAGCTCCCCATTGGAAGGAGAGAAATGACATCTGCTGTTATTACAACCCTATGAACATGCGGGATAGGGTAAAGGAGGTGCTGAGATGCCTCCGTTAAAATATTTTACAATTTCAGAGTAACACCTGATGGTGTCATGTGCAGGAAAATCAACCTAATCTGCATGAGCTGGTGTCTGTGTTGAGTAACAAATTCTACATCGCTGCTTTGGTTCCCCAAAATGCCCAACAGGCATGGGCATGGTTGTGAACTTAATTATTTTGAAATACACATTATTCTACTTGTTTGTAAAGCTCTAGATTCCTTTCAAGCTTATTTATTTTATGAATTGGCAAGAATGCTCTAAAACTTATTCCAAACACTGAGAATAAAGCAGCAATGATCAGCCCTCAGACCCGTGGCTTAATTTGGGAAAATTCTGGGACCTGTTTTTGATGGCAAAATGCCGTGGGGTTCCTCCTAGTTTTGCTGGTGTATTTTAGACTAGAATCAAGCAGGCTGAGTGTTCAATCTACACGGTCTGATCCTCTTACCTTGTCTCTTGGGTAACCATCTGTACCAGTACAAAGTAGGTGAGAAGTGGACTGACTCGGGTCTCTACTCAAAAAGGCAATGGCAAACCTGTCTGCCCACACCAATTTTAATCCAGCTATCTTGGTACTGGTAGCAGTGAATATGCAGTGGAACAGACTTCAGTGCAGACTAGCAATTGGAGTGTGCATCCTGGGTCCCCTGTAGCCTGCTCTGAAATCCATGTTTCTCTGTGCTCAGAGTGACTGGTACTGGAGCTGGGTGGATTATAACTAGCACAGTATGCTGGTCTGTGCAACAGTCTATCTCTGGTGTTTATAAAGAAAGACTAAGTGGTTCATTCAAGAGTACATAGGAAGCCTATGACAGAGCAGGAAATTTAACTGAGTCCACCTGAGTACGAGGCAGGAGCCCCAGGTGCTGAGCCATCTTTGACCCACATGAGGCAAAACGTGTGTGGTCAATGTCAGTGCAACTGAAGGAGAATCACTGTTCTAAAGGCCATGTACCTTCTTTCCAGTGCAAATCCTTTTCTCAGTGTAAACTGGGAGTGTCATTGATGTTACAGTAAGAGACAGGAACAGCAGACCCAGAATACCTTCTCCTTGTGGGCAGTAAGCAGACTATTGTCTTGTCTGCAATGGGAAGTTAGGACACAGTTATTTGGCTGGATTTTGCAGTCCACTAATTCTTTTCCGCTAGCTCCCCACATGGGCTCTCTACAACTTGACTGTACTGTTTCAGCAGCAGGTCTCAGGGAGAAGGAGACAGAGGATGCCCCACACATACCCTGCCCATTTGAGTCTGCTGGTAGACCCCAGAGCTACAAGTTCATCTGTGGGGCTGCTCTGGACTCCTGAGCCCTTGCTTTCCGGTGGGTCTGCAAGTGGATGCTAGGGACATATGAAGCAGCCTGCTGGGTGAACCTCTATCTCTGGGGAGTGCCAGCAGTATCTGGATGAAATGGGCTCTGTGCTCACTTCCATGAAATCTACCCCTGCTGTAGCAGGGACAAGTGCTTAGTGTGCACAGAGGGCCTTAGTGTAAGGAAGCTGGCTACAATTTTGAATGTGCAATGAGCTACCCAGCACCTAATATGCACTAAAAGTGTGCATGTGGGGAACTGGTCGAGTAGCTACTGCACAGAAAATTCATGCTTAAGCTTTCTGCTCACCCGCATCTCCATGTAGACAGGTCCTTAATCTGCTTGTTTTTGCCTCCAGTGTGTTACACTGACATAAAACTGGAATCTGGAGGAGAGTCAAGCCTCCTACTAGTTGAAGGTGCCTTATGCAGAAAACAGCACTGGAGCTACACCCACAATTGGGGCCACAGGGGCAGGGAAAAAATTATACAAACAGGCAGGAAGAATGCAGTAGCTGATGTAAAACATCCCTGTTTTTTCAGCTATGGTACTGTGCAAGGCTCTGACCCTCTAGGATTGCCTGCTGTCATGCTGTTTGTTGGGCAGTGGAAAACTGTTTTCCAAAGGCTATCTTCCCGTTCTTTTTTAATGCTGCTGCCTTCAGCTAGCAATGTTCTCTAGCCTGTTTCTGAAGGAGTTGTTAAGCTGTTTGGCATTAGTGCCATTTCACCCACGTGAACTCTTCTTTCAAACCACACAGCACTGGCTTGTTTTAGTGTAAATATGAATTTCGTCCTGTCTCTGGTATTTTCCACACACCGGTATTGTTCTAAGCCTCTTCCCTCCTTTAACTCCCTGCCTTGTATGTTACCCACTGGATGCAGCTACACACATACTTTACTGCACAGATGGCTAATTAGCACCACAGTAAAGCATCACCATCTACATGCATGCCAGTATTAGGGTGCAGTACATTAATTACCTCCGCCATGGGGTAGTCCCATCAGGGACAATACTATCCTACAGCGGAGTAATTATGTGCACTAAAACACATTTAGACAATGCTGGGCTGGCTGAGGCATGAGGGTGCTGAAGTGTCTGCCATGTACCCCTGTACTTTAGCACTCTTATGCCCAGCCAGCCTTTCTACCACCTGATGCTGCCCCCTGAGCCTGCTGCCAGCCTGGGGCTGCCCCATCCCAGCTGAAACCGCTACGGTCCTGAGCACACATGCAGACACTGCACCCAAGAGCAGAAGACTCCAGCTCAAACTGCTTCAGAGTTTATCACATCATTTAATGGCACATATAGATGTGGCCACTTACAGGTGTATTCTGAGAACGCAGGAAGGCCAGTGATGAAATTTCCTTGTTCTAGTTTTGTCTCTGCCCCAGAGGGCAGTGGTACCGTATTGCTTCCTGACTGCATGGAGCTGTCTCCTTCTACCTCAGGGCAGGCTGGGTTTTGTAAGAGACACAGAAATAGCAGTTTCTCCTGCAATCAGTGACTAGCCATGTTGGGTGGTTATACTGCAAGTGCTGCCCTGTCAGCTGCCTGAACGCCTGTCTGAGTAGCTGTCCATGTGCTCTGAAGCTCACCCAGTGTAGGCACTGGTAGGCCACTGGGGAGCAAGTGTCCCACTAGCAGAAGCGCTCATGCTTTGTACATGGTTCTGCACAGTGAAATCCTCATAGCACAACCAGCTGAGCAGGTCTCTGTCCCCCTGCAGAGAGCCAGGAGAGGCAATCTCCCAGACGACTGGGCCAACAGTTCCCCAGGTTGGTCCCACAGGCTTCCTGGTGAGTTACAGATGGTCTGGTCCCTCTATTCCCTTGCTTTGCCTATAGAGAAGTCTAGATTCAGCACAGAACAAAGGAGACTGGTTGTCTGCAAAGCAGCTGGTGGGGGTGAGCAATGGAAGCTGTTTCTACTAGTAGCCACGGCTACATGCGAAGAGAGGAAAAAGGAGACTGTAATCCTTGTGCTGGCCAGAGGCAGACCTGCCCTGTCAGGAAGTGCAGGTTTAGCATCTGCACATTCCTGCTGAGGCTCCCCTACCACTAGTGCCACTTCCATCTCCCTTAGAGAAAAGCATTAGCCATTTTTCTCACCCTTACTAGCATGGTTGCCCACTGGAGAAGAACAGAGCATGTTCTGGGAGAGCCTGCAGCCCCGACTACCCCAGTTATCCTAAGCAGGTGTGCTTTGACATTGCTCCAAACCTCAGAGCAGTATGACGGTCCGGTCATGTACCCATTACACAGTGTATTGAATTCAGGTTGGCAGAGGATGGCAGCTACTAAACTGTTTTAGTGCCTGTACCTAGGCTTGTTGTTCCAGGGGGATGTTTATATCCATTTGCTTTATTTGCTGTTAGTGGGTATGGACATGCATAAACACTTCGACTGAATTAAATGCAGCTGAAGCTGACAGATGTACAAGCCTGTTAAACTGATTTAAAGCTGCCTAGAATGGTTGAAAAATGTACCTGGGAAATCAAGTACTGTTTTGAACCAGTTCACTCTGACCTGGGTCAAAGTTGCATGTGGATACCATGTGTTCTGTGACAGATCTGGTGGGCCCTGCTGGCATCCCACACTGCCTCACTCCTTCTTTCCCCTTCCTCCTATAAATGACCACCCTGGTATGCAGACAAAACTTTACTGCCCTCTTTTTACTTTTTTGTTCACATGTTTTCTCAATGAGCTCCCTTGAACGGGTTGGTCAATAAAAGCTATCTTCATAACAATCAGTTGCATCCTCACTCCCTGCTCGACCACAGCCCCTCATTATGACCCCCCTCCTCAGCCCCTGGGAACCCAAAAACTTTGGGTCAAGACCACATCCCTGGCTTCCCCAAGTCAGGTAAGCATACTGCAAACTGTGGACAGGTGCAGGCCACTGAAGTTTATTGAACTCATGTTTAGGAGAGAAGTGAAAGCAGAAAAATGAAAATGCCCCTAGCCTCAGGTTACCTACCTGCAGGGACCCCTAAAGCATGGGTATAAATACTCCCTCCTCACCAGCTCTGAGGCATTCTGGGCTGGGTGCCCTTTCGCTGGTGTCAGAGCCACAACAACTCAATGCCTAAAAAGTGATTGTTTTATCTGGAATCCTGTGCATGCATGAGTGGAGACCGGACCCCTGACAGCCGTGAAACCGTTCCCAACCAGTGACATTTTGGAAGTCTCAGTTGTTACATGTGTCCACACCCACTGTTGCTGTTTTCCTGCTTGTTGACACAAAGAACTTGGTGTTGTCTAGTGTGGGATGGTATTAAGACTAATAGGGGATTTAAGAGATTGCCAAAATACTTTGGATGGCGGTTCTCAAGTGGCAAGTATGCAAGTTTTCAGCAGGTCATTTTGCTATAGTATCAATAGCAGAATCAGTGGAAAATCATTCATATCATCACACTGACTGATCAGTAGAAGTGCATGTCTTGAAACAGGATCAAGATTTTATTAAGTATTAGGAGCATTCTGGCAGTCAGTTACTCTCCTCTGGTAACAACTCCAGTGGCATCCCTGCAGGAGAGGTGGGATTTGGTCTAAGACTCTGGGTGTCTCATTTACTTTTCTCAGCAACCGTCCACACTGAGAGAGAACTTTATTTTTACCAAATCTCAGCTGCACACAGTAACTAACATATGGTGAAATCCCGTGATGGACAGACACGCTTCCCTTCTCATGTGTTAGCTAGACCTAGGGTTTACTTTGTCCTGCTGAATGAAAACCACAAGCTGCCTCAAGCCATTGTCCACGCTGCTTTTATGTGTGGTGTGTTACAGGGTGTTCTTGGCATTTTTGGTTTTGTGCCTTGCAGTCGTACTGTGGGAGGTTTCAAAGTGGGTGATTTTTAAGAATCTCTGGATAAATGGTTTCCAGCAAACACTGGGAACTGGTTTTTCTGGTCCCTTCTAGTCCTATGTTCTAGCACCAGATAAGATCCCACCCTTCTTCCTAGATGAGGCAGGGCCTTGGTCTTTCCTTCTGCCTTCAACAGAGCCACAGCGCTTTCTGGTTAAATGAGTTGTTTGAGACTATACCCAGATGATGGTATGTTATAGCTTGTGGGAACTTGTAGAAGGAAAGAGTCTAGTTTGCAAGAGCTGGTCTGTTTGCAAGCTCAGCTAGATTCCAATAATGGTTACATTAGTGTAAATCCAGAATACCTTCTCCTAGGGTAAATGAATTTAGACTTTGCCTTTTTTCACTCCCTGCCGGCCTGCAAACTCAGCCCAGGCACAATGCTCATGCTGGACCCTGTCTGGTTCGCATATTGCCTTAGTGTGAGGAAGCTGGCTACATACGGCACTGGAAAATTCTGCACTCAACACGTGATGATACACGAGCTGGGAGAGAATCTAGCTCACTGTCTCAAATTTATTTTTGTTACTAAAGCAAACAGCTGGGAACCTGGCTCACTTTGGGAACAGATTCGTTGAGGAGAAGGTTTGTTTTTCACATAGATGCCCATGATTCGAGCAGCAATTCAGACTGGCTTCACTTCAGCATGAGAGTTGGTACCAAGGGGAATCAATCTGCTAATACAATCTGGTGTTTGACAGATCAAACACCAGTACATTGAAGGGTTATAAATGGTCACTGTCCTCAGGGTTAACACAGAAAACCAGATCTCAACACAAAACTGTCTTCAATTAACATAGGGTGATTTTCTTCCTCCCCTGTGTACAACCTCTAAACTAGAACAGCCACTTCAGATCTGCCTGTGTTCCACTTACCCCAAGCAAAGGGATGTAAGGCTGGTGTGGGTGAGAGAAGGATCCAGCTCACCTCCCAGCTTTGATTCAAGGCAAATGTGATTTAGACAGAAAAAGTTTTTAAAAATCATGCAGAGCATGTAAATGAGCTGGAAGTGTGATTTGCCAGTAGGTCAGTAACTCCCATGTGCAGAAGAGGGGATGAGTGTCAGCAGACAACAGGGTGAGGCTCATCAGGTGCCTAATTGTGCCAGGTCACACAACTAGGAGACAGAATTTCTAAACAGACAGGGCTTGCTGGGGGTGGATGGGAGAAAGTTTGGGGTTTACCTCTGAAGGGCTACCTGTCCTGCTGCCCAAGGTTGAGCCTGGTTGCTCAGGGCTATTGGAGGAATTGGGTGAGCTCCAATTCTTCCCCCAGCAACCCAGCATCATTCTTAATGGGTGGGGGAAGCGCCTGAACGAGACAAGCAGCTCAAGATGGCTCGTCTGCCTCCTACCTTCCTGGGACAATGGTCAGTGTGCTCCAGGTTCCTGCAATACTCAGCTTGGCACGCGGAGTTGCGAGGAGAATCTGGAACTACCCCCCTGGTCTTAGGTGGAGGTCCTGCTACAGTATCCCCAAGCCTCAGGGAGAGGCGTGAAAACCCCCAGGATTAGAGGTTACACTGGTTGGGAGGAGGAAGCAGACCTGATATGGAGCAGACTTGATGGAAGGGGAGAAATCATGGGAGCATGAAGTGAACAGTTCACCTGGGTTAAACCTGACTAGAACCGTGGGCACAATCTGTATGCCAGTGTCTTCCACTCCTGACTTAGTCTTACACTGGAGTAGGGCTGAACATCTCATGTCCACTCTGCATTTACACTGTGCAAAGACACTGGCACAAATAAGCCAGGAGGCAGTTGGCCACTTTAGTCTGAAGTCAGGCAAAAGGCAAGTCAGGGTGGCACCTTACAGAGGCGCTGGCTTTTGTAGGTAACAGCAGTCAGCTGGTGAAGTACTGTTGCCTACAGTAGCAGGGCACTGGGATGTACCTGCTCCTCTAAAGGAACAAACAGCCTGAAAGGCTGTTTGCAGGTGGCAAAGGGCATGGTGGGTGTAGTTAAAAACTCACCAGACCTGTGACAGGCCAGGCTGGAGTTATATAAGTTTTGAACCTGAGCTGGGCTTTGAGTGGTCAGGCACTATAATCTTGGGAGTCATGAAGTAAGGAGCTCCTAGCAGTAGAGCTCCTGAATACTGGAAGAAAGCCACTCTGCAATGCAGGGAAGGTACCTGGGGCAGAGAAGGGCTTGGTTGTACAGGCAGGTGGCCCTGGTTTATGTTAAGCCTAGCAAAGGCTTAAATGTTTGCCAGAGGGCAGGTGCTCATTATCAGGGTATACTAGCAGTTTAGCATGAAGTGCTTGAGATGAGAGTCAGTCTCATCCCACTTTCTCAAGCACTTTATAAGCAACCCAGCACCCTATCCACCCAGTACAAGCTCCCCTGCATCTTATGGATGATACTAAACAGGATTTGCTCTGTACACTTCAATGCCACACTCTGTAAGACTATTTTAAAGACAATCCAATATGTGAGTGTGGTGATGCACCACAGACTGCTGACCACCTCCTCACATGTGCAGCACAGCCATGCACCTAGGGCAAGGACTTGGCAAGTATCAGTGATAAAGCAGTTGTGTGGCTCTGCCACATTAATGATATGTAGAGGGGGAATGAAGTATATGAGAGAAAATGTTTAGCCTGGAGACCTGCAAGAGCAAGCAAGGCTTGCTGAGAGTGAAGCTCAGCAGAAGGTGCAAGGGCCTAGAGAGTAGGGACTCAATCCATGGGCCTCAGGCCCAGAAAGGGCTGGGAGTATGATCAGAAGGTCTAGGGACACAAGCAGGGCTGAAAGAAAGTGAGACCCAAGAAGGTCCAAAGACAGGGAGTGACTGACAATTGGACAAGAGGGTCCATAGGCCTAGGACAGGGCAAGAGCTGGACCAAGGGTCTAATAGCCCAGAAAGAGAGTTTGTAAGCTGGACCCAGGGTCTGGAAGTGCAGAGAGAGGGGCTGTGAGGTGGGCTGGGGGTCCAGGAGCCCAGAGGGGGCCAAACGTGGGACCAGGGGGCCCAAAAGCTTAGAGGAAAGGCTAAGCAAGGGCCCAAGGGGGGCCAAGTATGTAAAGGTAACATCCTTCTGTTAACACCCTTGAGGCTTGTGGCGTGGTGTAGGAGAGGAACAGAGTCATGCAATTTGTCCTTAAGCCTGTAGGTGCCCTACAGGGGCATAGTCAGGCCAAGAGAGACCTAGCAGGCCTGAGGACTGGATTGAGATTAGTGGGGTCCAGGAGAGACCTGGTGTGGGAACTGGTGAGATTAAGGCTCACTTGAAGGCCTGTGGGAAGCCTCCCTTATTCAACCGTGATCCAGCCCACCGATTATTACCCCATGGTCCTAGTCCGTGTGGGCACTAACAATGCGACCAGGAGGAGCCCTGATCACCTGATGGAGGACTACCATGCTCTGGGGTGCGTGCTGAAGGAGATGGGCGCACAGGTGGTTTTCTCTTCTATCCTGCCAGTGAGTGGAGGAGGCAGACGGCATGAAATGTGCATCGCGGAGACCAACTGGCAGCTGCAGGAATGGTG
>NW_017728936.1:357713-359431 GCF_001723895.1 Crocodylus porosus | reverse complement strand
GCTAGGGTCTGGAACCAACTTCCAAGAGAAGTGGTGCAGGCTCCTACCCTGGGGGTTTTTAAGAGGAGGTTAGATGAATACCTTGCTGGGGTCAAGAGCTCAAGCCTCTCTTAACTTCTAAGGTGCCACCCAGCCCTGCCTTTTGACTAGTACAAATGAATTCCATCCGTAAGTGCTGAACAAACTAGCTGAAGTCATTGCAGGACCCCTGGAGAACCTCTTTGAGAATTCATAGTGGTCAGGAGAGATCCCAGAAGACTGGAAGAGGACCAATGTTGTGCCCATCTTCAAGAAGGGGAGGAGAGAGGACCCAGGGAATTACAGGGTGATCAGCCTAACCTCAAGCCAGGGAAAAATCTTTGAAAAATGTCTCAAGGAGACTATATGCAAAAAGGTAGTAGAAAGGAAAGTTCTGAACAAGAGCCAGCACGGTTTTGTTGTGGGTAGGTCATGTCTGATTAACCTCATCTCCTTCTACGACCAGATACGGTTGATGTAATTTACATGGACTTTAGGAAGTTCTTTGACTTGGTGTCCCATGAGGCTCCCAAGGTAAAACTAGGGAACTATGGGCTCAACAATTCAAGAGTCAGATAGGTGGGAAACTGGCTGCAGGGTTAGACCCAGTGAGTAATAATAGACAGATCTGTGTTGACCTGGTGGAAGGTAGCCAGTGGGGTTCATACTTGGACCAGTACTTTCCAGCATCTTCATCAATGATCTGGATGTGAGGGTGAAAAGCACACTGGCAAAGTTCACCAGTGACACTAAGGTGTGGGGAAGTGTGGCCATGCCTCAGGGTAGGCTAACGATTCAGGTGGACCTAGACAAATTAGTTAGATGCACAGACCAGAACCAGATGCTGTTCAACACTGAGAAGTGTAAAGTGCTCCATCTAGGGAGGAAAAATCTGCAACAAACGTACAGGCTTGGTGGTGCTATGCTAGTTAGCACCACATCCAAAAGGGACCTGGGGGTCTTAATTAACCACAAAATGAATATGAGCCACCAGTGATGCTAGTTAAAAGAGCAAACAATACGCTGGCATGCATCACCCAGAGCGTCTCAAGCAAAGCTAAGGAAGTGATTTCTCCACTCTGCTTGGCACTGGTGAGGCCGCAGCTGGAGTACTGTGTCCAGTTCTGGGTGCCGCACTTCAAGAAGGATGTGGAGAAGCCTAAGAGAGTCCAGAGAAAAGCCGCTCATAATTAGAGGCCTGAAGAGCAAGCCATACAAGGAAAGGCTGACAGATATGGCACTGTTCAGCCTAGAAAAGAGAAAACTTTGGGGGGATTTGGTGGCAGCTTACAAATACATCAGGGGAGAGCATCAGGGGCTAGGCAAACAACTATTCACCGAAGTGCCCCAGGGGAAAGCCAGGAGCAATGGTCATAAACTCCTAGAAGGTTTCCAACTAGATGTACAGAAAAAGTTCTTGACAGTTTGTGGCCAGACTCTGGAACAGACACCCAGCCGGGTTGGTGCAGGCACCTACCCTGGGGATCTTCAAAAGGAGACTGGACACGCACCCCGCTGGGGTTATTTGACCCCCCCACTCTTTCCTGCCCAGAGCAGGGGGATGGACCCGATGAGCTCACAAGGTCCCTCCCAGCCCGAAATGTCTGTGAGTGTGTGTCGTGTAGAGGTGCACGGATACATCGGTCCGTTATCGCACTGCTACCAATATAAGCCAGTTGTCTATACCGACCTGATAGGAC
>NW_017728936.1:307535-357593 GCF_001723895.1 Crocodylus porosus | reverse complement strand
GGTGTGGCTCATGGGGTGGGGGTAGCTCCTGCTCCTGGGGGGGGCATGTGGCCCCGGATCTGCGTGGCAGGGATGGGCTGCAGCTGCTGGGTGGAGCCAGCCCCACGCGGGGCTTGTCTTGCGGGGGTGGGCTTGGAGCGGGCACTGGGAAGAGGCTGCAGACACCCCGCATTTGGCTGCAGCTCCGCCCCGCGCCGCTGCCCAGCAGCGCGCCCCGACTCCCCCCAGTGCCGGGAAAGCCGGGCTGGGAGCGGGGCTGCAGCCAAATGCGGGGTGTCTGCAGCCTCCCCCAGTGCCGCCCTAGCCCGGGGCAAGAAGAGCCCTGCGCGGCTCCACCTCCACCCGCAGCATCTGCCACCTGTGCCACGCAGATCCGGGGGCACACGCTCCCCCCAGGCATCCGTGCCCCCCGCCTCTGTCCCGCCCCTGCCCCCGCCCTCACTGCGGGGGGCACGGATCTGTGCCCCCTCGCCCTTCCCTTCCACCACACTGGACTTAACACCTGGCAGCAACTCTCGGATATCGGATCGGTATCCGCTGATAAGCTTTCTTACACATTGGCTACAGTATCGGCCCCCAGTGCACCCCTGGCCTCATGTGCTCCTCCAGTTGCACCCCCAGGACATTCCTCTGTCCCCACCTCAAGGCAAGAGAATTGCACAAGAGAAGTTTTGCAAGTCAGCCTCAGTTACAAGTGCTGATGAGGGAAGAGAGAGAGAGGCTGGTCCAAGACCTGGGAAATTACACTTTTTTACTTCTACATGGTGGGGACTGAAATAGAGTGACTGGTAGGCACTGAACACGGGGCCCTGTGCTGCTCCCTCTGTCATGCTGCTGAAGAGGGAAGGGCTCCTGCCATGGGTCTGTGCTGACAGGTCTCCATACACTCTGTTGCACAGCCTGTGAGCTCAAGGCAGGTGCTGTCTACAGTGCACCATGTTCATGTCCACACCAGGCTTGCTGGTTCTCATCCGCAGAGCAAAGGCTTGTAGGGCCACAGTGTAGGTCCCCACTAGCACTGAGGAGGGATGAAGCTTCTTTAGGAATGAGTGTGTGGTACATTAAGGACCACGTGTCCTCCTTCCACAGCCCTGAGGGCAGAAGTTGTCTTAGCCTGCCATCACCTGAGGCTGTTATCCAAGTGCAAGGCTAGGCTCAGTCCTGCATGTTTGTAACAGCAGTCAGAGACCTTGATCTGTTGGAGGAGCTCTTCCTGACTGTAGTCCATGTTTATGATGTGGGGCAGTTCTTCAGAAAGCTGCTGGAAGCCCTTTGGGGAACCACTCAAGTGTGTGCAGGCACTGAAGTAGAGGCCATGGAGGAAGTGTGCAGGACAGATTTGGAAGGTAGGTTGAAGGCTGCGTTGGCACCCTGGCCCCAGGTAGGCCCTTGTGGAGGGAGTTATATTTTTGCCATACGTCAAGAAGTTAGAACAAACAGTGATGATCTTCCTGAAGAAGCAACAACCAAATGCCGTTTTATTTACTCAAAATCAAGATACACGGGTTGTCAGGCTCCGGAGCAGGATCAGATTGGTTTTCAATCACAGGCTAACCAGCTGAGGCCCCAGACCTCCATGAGCCTGTACAAGAAGCTTACCCACATCCTCTGGCCTACAGAACACACCTGAGGGAACCCCAAAGGTACAGAAATGGGTGGTTATCTGCCTGCCCCAGATGGGTATAGACTTGTGGCTATTCAGTCTGATGTCGACAAATCACATTCAGGGCTGATGTGGTTGTAGGTATGCATTGCTCTTTGGCTGGATATTTACCCACAGGCTGTTGGTATCAGGAACATTCCTGGCCTTTCAGGAAATGGACTTTCCAAACTGCACTGGGGAACCAATGAACAAGTTGCCTACAAGGGGAGCTACTCGCTTCTGCAGAGCTTGGTGGATGACATGGGCTGCATGCTGGGATAAACTGGGACCTTTTCTCCCCACATGCTATGGTTCTCAGTGGGGTTTGGTTATTTACTATGATTTTGGAGGACCTCTCCCCTCCTGCCATGGCCTACAAAGCCTGTCCAGGAAATATGGGGCCTCTTAGAAAATTCAGTGACATGTCTAGCAGTTGCAGGTGGTGCTGACATGTACACTTGGAAGGCAGAGAAGAAAGGCTGCTTCCAAAAGTCTCTGGATGCCAGAGCTCTGAACTCTGGCATCTGAAACATACACACGACTGTGGGATGCCATGCTTTGCACAATGCCCGGGGAAAAAGAGGGGAGAGTTTTCCTATGGAATGGACCCTAGGCACTGATGGGCCCCTTGACTGAATCCCAGCAGGTAACATGAACTCAAGGTCAAGGGAGACAAAGACGATGAGGACTACTGTATGTGTGTGCTCACATCCGTGCTACATGTGGAGATTTTAGTGAGTAAGCAATTGCTAATGCAAGTTCTGTTTTGTGGTGAAACACTGAGGAACATATTGTCCTGATATGTGCTGAGGATTTAAAGTGCCTGCTGCATTTTTTAAAACTTCTGAGGTGAGGTGACTGTTAACCCGTATGGGTTATTCCAACCCTGATTAATTTTATGAATTGTGTTGGGTAAAGGTTGATTTACTTGGCAAATTAAATATCAATTTTAATGAAACTCAGTGCTCTCTGGGGATATGGGGAGGCATTTTATTGGCTTGTATAGATTGCTTGCTGGGTTTTAGATACCCCAATAAAACTTTTTGGCATAGCTTCAGCTTCCCATTTCTTAACAAGTGACTGGACAACAATAAAACACAGAACTTTATCAGACCGGGGCAGTGAGAGCAACTGATCCCTTTTGACAAATCAGCGTGTTTATTCAACAATCAAACAAGGTGTAATCTGGAAAACCAAGGCTGAGCATCTCTCTTGTTTTCCTTCCTCTTATGTCTCTCAAAACCATACAGAAGCACTG
The DNA here is from genome assembly GCF_001723895.1 of Crocodylus porosus. NCBI lineage: Eukaryota > Metazoa > Chordata > Crocodylia > Crocodylidae > Crocodylus > Crocodylus porosus. Next base: position 354,693 of record NW_017728936.1, on the reverse strand, counting down.
CATGGCTCAAGTGACCACACAGGTGCTAGAACCGTCCTATATAAACCTGCAGATGATGCTGTTACGCTGGACAGGGTGGAGAAGCAGGGGCTTGCAGAGTCTCTTTTACTGGGTTAGGGGGCATAAGTTGTAGCCATGTTGTTCTAAGGAAAAAAAAGCAGACAAGTTCTTTGAGTAAATCTGGTATCTTTTATTAGACCAACTAAAATAGTTGGAAAAATTATTCTTTGCAAGCTTATAGGTACAAATGATGAAGGGCCTGACGAAGGGTGTTTGTACCCAAAAGCTTGCAAAGAAAAAAATTTCCAACTATTTTTGTTGGTCTAATATGGTATTGGATTTACCCAAAGAACTTTTAAGCACTTGGAAGGCTTGGAAAGGGACCTGTGTTGCAAGAGGCACATTCAGTTGGGTCTCTGCTAGAAACTGTCCAGCAGGCAGCTCCAGGGCCTGGCTTTTCCCATTGCTGAGGTTCTCTACAAGATACTGCATAGGAAGCCTATATAGAGTCATGGGTCCTGCTCAGAGTGATTGCAAGCCATTCTGTATAGGGGTTTTGTCTACTCTCAATCCTGCTCCCTTCCTACTATCTCCTGCATGTTTCTCTGTTTCATTCTTCCCTGTAGCTCACTAAATTTGATCCTTTTTGCAACTCTGTGATGATCTGCAGTGGGCTTCTTTCTGGCTTCTGTAGAGTCATCTGTGCGCTCAGGTAGCCTGGCTGGCCCTTCCAAACGTCAAAGTCCCTGCCAAGGAAAAGAGTCCATTCAATATCACTGTTACTAGAAATGTATGAAACAAATCCTCGCCCCCCTCAGTTGCATCATCATTACATGGCTCCATTTTGCAACTTTCATCATTCCGAACATGTCACTTTTCTCATTTGCAAGCCTGGCTGTCTAGAGAGGCTGCAGGTGAAAATGGAGCCAGGAACAGCTGAGCAAGGCAACAGTGAGGTAAATCTTTCACATCTGGGAAAGATTTTTTTCTCTCTTTTTATTTATTTATTTATTTTAAATCTGTTAGCTAACCCTTCACGGTCACTAATGGACTAAGCAGGGCCTCTTGTGCTAGCCTGAGGTCCCTGATGATTTTCAGGCTGGCCAGCTGATTGAAGATATAAACAGGAAGGAGAGGTGGCTTTCTGGGCCAGTCCTGGGGTTCCTACGTTGGATGCAAAGGACATTTTAAGAGTCTGGTGGCTTCACAAACACATAAGCAAGTGGAGGGGGTCTAATAAGTTTTAGCATCGAGTTTCAGCACACAGTGAGTGACCCACTGGCTATAGCCTACCTGAATGATGAGTTCCTACTACATGATAAGTCTACAAGCATCACCTCCCAGGAGTGGGGAAGATCTGGGAGAACACTGATCAGTCGCTGAAGTGTGAACTGTTTGACTGATAACCACCAAAGGAGGGGGAGGAAAGCTCCAATGGCTTTGATTTGTCCATGAGCAGTTCACTGATTAAGCTTCACAGAACCTGTGGAATTTTGCCAAAAATGGTGGCCAGCCCTCAGGAGAAGGAGACTAGGAGGACAAAGCTGACTTCCGGTGATGTTGAGCTCTGACAAATATCCACCAAAAGAGCCACCTAGGTCCCAACGAAGTTCCGGCTCCTGCATTTATCCGAGTGTTCCTAAGCTGCAATCCATGTGCTGTGTGCTTTCACAGATCATGACACAGTACTAGAAAAAACATCTTTGATCTTATGTAACCACTCTGAGAGCCAATCATGCAATTATACTTTGAATCAGTAAGGCAAGACCAGGAAACACTTTACACTTGGCTTGCATGCTTACATTTTTCCCCTCTTGCTCATATTAAGGGACACATGTTGACAAGGGGTTGGTGTGAATAAGGAGAGCCACTCACTGCATAAATGCCTTATGTTCTTTCTACCATTAACAAGTCCCACCCATATAGCCCCATATCTTTCCAACTGTAAATCTAGTAAACCTTTATAGCAAAACTTCCCTCAAACAATAGCAAACATGGTAGGCAGCACTTACTGAGCAAGGTCTAGTTACTCCACTTATGCTCTTCTAGCGGGTGCCCATGGGCTCACAACCAAAGAGGTCCTTGGAAAGTGCTCCCACGTCATCCAGAGAAACTCTTTGCTGAGCAGGCTACTCCATGTTTGCCATGGGCTGAAGCACTGTTATTGCAGTCCTGCTGCTCATAGCACAGGCAAGAACCTTGTTCAGCTCCTTATAGTGGAGATATTACTGGGTCTGTAGAGAGTGCTTGTTGCCTTTCAGCACTCCCGCCCGAGTGCCTGACATACTCTGGGGTCTGTAACCTGCTTCTATGAATGTCCAGATGAGGAAGCTGCCTCAGATTCACCTTGTCATGGCAAATATTTCTGCTGTCACAGCTAGAATCACAGTGCTCTGTGTATTCCCTCCAGATAGTCACAGCAGCATGCATGCTTCTCTGGTCAACTAGCTGCACATAGGAATCACCTGCTTGGACTGGCATTGCAGGAGCTGACTGGTTATCTGGAGCCAGTAATGGCTATGCAGGCCACAGGAGCAGTTGGTGAGGAGACTGGAATTAAGCACTGAACAGTGTGATGTAAAGTGTTCTCCACCTTTTGGGGACCAACAGAAGAAGGGTGCAGAAGGGCCAGATGGCGTACGAATTTAGAGTGGTGGGAATGTCATGGAGAATCGTCTGCATTTGAGCCATGTAACTCATGCCTACACTGCAACCACAGTGCAAATTGACCATGCAGAGAGTCAAACAGCAGTTGAGGGGGTACATACTAAAATGTGAGCAGGACTAGTAGTCTTGGGCTGTAGCCTACTTAGGGAAACAGGATAGAGACTTTCAGTGTGGATGATGGGTGGTAGGGACAAAAGATGCCCTAACACATGCATACATTGCACTGTAGACATGTCCTTAGTGGGTTTTGCCACATGAAGACAATGTGAAAACCAGCCCCCGCTCAATCACGAGTAAACTTGAATGCCATGGATGTTTTGCCCCATCATGACTGTCTCATTTACAAGTGAGGAACACTTTAAACATTTGGACTCCAGAGCAAATATATTTTAACGAACAGTAATCTCGTCATCCTGTGCCCTATGTCCCTATAAGCCCAGAGGAATCCTGGCACGGTTGCACTCACAGCTGTGAGGAAGGGGCCGCTGTGTGGTCCAGAGCAGAGGCAGAGTGCTACAAAACAAGTCTCACATGTTTTCTCTCATGGAGACTGCTTTATTCTTTCTTTGTTTCCATTACGCTGAACTAAAAGTATTTTAGACTGAGCAACACAGGTGTGCAAGGGGACATAAGGGAGCTTTCTAGCAATGAAGTGTTAAAGAACAAATGGCTGTTGAAAACGTAGAGGAGACTTTTGGCTAAAAAGACTCAAAAGAAAAGGGGAAAATGGCTTCCAGCTTAGTGAAAGGGGAAGAATGTAAAGACTTTATTTAGATGCTGGAACAGCACTTTAAAGCAAATGCTGCTGAAGACACTAGCAAGAGAAGAGCTATTTTTTCCTAACGGTGGTGGGAAGAGTGACATTTGCAGTGTTTGGAAATTATGTTTGCCAGGGGAAATGGGTGAAAATGGAGTGCAAGGACTCAAGAGGTACTTAAAAAGCATTATGTTCCAGAAACAAACTTCCCAGCTGAAAATGGACTCGAGTCCCATTCGAGAGACCTTGTGAGAGGCGAACACGTAGCCCCTGGTTTAACAACAAATGCAGCTATGTCAGGGGACCTGGTTATAACACAGATGCTCATTGACCCCCTTACAAATATCGGGCCATTTTTTCCAAGGCATAACATGACTCCTGAGTTTCAGGGCAGCAGCAGTGCACAGGGGATGGTCATTGGCTGTGTCGCTGGTGGTGCAGCGGTGGCCAGTCTGGCAGTGCAATTCCTTCTGTTTTTTCACCCTGGCTGGTGCCCCCACTTCTTTATGAAACTGCAATTTGTACTGTAACCTGGACTTTTGTAATTTGAGGCTTTACTTCTTAATGCTTCTGAATATTAGACTGATTATAAAAAGTATGAGAAAGAAAGAGCTTCTTATGTTTCTGGATGTGAGGCTGTGTTTTATAACCCAGTTAAAGCCTTGGTCTAGTTTTCACTACAAGCAGGAATTGTGTTTACATCACTTACAATTAGATTCCCTGAAATAGTTGTATTATAGGATGGAAGGGACCTAAAAGAGGGAAAATATTAGTGTTAAAGAGGGAACAGCAGTATTTATTAGTATGTTTGTAAGAGCAGTACCAGCAGTAGGAAATAAAACTGAAGAGGGGAACATCTAGTGTGAATATTAAGAATATTTCCTGGACTCTGTAGAATTATTTCAGGACACTAGCTCTGATCTAATGAAGTTTAAGAAGACCTTTCTCTTTAAAGACTGACTTTTCTTAGTGAAATTCATTTGCTTTGGTTGGATTGTCTTGACATACACTGTGCCTTTTGGGTTGGGTTACTTATCCTGATTTGGGGCAGGTGATCTAAGAGGTCTATGAGATATCACCCCTAGAAAATTTCACCTTTCTGAAATCACACATTCTACCAGCTCTTTCTCCGTTCTCCTGGATGCAAGCCATGGCTCTGATTACCCCCCACTGGCTCACCAATGGTTGTTGTCTTGCTTGGTGCACTCTCAGGCACTTTGAGGGAGCAATCTGAAAAATGTATGAAGGGAAGAGCGTAGCTCTCTACAATGGTGCAAGCTAAACATTCAGGTGTCAAACAGGTTATCATGCACATGTGCAGAAAGGGTGCCAACCAGCTCGTTTTCACATGACTGGGTATCTCCAGAGGATGTGCTGTGATCTGTGAACCTGAACCATATGCCAGTGTTGGCATAGAGAAGAGAAGGAGCTGTGGGTATGTCTCTGCAGGCTGCCTCTGTCAAAGGGGCTTTCTGCTTTATGGGATTGGACCTGAGACCCACTGCTCCATGTCCTGCCTTCTGTGCCCTCTGTGGCAAGGGAAAACAATTGTTCTTCTTTATGGCAGGCTTTCAAAGATTTGAAAACTGCTATCATGTTCCCCTTGGTTTGCTTTCCTTCAGACTAAGCATTGCCTAGTTCTCTCAGTCTCTCCTTGCACCTCTCTTCATCCTCTTTGTTGCTTGTCTTTATCACTTAGTTTCTCCAGTTTCTATAAACTCTTCTTAAATGTGATGCTCAGAACAGGATACAATGCATCAGAGGCCTAACCAGTGCCAAGCAGAGCAATGCTATCACCCGCTGCCTTCCATATAATACTTGTGTTAATGCAGCTGTCAGGACTGTAAGCTCCTGTGAGTGTTACTGGGTGAACCTGACAATTCCAACAGCAACTTTGTCTTCAGCATGTGGTATGCATGGGGCAGGCATGACTGGTGGGTTTTCTTTCTCAGTGGAGTCACAGGGTTACCATGCAGTTGGCATAGATGTACCTGAATTCAGCAAAACTTAGACTTCTGAGAACCAGAACTTGCAGAGCTGAGGTTCACACCAGGGCAGCCTTAACTTTGCTTCACGGAGCTGGCAGTAGCTACTGGGAATTATCCACAGACACTTCATCTGCATTTCTTGGGTTAGAAGTAGCTGTGTTGAATGGCAGACAGATTAACTAAAGCAGCTTGCAAAACTATGATTGTAAGATGAGAAGATCTGGTGTGCTGTGCTCTTTTCAGGGGGATCTGAGCTCCCATCTGATCCCTGTGCTATGCGTTAAAAGGAAACACAAGGGTCTTCTTGCCATGGAGGCTGTTATTAGCAAGGCGTGATGCAGGAGTAGTCTGTGGATCTAATGATGGCTAAATGCAATGATCACGTTATGTGGAATTCTCCGACTCAGAAAAGGCGCTGTAAATGCAGCAGGTGTGGTAGTGATGTTCCCTTGGCTCAGTTATGTGGGTGTAGGCCTGGCGTTGGTAGCTTCTGTTCAGTACAACTTACCCAAACGTATGTTTTGCTTTATTAGAAGGGACACAGCAGACTGTCCGATGGTGTTTGTGTTACCTGCATCCCTGAGAGTCCTGCACTGTCTACAAAAGCAAGGAGCAGGAGGGTATTATGGGAGTGTGGGTACACCGCTCAGAGGGTGTTAGCAGTGCTGTTCCTCTATATTCTCTGCCTTTCAGAGTTAGGCTATTGTTGAACATGATGTTCTGGAACGGCATGAGATAGTAACAGGCACCGACAGGCCTGCATTGATGACATTTTGTCTCAATGGAAAGGGCAAAAGCCCCATCACTTGTGGTTTATAAACCCAGACTGTTAAAAGCACTATGAAATGTGCCATGTGAGACAATCTTGATCTGATCCTTTGAAGATAGGCAGAAAGACCTAGAAGGTCTTGTGTGTTTGAGCATCAATGGCATTTTAACAGTACCTCTCTACAGAGCCCAGTCTTGTTATGCAGCTTCCAGAACACTATAGTTGAAATCTCTTCCACCCAGACATTTTGTCTTTCTCCCACTACAGGCATCAGACAGGTACGACAGGAGATCTGGAGGAAAAAGACACCTGGTGTTACCATTCATATATTGGAGCTTCAGATGCAATTTTCCTGCATCTCAAAATCCTTATTAGCTCATATAGGCAAAGTCCTACCATACAAATGAAGTACCAGAAGATAGGTGCAACATGACTGAAGAAAAGAGTGGATGAGACATACTTGCTGACTGATTGCGGCGGGGACAGGTCTATGTTTGTAAAGGCAATCCTGAGCTTGTAAACACCTGAGTGAAAATAACTATCATAGCTTCATAGATTCGTAGATGCTAGGGTCAGAAGGGACCTCAATAGATCATCGAGTCCGACCCCCTGCATAGGCAGGAAAGAGTGCTGGGGTCAGATGACCCCAGCCAGATGTCTATTTAACCTCCTCTTGAAGATCCCCAGGGTAGGGGAGAGCACCACCTTCCTTGAGAGCCCGTTCCAGATCATGGCAGCTGTAAGTGGGAGCTTAGAGCCCCTGCAACTAAGTGGGGAAACTACAGCACCTGGAGCACAGGAAAGGTGGCTAAGCAGGGGGCAGCTGTAAAGGGGAAGGCAGCAATGAAACAGGCTCTGCCTGCTGCTCTCGGTAAAGGGCACATCTGCAGCCAGTCTGGGGCTAGCAGCTAAAAGAACAAGCTAGCAGACAGCAGAGTGCTAGTCAGGGGGCTTATCTTTTTATTATAGTTTATACCAGAGATTTGGGTCAGGATTGAAGGGTGGTGGAGGTCCCAGCAGTGTCCTGGAGTGGGGCAGAGATAGAGCCTGAGGGCCCAGAGTAGGGTGGAGATAGGGACAGGGGGTCCAGACAGAGGGAGTCAAAGCAAGCATTGCCCAAGGCAGGTTGGAGACAGGGCCAGGAGGCCCAGGTCTAAAAGTAATCAAGACAAGAGCTGGAGCCCAGAAACCAGCACAGTGGGCCTGAGTTAGAAGGTCCACCTAGAGAAAAGGGTGGAGGCTGGGAAGGACAAGGACCTGATAAGGGAACAATTGTGGCACCCTCCCTGTGCCACAGTTTCCCATCTGCTGGCTGGAGCTAGCACTCCATTTCTCTTCATCTTGTCTATCTCAATTATAAACTCTTGGGGTTGGGGACTTGCAAAGTGAATGAACACACAAGTGCTTTGATCTCATTTGGGGCCTGTGGGTCTTACAGAAATGAAAACAATGCATCAGCATTGACTGCAGCATGGGCATGAGAAATTACTGACAAACAAGTCCTGTGTATCCCTGGGCTAGGAAAAAATGGTCCAAAAACACATGGAGTGGGAGAATACTGAAGTTGCCTAGCAACTTCCAAGCTTCTGTTTTATGGAAGAGAAAGCTAATGCGGGCTGGGAGCTGAGCGCAGAAAAAAACAAAGTCAAAGCTTGCTTATTCTTACACCCTTACTTTGCTCTCTCCTAGAAGTCTCTTGCCACCTCCTCAGCCAAGGTCTAATTGCAGGGATAGTGCTATTAGACTATAAGAGCTGCAGGGGGAGGGACTGTCTGTGATGTGTAGTACAGTGCCTCCAACAAGGAGGCTAAGATCTCAGCCCACGCCTCCCTTTCCATCACCTTTCTGCCACCTTCCATGTGCCACCTCTCTTCTGCATCGAACAGTCTCTTCTACTTTCTGTGTGATATGTGCACTCTGCTCCTCCTCTACATAACTCACTAGAAGTCTCCCCTCTCAGTAGCAACCTCAGTGAGATCCAGACACACTATTCTAATTTTTGCTCAAATCAATAGGGTTCTTCTACTGATGCCTCAGACATGCCCTGCAATTTTGGAATCAATCAGATGCAGCATTAAAAAGTGCCGTGCTACAAACAGAAAGGCCGTCAAAGATAGAGCTTTGCTTCATCTGGCCAAACAAAGTTGACATTTGTTTTGTCATAGCAGAAACCTGGCAGTCTTCCCATGCAGATCAACTACATGATGTCCGTTGCGTCTTGACATTTTTTTTTTGTACTCGCTCCACTTAGAAGTAAAACGATGCTTGTCCTGGCTCTTCACTCTTCTACATGGAGTGAATGAAATGATATCAGCCTGAGCTGTATAGGAAGGATGAATCAGACTGTTGTTTCTAACTCCAAGCCCTGCAAACTCCCCCAGGACCTTCAAGTAACATTAGGTTTTTTTTCCCTCTTATGCATCATCACCAGCAGCAAAGACTTTGCAGGACAAATATGCTTAATACCTGTTAAAACTATTGGCATTCTGGGGCTTATACAGTCAGGAAGAGTCAGCTCTTGAAGGAGGAGTGGGAATTTTAGTGACACAGGGAGAGAGAGATCATTCCACCAGAAGTGATAAACAGCTTGGTTACTGGAGGCAAGGATAAACAGATTCCAGCTCCCCTCTGCCCTTTCCAGAGCTGAGCCACATTTTAGTATATCAGAGCCAAAGAGTCAGAGCTTTGGACAATAGCCGTGATTAGGTACCCGCAATAACAATACAAGAAGACTTCTGACCATAAAGTGATATGTTAAAGATTTGAGAGCAAGGTCTAGGGCACTTGAGTCCAAGGAGATCTGTCTAGCAGAGGACAAGGGGAATCCTGTGACAGCAGAAAGTTTGGGAACCTACTAGACTCTTATTGCCAGTGAGGTCTATTTTCTTGCACACAACCCCTCCCTTTTAGTCCCCTCTCTTCAAGTATACCTCTAGTCTTCCATCAGAGCTCTTGCCTCTCTATTTTCTGGACCTGGCTATAAATCCCTCCCCAAACAGTGATGCAGGCAGCAGCCAAGAACAGAAATGTGTTCACGCGACAGAGGTAAGCACTATATTAGCGATAAACAAGAAGTGGCACAAAGCTGTGGAGCATGCCATTCAGGAACAGTGGAACCAGCAGTGTTAACCCTGCAGTGGCTCCCAATACAGCTCTTCATTCTGAGTTTCAGAAGCACTGCCTGCCTGCCATGGAAAGTCAATGAAGGCCTAATTCTGCATGCTGACTGAGACCAAGGGAGGTTACACACAATACCAAGTATCAGGAGTCAAGCCTCAAAAAAAATACAAAAATAAAAATCTTGACCAGGTTTAAAAATCCTGAGATTTAAAAACAATGAAAGTGGATTTACCCTTTTCCTTCTAGTGTTCCAGCTGCCTTAACACCGTCTCACGCTTCTCTCCACAACCAGGGGGCCAGGAGCCCTCTCTTATAACGGAAGATGAGATTTCCACGTCATCGCATGATTCTGGGAGCTGGAGCTTTCAGATAAACACCAACTGCTGCAACTATTAGCAGCCGTATCACCCCGTGGCGCCTGCTAAGCAAGTAGCTGTTGTGCCACTTTTGTTTCTTGGGCTGTTTCACTCTGATCATACAGGTTGTTTCTCTGAAGAGTCTCCTCTGAGTGGAGCTAGTCTTTCTGTTAGTCCTCAGGTCTTTCCTCAGGAAGCCTTAGCCCTCTTCCCATCCACTTTTGTTCCCATCATTTGTTCTCTTCTCTTTTGGGAGGCAAGATCCAGCCAGCTCTGATGCTGGGTTGGGTTGTGGAGCAATGGGATGAAGGATTCAAGAGCACCCGTGTGTTGATCCGCGAAGTGAGCACAACATTGGTGACAACTAGAAGGTGATGCAGGTTGCTGCTTCCCACCGCCGCTCAGCATCCCTCCAGCTCCAGTGCAATGTGCAATCTCCGTCACCCCCACTCCATACCCTCCCCACCTCAGACCCTCCCCACACCTCTCCCCACTGCTCCATGATTGCTTCCTCACCCTTCCCCATACATGCCCCTTGATCACTTTCTATCACACACCCTTCAGACTCTTCGCCCCGGTCCCTGGCGACTCCCTTCTTACAACCCTTTCTCCTTTCCATACTCCCGTTGCCTTCTTCAAAAGAAGCTCCAGTGCCCTCCCCTACATTCCCTACCCACAACCCTATCACATGCCTCAGACCCTCACACACTCCTTATTGCTTATTATACAACCTACCCCCCTCTCTCACACCCTCTTCTTGAAGCTTTCCAACTACAACCTCCTACCCCTATGCTCTACAAGACCATGGTTGGACAGCACATCTGTCCTCTCTTAAATGCAGTCTTTCTAGCACCTTTACCTCTCCTGAGGTACAAGCCACAGGTCTCAGATTGTGCCCTGGACCTCAGCACTCTGGGTATTAACAGTTCTTGCTCAGCACATCCAATTGGGTGTAGATACCTATGTTTTCCCCTTTGGGAGTCTATGAGCCTTTTTAACACTAAAGCAGTGATTTTAAAGGGGAAAAATGGTTTAAACCCACTATATCTAAATTAAGTAAAAACTCATCCCACCTGGTGACGTAGGCCAGCCCTGTAGATACTTGCATCTTAGTTTGGTTTTGCTGCCAAACAACAGCCCTCTCTCCTACCCTTCTCCTAAGATAAATGACTGCAGTCCTTTCTCTCTGCCTTGGTACTGTTCATAAAAAACTAGTTAGATCTGTGTGTTGGCCGAAGTCAGGAGATACACTTCTCAAAGTTAGGAGTTCAGGCATTGCCTCTGAACAGTCCTTAAGGGTAAAGCCTGTCTGTGCAGGAACAGCACTTGCTTGGAGGTTTGGTCCAAAACGGGAATGAATTACCAGGGGAGCTAAGCACCATTACAACCCTCCCCACCTTCCACTCCAAGGGCAAGGTACTCTCTGACTTGCCTTCTCCAACAGAAGCACATGGCAACCTGAATACCTGTGTAATAAACACAGCAAGGATCCTTTACTCTGAAACCAGACTTCCTGCTGCATACACATTGGGCAAGAGAACAAATACGTGAGATATTAGTCATGTTGCTTCACATGTAAGGCCAGCCGGCGCTCTGATGCAACGGGGGGATGAAGAGTGGTGTGTTTTCTGAAGTGTGTGAAGCCCTGGTGTTTATCCTCTCCCCAGGACTAAGCCTTTGTGGACAGGCATGTAAAGTGCAGAGCAGAAACACCCCTATGTACTTTTGCTCATTTCTGCAGTGTCAACTGTCAGTAAAAAGTGCACATATAGACATGCCCACTGGATGCAACATTTAGGAATGTGTACTTAGCTCTAATCCACCTGAATTTAGCAGTACAACAGTTACTCTCCAGCCTGGCCAAGGGGGGCACAGACCACTGGTCCTGACTCCATCCAACAACCCAAAGCCTTTGCAAGTCTCAGCTCCTTGTAGAAGACCTAGGGCCGATGGGATGGGCATGTCTAGAGTCGCAGGAAGATGTGATAGTGAGGGACATTGCAAGTTCGGTGCTACTAGCGTCATAGTGTACAATGGGCCAGAGGCAGCTCCTTGGGGCTTAGCCAGTCCAGTTCAGATAGAGGCAATGCTGCTCTGTGGAAAGTGCTGCAGAGTCACGAAGATGCATGAGACTGAGCCATTTGTGCAATCAGTGTCTCTGCAACAGCTCCATCACAGTTCAGAGACACCCTTCATGTGTTTTTGTCTGCATCAGTGTTATTGTTTCTTTGTCTGTCTAAATGCATGTTCCTGGCCTGGAGGCACTCGGGTTCTGGATCTCTGATGTCTAAGCGTGGGTACATCTATCTACACAACCTTGCATGGTGCCTTGATGTGGGTATAGTGGGTAATCAGCACTAGCTGTAAGGATGCTGAATCTTTGTGTCTCTAGCTCCGGGAGAGGTGTCCCTCTATGAATCAGAGTACGTGGTATGCCTGTATGTGTACAGGAGTGTGGATCTGTGTATTGTGTGTCTGTGAGGTGGGGAAGTCTCTCTTTAAGTAGGTCAGATGCAGTTTGCTATGCTTCATTGTGTGGGCAAGGTTTAGCTTCATGAGCTTCATTTGGTGTGTGGGTGTGTTTGTCCTGGTTTTGCAATTTAAACTTGCACAAGGATTGAGTGCTTGATTTAGTTAAAAAAAGGTCTGAAAAAAGCCATACAAGCCCCTCAGTTTACCAGTTCAAATCTGACACCTCAACACTGTCTCTGTTGGTCTTCTGCAATTCTGCTGGTCATCTTGGGGGAGGGGAAGTAGCCTGCCTTTTGACTTTTGAAGCTTTTATTATCAAACACAGTTCATGTCGCATAAAACAAGGTATGTCAGAAGCTCCTACCCAGGATGGAAAGAACAGAGGCAAGATGATGGTCTCACCAATGTCAGTGTTAAATGAGCATACTATCCCCACCATTGCAGGTTAGGAAGCCAGCAGCTAGGAAAAATCTGATCTCCCTTTATGGAGACACTTCTATTTTGCACTAAAACAACCGGTGCTGACCTCAAGGAGAGGAATGGGGCTAGGTAAATCAGTGGTTTGAAATGTTTTGGCAATTCCTGTAACTTGGAAGGAAGATAATGTACATGAGGTACGCGGGTTCTTCCTCTCTTGCTACTGGTATTAGGTTTCACAATGGTGAATTACATTTAACTTAATATACAGGGCAGCTTCTCCTTTTACTTGCCCCTGGTGTAAATCAGGAATACATCCATTAAAGTCTGTGTAGTTACACTAGTGTAAAATCAGTGTGAGGGAGAAGAATTTGAGCCTCTGAAGATCTCGCTTTACACCAGATTTGGTGAGGATGGAACGCATTGAAAGCACGGGACGGACATTTACATGCCCTAATGAGGGGGAAATAATAGAAATTGCTACGTAGCATTAAATATTTGATACTATTTGTGCTACTGATGTATTTATATTGTATAAGAGCTTGTTCCAAGCTGCCTGTTCCTTTAAGTATTTAAAGGGTGTTAGAAGCAAGGGGAGTTGCTGTGAAATAAACTGGAGAGAGAGAGAAAAAAATAAAAAGCATGTCGAAAACTGGAGCTGCTTGAGTAGGTCTGATAGGCTCCCCAGCCAAGAGGAACTGGGTTACGTAGGCAAGAGGCTCTGCTCAACTTAAGCACCTGCAGAAGGAGCTGATCTGGAGACAGCAGGGAAAGCCAAGTTACAAGTACAGCAGAAAGGCAGATTGTTACCTTCCTCCTGCATAAGCCTCTGTTTGACTGAAAAGCTTCTAATCGGATTGGCATCGGGCATGGACTGCTGCAACGTACGTACAAGCTGCTTGTTTCTCTTTTAATCCACCACAAAAAAAATTGCAGGTTAATATCCCCTGCCTCACAGGACTGGAGTGGTGGTGCTGTGGCAGGAAAGGTGCAGGGAGCTGTTGCCATTGCTGACCTGTTCTCAGCAGTGGGAAGCAGCTGACCCTCCTTCAGGCACTGAGTGCTGGGGCATGATGTGGGGAGCTTTGCCCAGGGATAGTACATACATGGACTCTGTCTTGGCACAGGAGGGGATTTGTTTGTAACTAGCAAATGCATGGGACTGGGAACTGAAAGGAGCTGTTTTAGCAGGGAGCTCAGCACTCCTTTCCACCACTCCACTGCCTGGCAGGATGGTTTCTGGTGCAGGGTTTTTGAACATGAAATAATGGTAGCAGCTAAAAAGCTAGTTTGCATGTGGGAGTCTCTCTGCTTATTTCTGTTCTTGCACTAAGGAAAGGATGAGAGCAGGGAAAACAATGTTGTTTTCCTTGGTACCATGGAGAAGTGGTGCGTACCACATACGTCCAAAATTGCTTTTCTTCAGGGAAAGCCACCGGGCAGAGTCTCAGGAACTCCGAACTTTGGGCAGCCAGACATCTTCCCCTCACAAGCCCTGAGGAGACTCACCTCCTAATGACAAAAGCAGCCAATTAATGAGAATGGTTGCAGGTCAATGAGCAGAGAAAGCTGAAGTTGGTTGTAACAGCAAAGCCCAAGACCCTGTGGACTCGGCTGGCAGCGAGTTTGAAATGCACCCTCTATGCAGCTGCGTTGCACTAGTGAGGAATCTCTTGTTATCCTGTTTGTAAAGTTGGCGATATTGGTGTTGACGTGCTACTGTTTCCTATAGATTTGGTTTGCTTTCACCAACCACCATTAGGAGGTTGTGGATTCCCCTTGCAATGTGCTGAATGGATCCAACGTGATCCATTTGTTTGGGTGGAAGGCCCGACTGTGGCTTGTAATAGGCTCAAGGTGGGGAGCCAAGGTGTGACTCTTGGTAGCATGTTGCAATCCTGTTACCTATACTGACACCCGCCTTCAGAGAGCTCAGACCACTGGGTGGTATGAGCAGGAGCAACAACCGCTTTGCCCGTAGTGGATACCCCATGTGCCTTTGCTGGAGACAGCACACAAGGGGAGTGGGGCTGTGCCCTTCCCCTGCCTTGTCTCCTGTGGTCTCCTGGATTTGCTAACCTTAGACATGGAAGGCCCAGCTCCTTTCTTAGACACACCAGAGTAACTGCAGTGCCTTCAGTGGAGCTATCCTGGACTAAGGGCCGGTGAAATTCTGAAGAGGAAGGATCAGGAACTAGAGATATCCTTTCTGGCCTCTTAGAGCAGGAGAAGGCTGTTAGGCACCTATGGAAGAGTAGGCGGTTTCTGGCCCTTCCTGTGTTGTGAACAATAGGTCTGGAGTAACACAGCAGTTCACAGCTGGTTCAGGCTTGTATGCTTTGCATGGCAAATGCTCAGCAGAGCTCAGCAGGAGAACCTTTTAGTACTATCGGAGCACCCTTTAATAGCAGGCAGCAGTAGAGGTGACAGGATTGCAAGCACAGCGTATTGCCCTCAGGATTTTGAACCCTGCCTCCTGCTATAGATTGCATGGAAAATGCAGTGTGGTGCAGCAGAATGGCTGATGGAAACTTTTGTTCAATATATATTTTATTTAGTTAGTCTATAGGTTATACATCTACCTCGCCTTCTACCCAACTTTTGTTCAAATGATAACCCCCAGTAGCTTCTAGAGGACAGCATTGTGTAATGCAGTGGTTCTCAACCTTTTTAGACTCAAGGCACTCCTTGTTAGACTCCAAGCACCCTTCAAAAAATGTCATGTCTAGTTTTCATTTCTTGTTTGACTACAGAAAAATAATTAAGCGGTTCTTTTCTTGCAAATAACTCAGAAAGACCAAAACACATCAGAATGTTTTTAACACTATGAATTCCTATTTGAAATCTTAGGGGTGTACTTGGTAGCTGTGTTGTTCTGAGACAAAAGAACACACAAAAAACTAGAACTCTTGGTTCCAAAATGATACCTTTTATTAGACCAACTGGAAAATGGCAAGAAAATTGTCCTTTTCTGACAAATTTATCCTTTTCTGACATTTTCCAGTTGGCCTAATAAAAGGTATCATTTTGGAACCAAGAGTTCTAGTTTTTTTGTATGTCTATTTGAAATCTTTGGGCTCATCTTGTGAATCATGTTTGCACATCTAGCAATGTTAACATTGTGTGGCACCCCTCAATACTCTTGATCTCAAGAATCACTGGTGTAGTGAGTGCTCAGCAGGCACTGTGTGCCTAGTAGAGGGAAAGTAGCCTGTGGCCAGAAGGTCAGTGATGTGCAGAGATATTAAAAACCTTAGGCAGGAGTGGAAGGAGATGCTCTCAGATGAAATTTGAGGGGTGGGAAAGATGGAGAGCTGCTTCAGTGGAGGGATGCGGCATACTACTCCCAGGCATGGGAATGCAGAGGGAAGGCACTTGCACCAACAATAGCCTGATGGTGGGAAGAAATAGGTCAGACCCATGGTGAGTGCATGCAGGGAACAAGGGAAGGAGCAGAATGAGCCAAGATCCATTGGTGGGAATCACTAGAGATTTTATAAAACTAAGAATGTCAGCCTGGCCATAAAATGGATGGGTGGGGGAGGTAGACACATGAGTGTTATGGTCTCATTTCCAGTGTAATTAAGGAGCAGCCATGACACCCTGTATGTGCTGTGTTCTAAAGAGCAGGGCCTCGGGGAAGGTGAGAGGACCTGCAGAGAAGGTGACAGGGTGACGAAGGAAAGGCGGAGGTGTGCACATGGCAATATGCAGAGCTGGCTGTGAGCATCTGTGCAGACCTCTGGAAGGGGTGTGGAGTGGCTGGTGAGCTCCAGGACTGGAATATGACATGATCCTGGACCAAAGCCGGCAAGAGCTCTGAGTCCAGGAAGGAAGCTAAGGAGATGGAGCTGGGCTTGGGCAGGGTCCTCTGGTGTTTGGAAAGCACCTCTGTCTTTGAGAAAGTCAACTCAACATATAGTTTTAACAAAGGAGGCCCAGAGACTGAAAAGGGGCCAGTGTTGAGTTGGCCTGGGCTCTGTGTATGGCTCTGTGGTGTGACCTTGGGCAAGGCACCTCCCCTGTCTCTGTGACCCTTCCTCCTCAGAGCCCTCATGGATCACTACCTGGGAGCTCTACACAGTGTGTAGGCAGGATCATCCAAAGACAAAGAGCGATAACTAGTCCTTCAGTAAAAATGCTGTGACAGAGAGTTTCAGTCTGTTCCCTTCCTTTTCTGTGCAGTGCATACACCACAGTGTGGGCTGGGCCAGGGCCTCTACCCAGCACAGCCAGCCACAGCAGTGAGCCATGAATCAGGCTGACAGAAAAGGCTGTGACAGGCCCTGGTTTTGCACCATGGGAAAAACTCTCATGCCATTTTTTTCCTTTTACATGCTTACAGGGGATATTTCTGACCTCTGGGCCCTGAGAAACTCAGCTGGTCTTTGCACCCTCTCTTGAAGTATAGCTTGCACCAAGGGGAGAAAGTGGAGTCATGTCACGGGTCTGCTACTAAAGTTCCACCTGCCACCCTGGAATTCAGATCCCATGTGTCCTACCTTTGTGCGCTCAGTTGGTCACTGTCCACGGTATGCTCATGCCCCCGTTTACATGTATTCCAGTAGTGTGTAGCCAGGCTCAGGGCAAGGGGTGCTGGAGGAGAGCATAGCTAGAGACAGAGAGCCTCAAAAAACATACAGTTGAAGGGGAAAGGAAAGCATTAACCCCTCGATAGAAAACTGGAGTGAATTGCCTGAGAGACTCAACTCACATCTTTGATCCTGCGCTAGCTTCTTTACCACAGGGCCACTTCTCACCCCTTTTTAACCTGTCTGCACTGTCTAGGAAGTGGTCTTACTGGCCGCTGGTAATGCACGAACTTTTTCTACCATAGCGGTTTGGTCAACTCACAGAGGACGGAGAGCTGGAAGAAGTCTTCTGTAGTGGCATTTGAAGTTTGGGATTTCTCTCCAGAAGGATGTTAGGATGAGTCTTATTCCTACCATCAGTAAAACCTGCCTTGTCTGTAAGATGTATGGAGCAAAACCAGCAGAAAACAGAGAAGAATATTCCAGAATAAGTCAATGAAGTGATTGAATGATTAAAGAACTAGAAAACTGCCTGCCTCTTCTGGACAGACCCCGCTATGCAGATAGTGCTTCGTGTATAGTGACAGGCACTTTAGGGATTAGATTTTCTAGTGATATTGAAAGGCTGGCCTATTATTCCCATAAGGCAACCCTCACGTTGCCTTACAGTATAACAGCAGTACTCAGATGCTAGCCATGGGCAGCAGTGTAAGACCTTTGGAGAGAGCTTTTTGAAAACACGCAATTCTGAAAGGTGTGAGAGGTGGCGGACTGTGCCGTTCTGTTTAGGAAGTTATTATAGACCAAACAAATAAATGGTAAATAATCTAAAGAGCACTCATCACTGCTTTTCCATATAGAAAATTTCTACAGCTGGTATTTGTAGTTCAGTGGTAAACTGCTCTTTTCAGATACCAAAGCCATTCTGAAGTGTGATAGGCAGCTAAGCAGGAGTGCTTAATGTAGATACTAAAATGGTAAATGCCTTTACAATCAGTCAAACATTTGTGGCCAGCCAGACACTAAAACAAATAGTCCAATTATAGTACACAGCTCTCTAGGAACTGCGCCCAGGATGTCTCGCTGAAAGGTAACTTGGAACAGAGTGTATATGTGACAAAATTTCAAGCACTAGAGTCGTGTACATCCTTGTGTGTAAGCGTTGGCAACTTGAGCTCTCTGTCAGCAAGTCATTCTGGCAGCTCACCAGTTATTGCATTATGGCGTTTTGGGAACTTTGGCAGAATCTTGTCTTTACTCTCTCTCCTCAAAGACATAATATGAATTGGACTCTGAGGAGAAGTGTGGGTTGTTTTGGGGATGCAGTGAGTGTGTCAGTTGTGCAGCTTGAGTTGATAAACTGTACCTGCAGCTTACGCCCAGTGACAGGGCTCAGACGGGTGATGGACAGACCCATGCCTTCCTCAGCTCCATCTCCTCTCAGTGATGTTCCTCAAACCAGGATCAGCTGCTTTGGCAAAGAAACCCTTTTTGGTGTCAGTCTGGTGCCCAGGGTTGCTTCAGTCCCAACCATTTCCCAGGCACGGTTTGTTTCCTAGGTACGTCCTTCTCTTTTCAGCATCCTGATCCCCTCCTCAGCTACAGCTGGTCTCTGACTCTTCAGGAATCATTGAGCTGAGCTTCCTCTCCTTCTAGGGGGCGAATAAA
This sequence comes from Crocodylus porosus, assembly GCF_001723895.1. NCBI lineage: Eukaryota > Metazoa > Chordata > Crocodylia > Crocodylidae > Crocodylus > Crocodylus porosus. Next base: position 335,947 of record NW_017728936.1, on the reverse strand, counting down.
TATTCTTACTGTCTGGAGAAAAGAAGTCTGTCTCAGCTGCCCTAATGAGACAGGACATTGCAAAAAACTCGGAGTTCCCTTCAGGCACAGAGCTATTTTTCCTTAAGTCACAATCATTGCACTGCACTTCTCCGCCTTGCCAAACAAGATCACTCCCTTCTGCTAGGACTTCCTCTGAATATCCATAGTTACTGTTGCTAGTTGCCCATTGTTACAATTTCACTTCTAATACTTTATTGGCAGGGGCAGCTGTAGACCTGGCACTGAAGAGTCTGTTAAAGGAGAGGCACGCAGACAGATCCATTCAAAGCCGTTTCTTCAGTGTCTTCCGTCACCTTTAGAATCCAGCCGGGAGTTGCTTTACGAGGCATCTCTCCTTCCTCCCGGGTTTAGGCATCTTTTTAATTGTCGCTGAAGCATCTTATTTTTTGCCTCATCATTGGAAAAAAGTCTCTCTTGTCCCCCCACTAGTTTTCACCATTTGGGGTAGACAGCATCTGCTTTTCTCAGTCACGCCTTTGCTGTACCAGGTCAGCAACCGTCCCCTTGCCAGCTTGTGCCGGTTTTTGGGTCTCCCCTAGTCCATTGTTTATTTATGAGTTAGATTTCCTTAGCTCTGTACATGCCACTGTTTCAGCTAGCATGATAGCTCTGTGCAGAGTTGTGGAGCAGTGTAGCTTGTTGTTTTTGTGAGTGACTCACCTGTTGTTTTAGGTGTTGATTTATTGGCTTGGCTATTTGCTGAATTTGATACAGCTGTTGGAAAAACTGCCTTGGAAAAACTTCCAACTTCAAACAGGAAAGTTGTTCAGCATCACCAATAATATTGTTAAGTACCATATATAATTATAACAATGTATTGTTATACTATTAAGCAGCAACACCAGCAAAACAACAACAACAGTAATAATGATATGTTCCATTTTCAGGCAGCTCTAGCCTTGGGTGCAGTTGATTGCTTGCTTCACTGGTTGCAAGGTTGCTATTTTTTCAGCCCAGGCATGACGGTATCTGGGAACTGATTCCTTTGACTGCCTGTTGCATCTCTATGATGCTTTTCAACAGAGGGAATGTTTGTATTTTTCTTGACGGCACCAGAAGTTGAATGTACTTTGCTGTTCAGCTCTTCAGCCAGTGTTGCCAGAGTTTCTTTCCTCAAGAAATATTTGCTGAGCTGTAGAACTGGGGTTTCATCCTCACTGGTGCAAGTGAGTGGTCAAGCTAGGTTGCAGACTTCACTCGCATGTAGTGTGGGTTGAATTAAATTGCTGAAAAGCATTTGCAGCAGTTTTAGAGGGTATTTATCCAGTAGCTTATTAAGCCTTAGGAAGTCTACATACATGAGTGCCTTTACAACCCGTCAAAAGCTGCTGAGAATTTATTGTGAGGTCCTGGAGGTGATAGGGCACATGTGGCTCCTCTGTTCCTGTGATCAGACATCATTGCTGTAGTGCTGCAGGTGTTTGAAGTTACTGACACTTCTCTCCAGGCCCACTCATGTCCATCATCTTTGCTTACTTTCTCCTGATGTTGCTGGTTTCAGAGGTGCTGCCTCTGGCTTCCTGTTGCTCTTTTCTTGCACAGTCTAAGCTTGCCAAGACAGAGAACATTCTTCTGAAGCGCCTGCTGCATAGCCAGTATTGCACCGGTTTGAGCAAAGCAACTGAAGGAATAAAAATGGGATGGATAGGCTTGCAGGGCTCTCATGAAGCCTTCTGATGATGCCAGTTTAAGGTTTAGTAGAAAGCTTTTCCTTCCCTTATTCCTTCTACTTGATATCAACATGAGAGGGCAAGCAGGATGGCTGGCTAGATGTGCGTGAATGTTATTGAAGAGGAACTTGCATTTCCAGAGGAAAGAGGAGGAATTAGATGCCACAGTCTGGTGTGTGTCCCTGTATTGTAGCTACTTTTCAGCACTTCAGAGAGCATGCTGGTTGGAGAGTCACCATCATTTCCGCAGGTGCCTGCCTGCAGGCTGCAAAGCTGGGAACTGGTAATAGGAGAGTAACCTCAGTAAGGCCAAGAATATGAGCAGTGTTGTCTATGAGGCGATCATGGTTAATGAGGGATTTGCCATTGAGATTACTGCTATTAACACATTGATGGGTGATGAAAGGACTGGAGCTCACAACAGAATTTTGGATGGAAACAGGAAATGGTGTTCATAAAAAATGTCTTAGTTTTCATTAGCATTAAAATATCCCTCTGAGTTTCCTGGCCAGTTCTGCAGGAGTCAGGGCTAGGGTCTTCCCTATGCTATATTTTACATAGGCAATCGGGGCTCATAGTAGAGATGATATCTTTTATTAGACCAACAAGATTTTTGGAAAAAAAAAAAATCTTTAATTGCAAGCTTTCAGGCACAAACACCCTTCATTGGGCATTGGAGAAAAGATTGTAAAAGTTCTTCTGGGAAGAAATGAAAGTTCATATTTCATAGGATTTCACGGAGGAGTCAATAGATGGAAAACTCCTCTGGGCAGTCTGTTCATAGCTGGTATGAAGCCTCTCACCTCTTGTAAGGATTGATAATGCAAATTACCTTGAAACAAAGGCAGGAGCAGGATCTCAGGTTTTAGGTGGTCACAGTTCCTTCCTGCTTGGGAAAATATGAAGATTTCATTTTTTAAAAATTGGCTTAAATTCAATATCTTCCATGTGTCAGGTATCCAGGTTGTAGCCGTATTGGATACAATACGGCTACAACCTGGATATTTTACATAGTGCTTTCTCTGGGGGGACCTACTGGCCTTGTTTTTAAAACATGAGATAGAGCAGTGTGCCTGCCTTTCTGTGCATAAATTCAGGTCATGTGAGTGCAAAAGCACATGTGGTGTTGACTCTTACGATAATCCTTCCCTACATTTCCCAAGGTGTATGATTTCCACTGACTTTCCCACAGCTTTGCCATAGTTTAGCACCGTGTCATTATTTGCCTGGATATAGCTGGTAGGGAGCAGTGACACTTAAGGAAGAAACTGGTCAAAGAGAGAGAAAGAGAGAGGGAAGGCGATAGGGGAGAGAAAAGAGCAGAACATAATTTCCTGATGATGTGCTTTGCATGTGAAAGGAACTGCACCAAGTTGTACCAGCAGCACAGTGTGTGTCGTGCAGCTTGCTGGCAGGAAAGTTATCCTTCTTGCTATTCCAATGAGTCCTGCCTTCCCTTTCTGGAGCTGTTGTGTCCTACTCCCCTGCTCACACTTTCTGTCTCTAATGCTTTGCAGATGTTTCTACCTACGTAATCTGGAGGCATGAAATCAAGACTTGCTCTGAACTCATGCCTAATGCTGCCTTCCCCTAGTCAACCCAGCTGTGAATGGGTATCTGGTCCTTTGGACTGCGAGTTAAAGGTGGCCAGATGAGATGATGGCCACGTCACTCCCCTGTGCGTCATTGACTCTGAATCTAGTGTGCCTTAACCGTGCTAGCTAATGGTCCCTTAGGATGGGAGGACCTTTCACAATGACCTGAATGAGCGTGTACTCCCTTATACCATGTACCACCTCTCACATATCCCTTGCTGCTAGGGGCTGAACATTTTCTGTTGCCAGCACATATGTGATTTGTTGAACACCATCCTCTGCAGTTGTTGTAACCCCTGCTCTCATAGGTTCTCTCTGTGATTCAGTCTCAGCACACCATATTTATTTCCAGTCTGTGTTCATTTGCATTTGTCTGGGGTGGTTCTGTCATTTGTAACCTCTCCAGGTCCCCTTGTATTATTTATATCTTCAGTGATGTTTTCAACACCTCCCAAGATGAGATAAACTGTGAAGATAATTAATTGGCTTGATCGCAGTTGAAATCATTTATGTCCCTTCCACAATCAAATGAGGTTTAAAAAAAGATAAATCAAACTGGATTCAAACCATCAGACAGATCTTCATCTGACTTCAATGGAGCTACACCGATTTACACCATCTGGCCCCTAAGCTTTAAACTTAATTCACCAACAGAGCTTGTGCCTCGGCACAGGCAGGACTGGGATGCTGTCTGTTGTTAGCATGAAGGATTTTAGGAATTTGTTGTGACCAGTTCTTAAAGTAGCAGTATTTGGCCAAGTATAACATTAAGTGGAGATGGAGACTATTTGGATCTGTATTTCACAGGAACATGGAAATTCTGAGGATGACGTTATACATTACACTTAGACCAGACTACAGGCACTTAAAACATGAGCATCCACATGTTAAAACTTGTTAATTCATGCTAAATGCCCTCTGAGCATCTCAAAGTTACGACATTTCCAGTGAGGGGTAACTCTGGGCTGTGCTACCTAGCTTGTTAGGGTAACTTCAATCTGCTCCAAAGAGATAAAACTAGTAATTTGCAGTCCTCTAGCATCACAGGATGCACCATTCCCAACCTCTCTCCTCTTCCCATCCAGAGCAAGGATAGATAAGCCCAGGTGTCCTTGCTCCTAGCCACACACCTCCTCACCAGCCTTGTGACAAGTCAGAGCTGTGCAACTGTCTTAACCGTAAATGCATGACTGCTCACAATACATTCTGCCTGTAACACTGCTTAGCATTCCACAGATGTAATATGGTCTAAGGGTGAAGTCTTATGTTACTGGCCTTGCCTGTCTGCTAGTGGTTATGTTCCCAGTTTACGACCCTGTCCCAGAAGATGGCCAGTAGCAGATGCTTCAAACAATGTATAAATATCATGGATTACCAGGGAGCTCAAGGCTTGGTCTGCATGCAGCCTCAGGGAGTGTCCCCAGGATTTGTCACAGGGACTCCTCCTCAACGCAACTTATTTTCAAGGGGGGGCTCAGCTGCCAGCTACAGGACCCCTGCTTCTCCCAGTGGCCCCTCCAGCAATCAAATGCCCTCAAACTACTGTTAAGGACATCGTCCAAAATCTCCCCCCTGCAGGGAAGCACTATAAACATTAGGTAGCTGCAGTAACACTTGGAAGCCCAGTGGGTGGAACTGCAAAGCAGGAGGGCAAACTGAGTCACAGCTGCTCATAAAAGTTGTGAATATTCCCTCTTTCTCTATAGCAGTGTTTTTCAATCACATTAGACTTCAGGCACCCTTCAGAAAACACCAGCTCTTTGCTTTCACTCAATTTATTGACTACAGAAAAATAATAGTGTTATTCTTCTGTTGCAAAGAACACAAAAAGGCCACACCAGGGCAAAATGGGTTTGCCACTATGGATTCCTACTTGAAATCGCTGAACTATCTTATGAATCGTGTAGGCCTTTGTATATCTAGCCATGCTAACATTTCGTGGTACTCCACTGTACCCTTAAAAGCATCTCATAGCACCCCAGAATCACAGATCTATAGCAAGGAACTCCCTAGTGGAGTCCAGCGGAAAAATTGTCTCAGAAGAGGTTTCTTTTCACCTGAGGCAGCTAAGAGTTGGTATATACTCTAGAATGTGAGGGTTTCTATCTGATGTAATTTTTGTTTCCTAGCTACCATAATTGCAAATTGTCACTTAGACATTGTTTACTGTTGCTAATATTATTTTATGGGTTGTAGCCATGGATAAGCATAGTGAGATTTCTTTAACTGGGAATTGCTCACTTTGATGGCGTTCCTTTTTCAGTGCAATTCCCTCCCACCCCCCTGCATTTTTTTACTTTAATTCTTTGGCATAGGCTCTGTCACTTGCAAAATGTACAGCACCTTGCACATTGGGGCCCTGACTTGGTGGGCTTGTAGGCATTACAAGAATAGACATGCTAAATTATAAGCACTGGGAGTCTTTCACCATTAACATTTGGGGCCAGTTCTATGTAACGAAGATATTTGCTGTGTGAAATTCGGTAATTTTCTCTCAGTTGTTCCATTTTAAAATATCCTGGCTGTTTCTTTTTCCCCTTCAAAACAAAGAATTTGTCAACACTTCATTGGAAAAACAAAAAAACAATCGAGTCTAATGAACTTGTTGCTAACTGCAGTATGATGATATGGTGGGCTGAAATTAGCCAAACTGTAATTAACTTAGCACAACTCATCACCTTATGGACGATTCAGAAAACAGGTGTGTTCATTTCTGTTTCCTTTAAAGGCTTTGAATTGCAATGTGGAGATCTTGGCCCATATTCTAATCTCAGCTTTCCTATTATAAAACCAAAGGAACTCCACTGATTTCATTGCCATCACATTGGAGTTCCACACATATACTTGGATCAAAATCTGTGCCCTTGTGTATGATGGCTATATAATGTAGATCCACCTGTGCAGGGGCTGAATTCTTTTTGTTCTCATTGCAAGTGCAAAATCAATCCACTGGTAAGAGCTAAAATCTGTTCTTCCAAGGGAAGTTGCATTTAATCGCAACTAAATTTAACATGCATTAAGAGATTTTTGGCAGACGTTTACATGTGCAGGGACTTGGAAGTCCCTGAAGCCCTGCCATGTGCCCTTAGTGGCTGGTCAGACCCGGCACTAAAATCTACACATGCATTAACGTGCTTTCACTAATCATGCCTAAACTTGATATCTGCATTTTCAGGTATCAAATTGAGATGTGATTAGCTTAATTTCGCCATGTTTAATGTGCATTAAGAGCACACACATGTAAACTTGCACCTGTAATGAGCATTAAATTAGGCTAATGTGCATTAACATGTCTTGTGTAGATGCACTTCAAGAGTGTAAGCAGCTTGGCTGCCAAGCTCCAGGTAGGCACATGTGTGCAAACCCAGTGGAAGTAATGGGGCTGTACATGTCCCCTAGGGCTTGAAGACTCAGGAAGACAACATGTGTTGCACAGAACTTCACTCTGGAGGTGATATATGAGGAGGGTCCAGCCTGACTCTCAGATCCCAGAGGGGTTTTCAGGGCAGGCACTTAGACCAAATCTCTTTTAACTTATAGACACAGCTCATTAATTATAGAGTCATAGAGAAATGATGGATGTGGAACCTAGTCGTGCCTTACTTACAGAGGCACAGCTCAGGGTACAGCTGCACACCAAGAAGACACTTCTCCAGCAGGTCTGGGAACTCTTGCTTCAAGTCATGGCAAGAAAGGGTCTCTACAAAAGTCCAGCCCAGGGGTAGGAGGATAGTTCTTCCTGGCTGGGGGAAGGCACTCTCAGGTGCCTGTGACAGGGCGTTGCTGTGTGGCAGAGTAGAGAGATCTCCTTTTTTCTGCTCCTGAGCATGGAACAGCAGGGCATGTGCAGAACTGGCAGCCATGGTGTTGTAAAGGAAAGGAGCAGACAGCAAGGGGTGCTGCCAGTCTGTGACATGTTGATTCATGAGGACTAATTGGGGGGGTTGTCTAACAAAAGTGACCAAACAATTCTGGGGCCCTTCACCTCTGCTCGTGCTATTCCTCGGTCTGCCTGCTATGCTGCTGCTGCTGTCTCTCTTCCCTTGCCCAGCTTCACTGCACTGGGCATTCACAGAAGGTATATCTGCACTGAATTGTATGGGAAAACTGGATGTGGCCCTAGGGATCTAGGTAACTCCAGTGCCACTATCACCTGGCCCATCCTCCCTCACCCTGTTCTCCCTCTGAATTCTCAGTGTCTCACTTGGGCCTCCCAGGACTACCCTGCTTTGTGATCCCACTCTCCTTGTTTAGGAGCAAACTCTCCTCTGCTAGTAAGACCCTCCTGGCTCCTCTTCCTGGAGCCATCCCCCAAAATGGCACTGCCTGGCAATTTGCAGTCTCCTGGGCACACTGTGTTGACTGTGGCATTTGTCTTTCTTACAGGAAGGGGCCTGTACCAAGCTGGACGAGGACATCCTGGATATTCCACTAGACGATCCTGATGCCAATGCAGCAGCAGCCAAAATCCAAGCCAGTTTCCGTGGTCACATGACTCGGAAGAAGATAAAAGGGGGTGAAATAGACCGTAAAAACAAGGACAGCGAGTGCACAAGCAGCTCCCGCGTAGGAGACCTACGCAATGGAGACTAGCTGGCCAGGTAAGGTCCTGGCCACTGCTCTCACCCGCTGCCACTGGGGCTCAGCTCCCGCTCTCTCAGACACAGCTACATCTGAAACACGTCCTGCACACATGTGGCGCAATGACTTCAGGGTAAAAGGCCTGAATCTGGGAGATGCTGAGCACCCTGTAATCCCAAAGGGCCAAATCCTGACACACCTGTTCAAGAGCTCGGGAAGTTTGCTTGAATAAGAACTAGGGTTGGGGTGGTCCGCTGACTTAAAGAGGACTAAAGTCAGCGTCTCTCAGTGTTGAGTCCCAGGTAAGGTGGTGGTGCCCAGTTAGAAAGCATCGGAAATGTGTACAATCTCCCTTCCCACCACTTTCCTTTTGGGATTGAGCTGAAAGCAGGAAGCTCTGGAAAGTGGAAATGTCTAGTCTGGGCCTATAGATCCTGTGGTTGGAAGCTGTAGAGTGGTCTGAATGTGAGAGATCTGCCCTAGTTTAGATAACGGCACTGTTTTTTTAATTTCTTTTACTTGTAAACAGGAAAACAGCTATAGAAGGGGAAAGCTTGGAAAAGGGAACAGAGCAAATCATCAGAGACACCCACTAGGAGTGGGATGGGAATATGTACTCTAGGAGATATGCCTTGAGTAGGAGAGACTTGCAGCTAGGCACTGATGTTAGGAGAGTGGAGTGTTCAAGAAAACAGATGAGCAAGGACAGATGCTAGTGTGGACTTGGGAGGACGCATAGCAGAAACTACCACAGTGTACCCAGCTGTGTGAGCCCAGCATGTCAATGAGATCTGGGCTCAGCGTGGTCAGAGAAGAGAAGGCCTGAGGTGTGCTCTGGCACCAGCTGTGTGTGGAGCCTGCTTTCCTTTCTCTCCTGTGCTGGCAACTCCCATTATATAGGAGTGCTTCTTGCTCCAGTCAGATCTGTAAAGGGCCCCTGTCAATCCCATGCAGACTCTGTTCCTTGTCAGCCTGCAGGAGTCCTTGCTTTGGTTGGTGTCCCTCCCCACGTCCCTCTCTCTTCACAGAGACAAGGCTGAGGGCCTCATAGCTCAGACTGGGGTTGTTCTCTTTCAGAAAATTGTGAGGTGTGGTGAATAGAAGCTGGGAACTGAAGAGCAAGGAGATGATTATGTTCAGTGACTCTTCCTTGGGCCTCTTTCCAGCTGGGTCCTCCCCTGCTCATGGAACCCCTCAGCTAACACCGCCGCTCTCAGCTCTCTGAATGAGTGCTTCCCCCTTGCACCCACATCCCTTAGAGTGGCCCCATGCACTAATCTAGAACTTGCAAGGATCACAGTGGGCTTTCTGTTCTGCATCCCACAGCTGGTCTCTGGCCACTGTCTTTGGTATGGATAGCATATTGTTGTCTTTCCTCTGGAGCAGGAGTGACTTTCTTCCTACCAGCAGGGAGAGAAGGACACTAGGTGGAAAAGTATAGAGCAAGGTGAATTAAACCATAACTAGTCACAGTGTTAGGCTAAGAGGGGTCCTTGGCTCTGCCTGACATAGAGTATAAAATCAGAGCAGCAGTGTCACTGTCACCTAGACACCCCTCCCCAGGGCTCTATCTCCCAGCACTGGGCAGCATCTGCGGGACCTGCCATTGGGCAGTTTTCCTGCCTAGGCCATACCAGGCATAGTGACAGGCAGTCCCTGCTTTCAGAAGCTCATGGTCTACTGGCTGCATGGAGAGAAGGCCAGATGCATCAGGCAGCCCAGGAGAGGGGTTTGCTCAGCACTCTCTGTCACTTTCCCTTTCTCCAGTAGCTTCTCTTTTCCCTTCTGACATTGTACTGAAGCAGAGAAGGACTTGGGTAATATGGGTGGGTCTTTACAGGCTCCCAGGTAAAAGTGGGTCTTTGGGAGGGATTTGGAGGAGAAGAGAGGCCCCATGCCCTGGCAGGGGTGCTCATTCCAGGCACACAGGAGTGTGCAAGATCCATAGATGGGAGTGAAGACAGAGACGAATGGGGCTGAGGCTGCCACCATGGGAGCAAGGAGGCCAAGCTGAGAAGCTAGATCCATGCTATAAGTTTGGGCAGAAAAATGTGGGGATTGGAGGATGAAAATCCTGTGTGCGGGGCCCTGGAGGAGCGTGGGGGCTGTCAAAGGGCAGAATGACATGATCTGAAGCAGTCAGTGCCACCTCCCGGGAGTTGTTTTTTTTGAGTCATAGCTTCCATCTTCTTGGTGAGCAGACAACACTTACGATGTACACTTACCAAACACCCCTGCTTTGCTTCCCTGTGCCTAGTCTATTGCCATCACGATTAGTGAGTCTGGCCCACTGGTAACTAGCAGTTTATGCAAGCTGATTACCAGCCCAGGTGAGGGGGCTGGCCTGGGGTGCTCCCTGGGAGTAAACAGAAATATCCTAGAGATGGCAGTGTCTCATAGTGGGTGCAGACAGAAATGACATTTGTTACTTGATCATCTCCTTGAAAGCACTCTAAAGCTGTGCCCAAACAGAAGAGCATAGCTGCGGTGTGCTCTGATCATGCAACAAATTAACACTCATTGTATGAGGGTTCAAATGAAGATGTTCCGAGTGGAGCACCTTCATTAATTTCTGTCTGCTCCAGCTGCAGCATAGCTGGGCCCTGCTGCTGCCTTTGGGTGGGAGGGAGAGAAGGCAGGGGAGGGAGGTCTGTTCTGGTGTTTTCTGGAGTATGGGGAATGGGGGAGGGCAGGTGGATTGGAGCCCCTCGCCTATGTCTCTCCCATTTATTTTCCTAGCCCTGGCCCTGGCCCCCATGTTCTGGCCTAGATCTTGCTCAGCCTTGGCTGCATATAATGTTTGCTCCTGTTTTGTCATTTGTTGCTCAGATGCATGTTTTTGTGGTAGTGGCATTCTTTGCTTCTGTAAGAGCACCTGATTGCAGTGTGAGCTGGTAAGTAGCTCACACATTGCATCCTGGAGGCTGTATTTTGCAGTATTATAGTCTATGGTTTTTCATGACTTGAAGTTGAGGCTGCTTTGGAATCTGAAGTGCTGTCAAATGATTGCTTGTGTAGTCAAGTCACCCATTCGCTGCCAGAGCCAGCCCTGCAATACAGGCAGACCAGGCATCTGCCCAGGAGAACAAATGTGAAGGGTATTGTGATGAGGGTAAAGAGGCACGCATCTGTTTGACACCTGGCTCCCTTGGCCCATCTGCTTTCTGCAGAGCCTCTGCCACCCCCACCCCTCTTCTTGCAGGGCCTTTCCCAGCTCCATCAACACTTCCCATAATGCCTGCCCCACGCACATACAAAGCACCTCCATCCCAGGTGCTTTTCCTGGGCCTTGGGCCTTCTATGTCAATAGCAGGGTCTCCCCATTTAACTGAGCACTTCAAATTCCCCAAAGGCCATTCTATCTTCTGGCGCATCTCCAGCCTTGTTAGCAGAAGGTGCTTTAGGTTTTTAAGTGCCCTGCCATCTCCTTCAATAGCTAGCAAGTCTGACTGAGTGGGGAACGAGATGGCAATGCAGCTATTGTATGGTTACCAATGCCCCAGCAAGGCAGCTTGAGCAGCCCTGAAATGCTCTTTATTTTCTGGAGTTTAAGTGTGGGCAAATAGCTGGCATCCATGACAATCCGGAAGCAAGACCACTACAGAATCCCTCCTTAGAGCACACAATAGGCCTTGGGTTTTAGAGCTTGTCCTCTGATGTCTTCTCCTGGAATCCTGTGCCATTGTAGCAGCTGCTGCCCGCATCCCTCTGTCGCTTCCCCCACCCATCAGATTCAGTGTCCGCCACAAGTCCTACAAAATGTGACTAAATTGGAATACTAACATCCTGGCTGTGGGCTTGGCACCATCATGGCTGGGCTGCTGCCAGCCTGGAGTATCCAAAACATGGACCCTTGTGGGAGCATAAGCAGTGCCAAGAACAAGCTGGGCTGCCAGGGGAGGATGTTTTGCTGCTTCTACAAGACTGTCATTCTGGGCAATGCCTGGGCAGGCTGAATGAGCTGCAAGGGAAACAGAGAGAGCAAGAGGCTACCCAGGAAGGTTGAAGAACAGCAGACATAGAAACCTGGAAAATCGAGCCCTAGGTACGTGACAGACTGCAGCAGCAAACCAATGGGGTGGCAGGATGAAGGGGGCCCTGAGGGTGGCAGAACTGGACAGATCTCAGGCAAATTGGACAGACCTCAGACACAGTCCGATGGCTGGGGAATTGACTCTGAGGCCAGACTCAGAGTCACCATGGCGCTCCATGACCAGTGGTGTCCCTCAAGGCTCTGTCCTTGGACCTGTTCTCTTTAATGTCTTTATTGACAATGTGGACACTGGTGTCAGAAGTGCACTGGCCAAGTTTGCCGATGACACCAAACTTTAGGGTAGATCATCCACACCTGAGGACAGGCTGGTGATCCAGGCTGACTTGGACAGGCTCAAAAAGTGAGCAGATACAAACCTGATGACATTCAATGCTAACAAATGTAGGGTAGTCCACCTTGAAGAAAAAACCTTGCAGCACGCTTATAGGCTTGACAGTGCTATACTCACTAGCACCATGACTGAAAGAGACTTGAGGGTCCTGATTGACCACAAGATGAACATGAGCCATCAATGCAATGTCGCAGCTGGTAAAGCAAACCAAACTCTGGCTTGAATCCATAGATGCTTCTCAAATAAATCTCAGGATGTCATCCTTCCGCTGTACTTGGCCTTGGTGAGGCCGCATCTGGAGTACTGCATTCAGTTCTGGGCGCCACAATTCAGAAAGGACATGAAAAGCTGGAGAGAGTCCAGAGGAGAGCCACACACATGAGCAGAGGGCAGGAGAACAGTCCTTACGAAGAGAGGCTGAGAGCCATGGGACCCTTCAGCCTGGAAAAATGCAGGCTCAAGGGTGACCTGGTGGCAGCATATAAGTACACCAGGGGTGTGCATCAGGATCTGGGGGAACATTTGTTCACCAGAGCACCCTGAGGTCCAACAGGCACAAACTCCTTTAAGACTGTTTTAGAGTGGACATAAAGAAAAACTTATTTACTGTCTGAGCCCCCAAGGCCTGGAATAGACTCCCTCGAGAGGTGGTGCAAGCACCTACTCTGGACTCCTTTAAGAAGCATTTGGACGCTTATCTTGCTGGGATTCTTTGACCCTAGCTGACTTCCTGCCCTTTGGGCGGGGGGCTGGACTCAATGATCTCCCGAGGTCCCTTCCAGCCCTAATGTCTATGAAATCTATGAAATTGCAACAGGAAGATCAGAGCCCTGAGAGAAAGCTAGTGCCTCAGGAGACCTCAGTACTATATGTGTACTTGGCCATTTCTGCAGGCAGTTGCCCACAGAGGGATGCACTAATCAAAATACAATTATCTGGGCCTTGCTTGATTGCATTTGATGCCATATAGTGGGTATTACTGGGTAGTATCCTTTTAGATACTATATCATGTGCTGCTCTGTGTTCTGTGATCACAACCTGAGGGCGTAGCTAGGCCTTGCTTGTTGTCTCAGGCAGTAAATGTGGTTCCTGGGATCACACTGGGGCCGTGCACTTCCTGCACATTGCATGTGTTGTGTAATACTGCACCAATGTGGCATGTCAAGAGCACAAGACAGGCTGCACTTTTGGAAAGCAGAAACATGTTTGCACAAGGGTGCTAGCAAGCACCTCTCCCATGGCTGTGCTAGTAGACTGTGATGGCTACAAGCACTGCCAGAGGCAGCAGTCTTACTTCCTTTCCTGTCCCTTTCTACCTCTTTTGTGGCTCTTTTGCTACCTCCTGGCCCCTTCCTTCCCAGCAGTGGAGCTACAGCAAAGAGGCAATTAAGAGAGTTATCAAGGACATGACTGCTAGGAGCATTCAAGCACGTGAATGTGCCATACCAAATTAAACTGAACTTTGTACCAGGTAATACATTTTGCAGTAGCTTAATTTTCTTAGTGCCTTCAGTGAGGCCTGCCTGGACCAGAATGGGAAAAGACATGATGTTTCTAAAACTTACTTATTTGTTCCTTCTACCTAACCTGCTCCTACTTCTGGAGGAAGCCAATCCCTCCCTCTGCCTTATTCAGGAGTGACAGTCACCTAATCAAAGGGCTAAAGCAGAACCCTGTGACGGACCTGGCCAGATCACAGCTTGAATATTTATTGCCCACAACAAACTGCTCAAAGTCAGTCCAGGGCAGTGGTTCTCAACCTGACTAGACTCAAAGCCCCAGCTCCTAACTTTGGTTCATTGCTGACTACACAAAAACAGTAGAGCAATTCATTTTATTATTCTGCCCTGACCACAACATTGGATTCCTATTTGAAATCTCTGGGTTTATCTTGTGAATTATGTGTAGGTGTTTTCACACCTAACAGTTCTAGTACTGTGCAGCACCCTACTGTACCCTTAAAAGGAACTCATGGCACTCCAGGCACCCAACTTGAGAATCACTGGTCTAGGGAGAAAAGGGGTCACCAAAGTGCTTGAGGAATCAGTACCGCCAGATAGTGCAGACGGAGTTTGGAAGTGCTGCCATTGCTGTCTGATGTTTCTCATCGTAAGACCCTTGCAGCAGCGAGGTTGTAGTTTCCCATGCTTTATTTTGGCCAAGGCTGAATTCCTTTAGAACATTTCCTCAAGAATGGCTCAGCCTTCACCAAGATTGAGAGTGGAAAAAATAATGTTGTTTTGCCCATGCTAAAACACTGTTTTGTTGAGAAGCTTGAGTGACACCTGGCTGTGAAAATTATAGTGATCTCTGGGTTCAATAAACACATGCATATATGAATGAGAAGAACTAATAACAATGGACGTTATTGTGGAGCAGTAGGCAACCTCTGCAGACCCTTAGTCTGTCTCTAACTAACTTAACTCAGGGACCATCTCCAAAGTTCCAATTCTTCTACATTAGGGAGTATTTCTGAATTATAATTTTTATCACTACAGAACTGGGGCTTGAAATCTGGAAGCGAAAGGAGTGTCAATGTACCTTTTGCCTTCCCTGTGCAAACTCTCCAAGGCCTGGCCATGCTGAAACTTCTGAATGCTTGACTTGGCAACCTTACATTTCCCTTAATGTAGTTACTGTAAGTGCTAATAATGGGTTATACTTCAGGAGAGCCTGAAGGCCTGCCAGCAGCTCTGTTGTGCCAAGCACTGTACCTGCAGATAGTAAGTGACAGGCTCCACCCCAAAACATTTACAGTCTAATAGTGGCTTCTGCCAAGGCCTTTGTTAGAGGCTCAGCTTGCAGCTGCTTTTAGCTGTCAAGATATTTTTTTAAATTTATTTGTAGCTAAAATTATTTACTCTCACCCTTGAAAACAGGTTCAGCTCATATGTTAGTATCTCAGGAAGTTAGAAGCAATATCATCCATACAAACTCTTGGAGAAATTCCCCACCTACACTTTAGTGGACACTGTGATACCATAGTAGGTAGTAATGTTTAAAAGCTATCATTTGCCAACAGAGAGCATAGCTTTCCCCTGCACTGAGTACAGGTGAGGCCTGTAGCACTGTTTAGTGGCTCTTAACAGATACTGACTTTATACTTACTCACCTTCACGGGGCTCGTTGCCAACCCACTTGTCCCCCCCGCCAGATTTCTGCGCCAACGACAGGCAGGCTGAAGCCAGGGCCCTGCAGCAGTTAGGGCAGTGGTGGTGGGGCTGCAGCCCAGCTGAAGCCAGCTCCCAGTAGCAGCGGGGGCAGCAGCATGGAGTTGTGCCCCCCCACTGTCAACACTTGCGTGTCATCTATGGTGATGCTACGACCGGTCAATACTCTAGCAGAGAAGATGCTCTTGACAGCTCTTCCAGTGAGGCTGCAACGTTCTCTGTCAAGCCGGCAGTGCAGGGGCCTCCCATACCTTGCTGCACTTTCAAAAGCACCTGTGAGCTGGCGAGGGCAGGCAATGCAGCTACAAAGAGACTCCCACGCCTCAGTGCACCGGAGTTACAAAAGCTATTGGCTCTTCAGAAACTTACTCCCAGCCTCCTAGCAGCTGTAGGTTGTGCACCCCATGGGCTCCCATGGTCTCTATCACCGGAGAGCCTCATGAGGCAGGGCATTTTATTCCATTTTACAGAGGAAAACTGGGGCCTAGTGAGCCTGTGTGTCTTGCCTAGGATCACACAGGTTGTTTGTGGCAGAGTGAGGAATTTTACTGAAGTCTCCCAAATCCTGGCTGACATTAGCCACTGCACCACCTTTCCCTTCCACACTGAAGATGTCCTTCTCACCGTCCCAGAGAAAGTTGGATTCAGCATAGTTCCTGACCTTCCTCTGCTAGTCGGAGTGATGGTATTCTGCACTTGGCACTTGTCTCTGAACTTCTGCAGAGGAAGTCTAGAGCAGAACAGGCCCTGCTTAGCACTTTGATTCAGTGCTGGAAGGATTGCTTTGCAGATGGCATGAAATAGCCATAAAAGACAACTGTGGCTGAGCAGTGCCCTACCACTTCCCAGAGCCTCCACCACATGGTCATTGGCCAGTGAGAGAGCATATCACTGTCTGTGCTGCATTCCTGCCCCCCACATCTGTGTGAAGCTGTTGGGTGTCGTTCTGGAATCAGCAGCCTGAGCAAACTTCTCAGGAGTACCTCCCTTGTGGCCAGAACTGGGGCCTGAGAGGTGTAACACCGGGCTGAACCCACTTCCCCAGCCTCACGGCACTGGCAGCACTCCTGAGCTTTGCCTGTGCTGCAGAGCAGAACTGGACCCGATGTGTTGTGCAGTACTGTGGCTCCCATCCTCCCCGGGCAGAGTCAGTGTGTGGAAGAGGTGGGACGTGGTGCTCAGGGGCTGGGAACTTTCTGCACAACCTCTTCTCACATGCTCCCTAAGAGGAAAGCCAAAGAGGAGGCACAGCTGTATGTCCTAGATTTGTGTTGCTGGCAGCTCCTACAGTGTAGTAGTTATCATGGAAACCAAAAGCAACTCTCAGGAGAAAGCAAGAGCCCTAGATTTGAATTTAATTTCTCCCTTAGCAACACCATCCTGAACGTCTCACATCAGCACATGCTATTTTTAAAGCCTCTTGTCACAGTTTCCTGGCAGGGAAAGGTAAATATAATCTAGTCAATGTAAAAGCTGGCTTCAGTGGGCCCAATCCAGCCCTTCTCCTGCAAGGTACAGCCAGCGAGCACCTCCCCCCACCAAGTAATAGGGAAGCTGTTGGAGACTTGCTCCCCTCTGCCAAAGTTTCACGCTAGACTTCTGGGAGTGACGAGGGCCGAACGTTGATCCCAGTTAGTGTAAATCAGCTGCTGCTGCCACCACTGCAGTGAGGGCAGAACGCAGCCCTGTGGGGTTTGGACTGAGGCTTCTGTAGCAAAGGCACTTAGGGCAGCAGCCCCAAGGCTGCCTGTGAACTGTAGTGCAGCCCTCCAGTCCTGGGCACGGTGGGGATGCAGGGGCACACTATGCCTCCCGTAGGCAATGGCACACTGCAGTGCCTGTCCTGGGGGAGTTTTCCTCGTCGGGCTGCTTACCCACCCCTGCAACCTGGCCACACTTCCTGCAGGAGCTGGGACTGCTGGGAGAAGGCTTCTGGCAGCACACAGCCCTGGCTGTAGACAGAGTATCCCTCCCACACAGATGGAGTCCCTGCTCCCCTAGAAGGTTTCATCCCGCGCATTTAGCAGGCATTCTCACTTCCTTCGTACCCACCCCAGAGGGAACAGGAGCTAATTTTAGGCAAGAGCATCTGAGATTTTAATGTGCATGTTACCTCTTCTTATTCCTATTTTTTCTCTTCACGAATGGATTGAACTGTGATGGATGGTGCATTTTTTGTGGTAATGGTTGTGGCTTAGAAATAGGGAAAAGAGGTGTGTGTGTGTGTGTGTGTGTGTGTGCCCATGTATGTATTGTGAATGTGTGTGCTTTTTTCTCATGTGCACATGCATGTACATTTGCATGTGTATATATGCACATGTATATGTGAATATATCTATATACGCATGTGCATGAGTCCAGGCACATATTTATGCAAATGAGTATGTGTGTGCGTGTGCATGCATACACGCGCGTAAAGCAATGTATGAAGGGTCTCGTGTTTGGAGTCATGCAGGTGTGGAGGGACTTGGCATTGGTAATAATGATTAAAATCCAAACAAGGAAAAGAGAATCTGCACCTAGGAATCACACAGACTACATGGATGGGTGTCTGAATTCAGAGCTTGTCCTGCTGAAGATAGGGACACTGTGGGAAGCTTGTTCTGGTGGGGCTGTTTTGTGGTTGTAGGGAGGTGTCTTGCTGTACTAATGTGCAAAGAAGTACACTACGATCAATAGCACTGGGTGAAGATCGCCAGCAGGGGGGCACTGATAATTGCTTATTAAGAGCAGGGAGCTTCAGCTTCCCCATTTGTAGTATAGATGTGTAGGTGAGACCAGAATCAGACCCACGGCATAGTTAAGGTGCGGAGAGGGGATGGGGAGGTGCTGACATCAAGGCACTCTGTGGCCTTCTCAGGTGATCAGGAACAAGAGCTGGCGTGTCAGCTGCATCCCTCGCCTACATGCTAAGGAGCTCCCTTATAAAATCACAGGAGGCTGCTGTGGCAGGAGCTGAAAAGAGGAACAAATCCTTCCCAGTGGCAGCCCTACAAAACCACACTGTTCTGAGCCACAACCCCCTCTCCCTCCCTCCAGCAAATCTCAGTACTGGTCAGCACCTTCTTGCTCAGTACACTCCCATCTTGTCTGTGTCTCCCTGCAGATGAATCTGGTAGGAGACAGTGGGACCCATGCACGATGCTGCACTAGCTCTTTGGGTGGGTGGCCTACTCCGGCTAGGTCTCTGCAGGGGATTTGTGCTAAGTGTGAGGAGTTCATAGGGTGCTTCAGTCTGAGATGGACAGGGCAAACTGGCTCAGCCCAGAGCAGCTCTATGTCAGCTGACCCAAAACAAGATATGAACTCTGCACAAAATGCTGAGGATTTGCCAGGGGGTCATTCTGAGGAAGAATAAACTGGAGGCCTTCAGAGTGATTCCCCAAAAAACTAGGAGAGAGAAAGAAGGGGAGAGTCCCCTTCTGCCTCTTCTACCCAGCATGAGAGCACTTGCAGAGCAGGTTACAGTCCCTGCGGCAGGGCTGGGTGATTCTCTTCTGGGTGCTTTTATGAAGAGACCCACTCTCCACCTCTCGTGTTGGAGCTGCCCCGTGTGTGGAACTAGTTAAATATTCATTGGGCCATAGAGAGACAGACAGCTTCCAAGTTGCAGAGTTCCTCCTCGTGTCCACTCTACCCTAAATGACTAGGTACAATTGCATTAGGTATAAAAAGTGGGGCAGCTCTAGCAGAAGAGCTTCAGTGAGACAAACAGTAACTACCCAGCACATGGGGCACTGGGTCAGGTTCCCATTCCCTGAGCTGGCTGGTCCTAACCAGTAGGGTGCTGCCCATGCTGATGTGTGGGTCTGTCTTGTGTGACCAGCCTGGACATGGCAGGACCAATGAAAGCTTCACAGACCTCTCTACCAGACCTTGTTAGTGATGCTGAGGCCAGTGACATGGTGTGCAGCTGCACCTACAGTATGCCTGCGGCAATGCTAAGACATTGAAACCTGTATCTTTGAGAATCAGGCTTTATAACTATCAATGCCTAAATGGCTGGGACTCTTCCCTCCAGCTTGTCATTGTCCCTGCAGGCATGAGACCCAAAGTCAGCCCAGCATTACTGCTTGGCCACAGGCAGGAACCCTTGCCTCCTTGTTGTTCAGTAATGGGCTGTATCCTCATGTAGACCCTGGTCTGGTTTGCTGCCTCCTCCCACCCACAGCAGGCTCTCATCCCTGCTCAGGGCTGTTCACACAGTTCAGATGCATGAGCCCTAACCCAGGACTGTCAAAGTTAAGGCCCACAGGCTGGGTCTGTCTCCTGGTGCTGACCCTGGATCTTGAATTGACTCATGGCACATGCAGCATGTACCAACCTGGCCCTGCATGCCAGGCCCAGCATGTAACCATGTGTGGCACCCACACAGTGCCAGTCAGACCGTAATTGGATGGGGCCCTACAGCATGTCAAATCAAGGGCCTGTGGCACCCACTCCAGCTGGTCCAGGGCTATTCTGCACGCGACACTTGTACAGGGCCAGTCCAAGATGTAAGTCACACATGGCACCCACCCCAGCTGGTGCAGGGCAGGTGCCTCATGCAGCGTAGGGCCCAGATGATCAGCTGGAGCAGGTGCATCACAGCCACAGACTAGCCAGAGTGTGCATTGGATCTGGCATGTGTGGAAGCAAGGTTGGGGGGTCTAACCCATTGGTGGGGCCAGCCATGCGCTGTTTGTCTGACCCATGGACTGGTCCCGTGCCACTCATCTGGCCCACAGGGCCAGATGAATTTTCCACCCCTGCTCTAATCTCTTGCTGCATTCACTGCGATGATCTTCATTGAACCTCCTCTGTGCTCTCTCTGCCTGAAGTACTCTCACACCCTTGCTCTTCTGGAGGAACAATCACCTGTGGGCCCAGGAGGCCCGCGGTCTTCAGTGGGGTGAGACTGAAAGGCTGGACTGACTCAGCTGCAGCTGCTTCTAAGACCCAAACCTAAAGGAGGATCACAACTCACGGGGGCTGGAGACTGGTTGGGCAGGGGCTGCCTGTGTGCCCTGCAGCTCCTCTGTGGCTGTCTGAACTGATGAGTGCCTCACTCTGAGCCCTTGTTCATTCGTTCCACTTTCCTCTTTTCTTCTCTGGCTCCAGTTCATTTCACGCTTTGGGTCCTGCCTTCTTTGAATCACATGCCTGTGTTTCTTGGGCAGCCTGTGCTACATAGGATTATGTGTCACCTGCCCTGAGGTTCTGCAGCACTTTAGCATTCGCTGTGAGCAAGGACCCCCAAGTTAAGGGATGGGCTCAGTTGGGAGTTTGCAGAACAAAGGCCTGATGGGCCTGGTCTCCCCATGTGAAATAAATTAGGACGGAGTAAGTGTAAGCAGGCACAGGAGAGCCAGGGGAGAGACTCAGGCTCAGGGGGGAGGCCTGCCAACCCTGCCCCACCCCCGGGGAGCCCATGTCTTCTTCCAGCTCGCTCCACCAATATTCTGGAGAGGAATCGAGAGTTGTGCAAGAACCGCTGCTAGTCCCGAGGGGCTTTATTATTCTTCACCAAATGTCAGCTTGTTAATTTCAGCACAGATTTGTTAGGGTGGCTGGAGAGAAGTGAACAGCCTGGATGTGCCGTGATTACCGATGGTGACGGCTCCAGGCCTGGTTCCCGTCTCTGGGGATGCTGAGTGCAGAGCAAATGCCACCTACACACCCGAGAGAGGCACTTTCTCTTTTATCCTGCCTCTTCCCTGGGTTCTTTAATAAGAGACATTATGTCAAGCTGGGGTCTTTTCACTTGGCAATGGCATGATGTAAATGATGGGGACATTAGTGTGGCAGGCACTGCTGTTTCCCCGGTCACTGAGAGGACGTGGGGTGCTTATGCTCAGAGTTGCAATTGATTCCCCTTGCAGGGGGCTTTTTCAGGCATGCCCTGGGGCCTGGGAGAATGCAAGGGGCTCTCTTTGTTGTTAATTAACTTGAGTTTGCCAGGCTCCGGGGCAGGGGGTAGCATGGCATACAGCATCTCTCCAGTGCAGGACCAGCACTCACTTTAGAGGTGGGGAAGATTCCCAGAATCCTTTGTGGAAAGAAAGGCACAGGGCCTTCAGGAGGGAGCAAGAGTGATGCCCTGCCTTGGCTCTGCCTGGGACAGGGTTGTTGGGGCTGTGACCCTTCGTACCCATCTTCCTGTGGAGGGCTGTAGAGCTCTGCAACCCCCTTGGCTACCTGGCCCAGGGCAGGTCTCTCCTTTGCTGGAGGGGGGAGGGGTTGATGTGGGGCAAAGAGGCTCTCTCTGGTGGGATCTGTTTGGCCCTGGAGTGGACACTGATCACTCTCCTGTGCTGTGCTCCCCCCATGCCAGCCCCACTCTCCCATGCCCTCCAGGCCGGAGAAGCCTGCACTGTTTCAGCACAGTGCCTGGTCGAGGCGGGGGAAGGTGCCTCAGGCTGGTCACACGCCAGCCTACACTCCTTCCCCTGCAAGCTGCCAGTTCTCTGCCTTGGACAGGCAGCACAGGTGGGACTGTCCTGTCTCGGCAGGAAGGGAATGAGGGGAAGGAGGGGTGAAGGCAGGGAGGTGCAGGAGTAGCTCTGGCTCTCACTCTGTTTTCGCCTGCAGTGGCTGAGAAGTGACAGATGGAGCATCCCCTTTGCAGAGAAGATGACGCCCAGCCATGTTCCTGACTCCCCCAGCGCCCCATCAGCTTTCAGAAGAATCAGTCTCGCTTCCTCACATTTGGTCCCAAGGATGTGCTGCTCTGGCCTCCCCGGACGCTCCTTTGAGTTTGTGCCATCTCCACATCTCAGCCTGGGGATTAGCACTTCCTGCCTCCTACAGAGCATAGACCCTGCCCTCCCCCCATCTCTCACCTTGATTGTCTATGCATCCCTCTCCTCCCCTGATGCTCTTGCCAGTAGCGTAACTAGGGCAGGGTGACTGGGGAAGCAGCACCAGATGCTTATGTCGTGGCAGAGGGGACAGAAGAATAATAGCTGCTGTTGCGACTGCACTAGCAGCACTGACAGCCAGAAGTTGCTGCTGCCTCCATGCATCACTGCTGCCCCGGGTGCTCAGCTGCTCTGTTATGCCTCTGGCTCTTACACTATGTATGTTCCCCACCCTTGGTCCCTGCTCTGAACAGGGTCTGAGCTCTCCAAAGGGCAGGCCACAGTTGCACCAGCTTGGCAGGGCAGACTCTTCCCTTGGTCTGGGAGGTGGACTGCTCACAGCCTCAGCTGCACCATGGTCTCAGCACAGCCCTCCCATGCATGCTGCATGTTGGCTTCTTCCTTGCACTCAGTGTATTAGCCCAGTTAACAGTCCCAAACTCAGCACTATGTCTCGCCCAACTGTCCCCCAGGCTGAGGTGCTGTTGTTTTCTGAGCCCATTTCATGTAGGTTTTGGGCTGGAAGAAAATCTCTATTCTACTAATGGCTGGAGAACAGCCAGGTTCCTGCTGCTTGTTATCCTGAGTCAGCGGTCGCAGTCAGGCCTGCACCCCAGCCTGACCTCAACAATGCTGTACCTCTGGAAAACCTTGATTCCTGGGGTGTACACTTGGCCTCCTTTCTGGTGACACACAAAAGGGAGCAGAGCAGCAAAGTATGGAAATCCCCCTGCCTCTTTACCATGCCACAGCTGTGTGCCCCTCCTGCCTCAGCTTGCACCACAGCCCCTGCTCCATATGCATGCTGCCCCTGCATCGGCACAGCTGGAAGGAGCTGGCGCCGAGTGTTTTTTTCTATAGTACTTTTTGGTTTGCATGTGATTTCTCTGGAAAAGTTGGAATGTTAATAAAGGAATGTTGATATGAGCCCTGAAAGCCTGTTTATTCTCATGCCTGGAGAGCCTCTGACCCATGCACACACCCCTCTTAGGGGACCACCTCACACCAGTGCAGAAGAGCTCCAACTTTGATTCTTTGCCCTACCAGAAAGGATCATCTCACCAGGAACCTTACCCATCTGGGATGAGAACTAATGCTCCCCTGTGCTGGCTTGCTGCCACTCCCTGCATGGAGATCTCCCTCCCACTATGATAACAGTGGTGCAGGGACCCCCAGAAGCCAGAAAGCAGTCTTCTTCAACTCACAGATGAGTCAAGGCTGCAGGTGTCTGTGAAGCTACAGGAACACAAAGTCCCCATGCTGGAATGGGCTGGACACTAGGGCAAGCCATGGCTGTTTGAGAAGTCGCATAGCTCCTGCAACCCAGTGCTGAGACAGTGCTGGCTTAGAGTGGAAAGCTCCTAAAGAGCCATGTCCCTGCCTCTCCTAGACAACATCACCACAGCACTAAGCTCTGACACTGGAGCCCTTCCTTCCAGGGTCCCAGAGCCCCGTACATCTGGGGGCACACAAGGGGCGAGCCTTGCCCAGCCCACATAGCAAGTCAGCAGCAAAGCACTGAATAGGTTACCAGCACAGCCATACTCCCTGCAGTACCTTGGGCTTCTCTTGGAGTCTGGGCCCATTATTTAGACCCTAGTTTACCTAAGGGCAGAGGTCTGCTCCCCCAGGACACGAACATGACTAGGAAGCCATGCTAGCTGTCCTCACTGCCCTGAACTGTCCTGTTCAGTGCACACATGTGTGGATGACAGACCAGCACTGGGCCTAGACACCACTGGAACAGAGGCTGTTTAAGGAACTAAAGCCCCCTTGCTCCCTGCTTCCTCCCATCTCTGGCAGGCCATTCTCCCCCTTGCAGCTCAGCAAGGCAGCAAGGTGCAGAACAGCTGCTCTGGGTAGTGCTGGTGTTTGCTGTGTGGTACAAGGCTGAGCAAGGTGAGACTTTGCTAGTGTATATGCAAGTTTTCAGGTCATGCTTTGATGTCTCAACCCATCAAGAGGTGTTTTCTATACCTTTTGCTAGGTCCTGTGGCAGGCTTTGGGTTCAGTCAAGGGAACCTGTGGGGGGCACAGGGAAGATCTGGAGTAGAACAGAGTAGTCTATCATGTGCATCAACCCCCGATGCAGTACGGTGGGACTACTGCCCTGGCTAGAGCTCCCAGGGCTCCAGAGAGCCATTTTGGTTTGGATGTCCTGATAACATGGCTCCAGGAGATGCCCCACCTCTGCCAGGTTACAGGTCCAAGCCAGTGAGGAAAAAGGCAGAAACCTCTGAAGTGATGTCCCACAGCACAGCCCTGCCCAAGGAAGCAGATGGTCTGGATGGATACAGGCCCCAGCATGTGGGCAAGACCTCATTTAACGAGCAGAGCAGAGGCCCTCATGACTCCCCATTAGCTCCACTTTCTTTTCGATCTGGTATTTCCCCCTCTCCTTCTGGCTTCTGCTCCAGCTACACTGAGGTGCATTTTAGTTGCAGGCACACATCTTGGTAGGTCTGAGTCCTGGGGCCAGGCAGAGCAGAAGGCAACAGCATCAAGAGACATATACATTTGTGGGGAAATAGCCCAATAATGACTACAGAAACCCCTGCATCCTGAATGGTTAATAAGCCCTTTATGTCAGACAATCAAAGGACACGGCTTTTTGTATTACATGTTTATGATGAAATGTTGGAGGAAATGCTACAAAACCAAGAACACATCCAATGTGAGAAGTGCTGCCTAGGGAGACTGGAGGTCACAAAGGAAGGGGTCCTTGAAGTGGGTAAAACCTCCTTCTGCTGCAAATATGCCACAATAAAAAACTTAATTAATAACAAGAAAGAACGTAATATATCAAAAATAGTAGCAGTTCCTGAACAGAGCAGGAACAAGCCCATCCCTGCCTTAGACAACAATGTTGAGTCTGGACTTGGTGGTGCTCATGGACTCTGCTTGTGACGATGGCCGTTCCAGGAAGCGGTTTCCAGGGTCGCTGTCTCTCCTCTGCAAGGAGGTTTCTGTGATCCCTGGGGCAGTGGCATCCTCCCTTTCATAGAAGAGAAAATCAATCAGAAATGTAAGCTTGGGACTTCAGCTGGCATAAAGCATCAGCAGACCTAATGCTGACTGCATATTCCCAAGACTGCTCGTGTCCTCCCCTACCGGTAACATCAGCCTCCTCAAGCCCTTCTGCATTATCCTCTCTCCCTTCCATGTTTAAGTGTTCTGGGGACATGCAAGACAGAGCACTAGTCTATCACTAGCAAAGACAGTCTGTAAAGCTGGATTCAGCACCACTCAGCCATGTCCTTCTGCTTGCAGCGCCCACCCACTGGAGGTCTTCTCATCACAGTGAACATGCCCAGTCTATCTGCAGTACCAGCAGTCCCACACAACGAGATCCCTGAACTGTGCTGCCTCTGTGCACACTACTCTAAATTTGTACCATTCAGCTGTTAATATGTTGGCCATGGTAGCAGGCTACTGAGCGCCTCTGGCATTGCAGCCTTCCCCTGAACACTCACCAGAACAGCACCCTTCCCTGACAGCCAGTGTTTTTTGCCAGCAGACCCCCTGACAGCCAGCGTTCCTGGGCAAGGGGGGGCAGGCGAGAGTGCTGGTGCCTGCCCCGCCCCGAGAGTGCCAGCTGGGGAGTGGGGGCACCAGGAGAAGTGGTCCCCCCACGGCTGACTGCACTCACCCGGAAGCCATTTGCAGATTAGCTGGATTGACTGTGGGGGGACCGCACCCCCCCACCCCTCCCAGCTGCGGGGTTGCTGACTGGGGCAAGTGCCCCCCCTGACTCAGGAGGCACCAGTCACCCATGCTGGGCACTATCTCTCAGTATCTGGTTGTTCGTTCTGTTTGCCATAAGTCTAACCAGCCACTCACCTTCTCCTCTGGCTACAATGATGTCCATTGGATCAGCCATAGAGCAACAAGAATAAGAGGTAACAACAAAGCAGCAGACTGGCAAGACATTCATATTCCAGCTCCCTCCAGCCCACAGTCTTTTGGGGCTCTAATGCCAGGCACACAGGGCTGTGCTCTGCCCCAGACCTAGAAGGCGTGTTACGCACACAGGGCCAACCCAATCCTCAAAGAACCGTGGCTACAGTGGTCAGAGCTGGTATCAATAACAGCCAAGCTAGGAATCTGAAAGCTTGATCAGCTGCACTTGCCCCCACAAGATGAGCTCTTGCCCAATGGGCACAGGCACCCGGGAGCAAGATTAGAACAGGTGGGGCCAGAGCCTTTCCCTGCTAAGTTACAGGTGAGATCTCGGCTGTGTCAGTAGTGACCCAATGGGCTATCAGGTTAGTAGCCAATGCCCAGTTCAGTGCCCTGAGGGTACCATGGAGCCACCCCTGTGGAACTAATAACTTCTGCTAGCACCGTCAGCAAAGAAGCTGAGCACTGCCTAGGCTGCCCCCCTCGCTGCCGCAGGTGGGACCCTGGCAGGGAGGAGGGTGGTGGCAGGTGAACGAAGAAGTTTGCACCGATGCTCCCTGGGCTGGGCCTGCCTTGTGGCTGATGGATTCCAGCCTCCAGGGCTGCTTACCTAGTCCCGTCCATGAGCACTACATTCATCTCCAACCCTTCACAAGACCTCCCGCAAGCCAAATCTGAAGCTCTCCCCTAGTCTGGGTGCATACTGTCTTGTCAGCTCACTAATAAGCATCTGCCTTCATATGCCCCAGACTTACCATTTATGCTCTGATATGCATGGGTTTATGCACGGGGTATTAGAGCCCCTCCTGCTTTAGTAAGGTGAGAGCTATGGACAGTGAAGTGGTGTCAGAGGTTCTAACCTTAATTCATTCCCTGTGTAAGTGGATTGGGAATCCTTCTTGTTCCTCTTTCTGTACTGTAACGTATAGAGAATAATCACTG
Source organism: Crocodylus porosus (assembly GCF_001723895.1). NCBI lineage: Eukaryota > Metazoa > Chordata > Crocodylia > Crocodylidae > Crocodylus > Crocodylus porosus. The sequence goes on along the minus strand of NW_017728936.1, from coordinate 308,823 downwards.
TGAACAGGAAGAAGGCCAGGAAGACTCCTATGACAGCTCCCACGATCACTCCAGCTTTTGCAGTACCTATTGGAAACAAATTCAATCAACAGGCAGACTATGGCTCACCAGGAGACTATGGCTTTTCCACCCTCTTAAACTATATTTTTGTAATTAACTCTTTAGCAGTCAAGATTTGTCCTTAATGACACACACAAGATATCTAAAAACAAATGAAGCATGTAAGGGTCACATTTTCAGTTGTTTATATATTAATCCTAGGAGGCTGGGTAAGAAACAAGAGGAGTCAGAGACACACATGTATGAGAGGGAACATATGATAGATATTACTGGGACTTAGTGGGATAAGTCCTATAAATGGGGCACTAAAATTGATGGCTACAACTTATCCAGTGAAGATGGAATGAGAGAAAGCACGGGAGGCAGTGGCACTTCATGTCAGAGGCAATCTTTCCATTGGTGGAATAATAGACAATCCTGAAGCACAGGACTTCTGATGTCTATGGATCAGAGGAAAGCCAGATTCTTTGGGAAGATGAATCAGAGTTCAGCTAGTAAAAGTAAAATTGAGGTGTTGGTTACAGACCATCAAGCCTCAGAACAAGCTGCTTCTCAAGTATCTGTAAATTATGTGCTGGAAGAAAAACAGCATTTTGTGGGATGACTTCAAGCTGGGGAATGTTTTCTGGAAGTAGCATATGAACAGTAACAACACATCCTTAGCATTTCTAGAATAAGCATAGATGAGCAATATTGGAGATAATTTGGATGGGCAAAAACGAGTTAATTGCTGCCTTAGAAGTCATCTGCTGCTTAGGTACCAATGCTTGTGATCTGGTTACATTTCCTTTGTACAAACCAAATATGGCATCAACCAAATATGGCATCAACCAACCACCGCATGCCTGAAATTCTAAACTATAAAAGGGCTAATATCCCAAAACTTAAAGTCGTTGTTGGTCTAACCAACCAGTAATGCCAATTTAAAGTGGGAAGTGTCAAAGCAAAGCTGGAAATGGTTTATGGACATCTGATGGGGTATGTCTACACTAGATGCTTAATGCTCAGCAGACTAATTGTAATGTGCATTAGCGCATTGTGGCAAAAGCCAGGCTAGTGGGCTAATGCGCAGTAGAATTAGTCTACTGCATACTGAGTGTCATGAAAAGATCATGTGCTGGTGCTACTGCACACCAGTTACTGCACATTTAATTAGTACCTCATATTAGAGGTACTGAAGGTGTAGTAACAACAGCACATCAATCCACGTATAGACATGATCACTGAA
>NW_017728936.1:305481-307310 GCF_001723895.1 Crocodylus porosus | reverse complement strand
GTGAATGGCTGATGAAGTTAAAGAGCTGGCTGAGGCCATGCGGCGAGTCAGAGCCAAGATTAGAACTCAAAGCCTCCCAGCTCTGCCCTCGGGCATCCAAATGACCCTACCAGCTGACAGTGGACCTCTCTTACTAGACAGTCATGCTGTGGTAGTTACTTGCTGTACCCCATCCCTTTTGCTCAGGGTCTCTCTCATGAGACCTATTTTTGTGATGTATGAGTTCTGTTCTAGCAGATTGTTACAGTGGATGACAGTGTCACTGAACCTGGAGCAAGAAAAGACCTATTAAATCATGTAGGGGCATTTCTGAAGATCCTGTCCTTTGAGTTAAAGAGTCCTGTGAAGCAGCTACCCACCCTTGCTAAGTAGAAGCTTCTATAATCAACCACTCTCTTTCTCACTGAGATGGATACTCACACCTGAAATTTCCCTTGCCTTAAATGTATTCCCTTGCTTCTAGTTCTGTAGCTTTGTTCTCTCTCTCTCCATCTCCCACCCCCCATAATTTCTATGAAGCCTTGATATTTACACCCTTCAAACACATGCAGATGGCTATCAAGTTCTCCTTTTACTCACATAGTCAAGCTGTGAAGCCAGCTAACAGGGGAGCTGTCAGTGGATGAGAACTAATTAAAACAGGGAGCCTGACCCAAGTGGGAGCCATGTGCCAAATGAAGAAACAGGAAGAAATTAGTGGAGGCGGGAGTTAGAAGAAAAACCTGGAGCACACTCCTTAGATGGAGGTGGACAGCAGATGGGGATCCCAAGGCCAAAAGGATCTGCAGCACTAGCACCTTCTGAGCCTGGATTCACCTAGCTATCAGGCATTCCCGATCCCCCCTTGGACAGAGCCCCAAACCCTGGCCAGAACCTCAGTCAGTATAAATCAGCTACGCTGACTTCAGTGGAGCCACACCAGCTTACACAATGTGACTACCTGCCCTCAGACTGTGCGCCCACTGCAAAAAAGGTGATGTTGGAGACAAGACTGCCCAAGAAAAATGCATGCTGCTAACTGGAGAGATTCCTGGTCAGGGGTGCCCATGCCCAGCTAAGAGCTATGGCCATCTTTGCTGGACTTGGGACCACTGAAAAGCACGTCTACCCCCTCACTCCTGCTCAGCACAGGCCAAGTCCAGGAAACAAGGCAGCTGCGTTACAGCTACTCTGAGTGTGTGCTGAGAAGTCTGCCCAAGAATGGGAGCCCAAGGGAGGTGCTGGGCCCACCACATAATGCCTATGCTTTGGTGCAAGCCGAGGTGGAAGAAGTGGGTGGGATGTGCTTCCCAGCAGTATGCTTTCAGCACAGAGACAGTGCAGACAAGTCCTGTGCTACCTGGGAACATGCTGTGGAGCAGCCATGGGATGGCAGCCAGACTGCACAGTACAGAGACAGCTGCAGATTTCCTGGAGAGGCAGATCAGAGAGAGTTCCCAGGGAGCCCTGCACAATAGCTTGGATTGTAGAGAATTAGAGAAGTAGGCTGAGTATGAGCCACTAGATGGTACCAAAGACCCATGGAGAGGGTATGAGCTGGAGAAGAATCAGCTCTGAGTCAGGAGATCAAGGATTAGAATAGACTGAGCACACAAAATAGAAGAGAGAACTGGGCAAGAAGCACATACATGTTTCTCTACCTCTTGCCTGTCCTCCAGCTAGGAGACAGCAGGGTACAGTATGCATGCCTGAGACAGACTACCATTTTGAGCAAACAGAAAACCACCTCTGGATGCTGATGGTCTTGCTGGTTCCTGTTTGTCTTGTGCATTTGGGACAGTGCAGCTCAGGAGACCTCTGCTTTTGTCCCTACCTGGCAGCCAGTCTGG
>NW_017728936.1:284847-304901 GCF_001723895.1 Crocodylus porosus | reverse complement strand
TGTATTCTCTCATGGTATTCTCTGCCATGTTGCTGGATGGCTTCCAAGACGATGACCTTGGTATGGAGATCAGGTACCATTTTGATCGAGATATCTTCAACCTATGCAGGCTCCAAGCGAGCTTCAAACACCAGACAGCCACGCTTCACGACTTCCTCTTCGCTGATGACTGTATGTTTTGCGCAGGCTCACAGGCTGACATGCGACGGTACATGGATCTATTCTTATCAGCTTGTGACAACTTCGGACTCACTATTAACAGGAAGGAGACTGAAGTGATGTTTCAACCTGTGCCCGGCACAACACCCCAGGAACCACATGCCTCAGGTAAAGGCCAACAATTGTCGATGGTCGACAAATTTGTCTATCTAGGCAGCACACTCTCCTGTGCTGTCCACATCGATGATGAAGTCAATGCGAGACTAGCGAAAGCTAGCGTGGCCTTTGGCAGACTCTGTAAGTCAGTCTGGGACCACAGAGGCATCAGAATGTCGACAAAATTGAAGGTACAAAGCCATCATTCTCCTGAGCCTCCTCAATGCCTGAGAAACCTGGACTGTCTACCAGCGTCATGTCAAGAAACTAAACCACTTGCACCTGTGCTGCCTGTAAAGATACTAAAGATCAAGTGGCAGGACAAGACTCCAGACACCAAGGTGCTCAGAAGATCAGCTCTCCCAGTATTCACACTCTACTGAAGCTGGCGCAGCTGAGATGGGCCGGCCACCTCTCAAGAGTGCCCAACACTTGCCTGGCGGAGAAAATCTTCTACGGTGAACTATCAAATGGAGTATGCCATCCAGAACAGAGCACTGGCCTTCAAACAGCAACGCACGGTAGATACAATGAGGAAACGCATGGCCAGGAAAATGAAAACCTCTTGTACCCAGTCCTCATCACTTCCCTGCCCCTGCTGCAGCAGACTGTTCAAGGCAAAGATCAGGCTTATAAGTCACCTACATACCCACGCAACCTAACCTCCATCCCCCACCCCTTCCTTTCCCCTTCCTCGCTTTTCTCCTTTTTCCTTTTTTCTCCTTTTCTCTCTCTCCCCGCTCCCCAAATGTGTTCGTCTTTGCCCACGAAGGACAAAAACACAAGGCTTAGCCAGAAAAAAGACAAAGGTGATTTTGACATGACCAGGTACCACCACTGTGAAGGAGACAGACATCAGGAGGAGGAGGAGATGACGATAGGACAGCAGCTGTAAAGAGTCCCTTCCAGGGGCTTATCGGAGGAAGAGCTGAACACCAACACAGACCCCTGACCGCTAGCTGGAGGCAGCCACTCACTAATACCTCTGGTGCTTGGAGGAGGAAATTCTCGAGCATTTTAATGGAAGCCCCTGGGAAGCCCTAGTCATGGTCAGACTGTAAAAGCTTTCCAGAGTGGATCTGGTCATTTACCTTCACCATATTATGCACCTTGTAGGGGGTAATATTAATGTGCTGCCATGGTGAAAAGCTGCCTCAAAAATCTAGCAGCTTTTAAAAAATTTCCCATTGAGCTACAAACCCCTCCATTATAGTGTGTTTGAATGGCCAGCCTAAGATAGAGTACATCCATATACATGATAGTTTGGGTTCTGCTTCAATTCTCTGTCAGACTCATGACACAGTTACTAGGTATTCATAGGGAGCAAGCCAGGAGTGACAGTCTCAGAGAAGGCAACATTTCCTTTTGTTTAGCAGCAATCCAGGCTCTCTGACTAACCTGCTCATTCTTGTAAGAGCCCAAATATTCTGCAACTTTTAATTTGCCCCCAAATTTTCCAGGTTAATGTCTATAAGACTGACACAACAAAAGAGTCTGTTTGATTGACCTTGGTCAGTTATGTATATGTTACTCCTGGCATTAAATAAAGGCCAATATAGGAAACCCATTTTAAAATATTATGGGCCACATCATCCCCTTTCCTAAAACTGGGCACTTTTACACATACTCCAGGTGTGGAGGTAGGGGATGGTGCTTTAATTAAAGCAGCCCTGTGAGCTGCTCTAATTAAAGTCTGGCAGCATCTCATGTATCAGCATCTCTGCCGTTAAAAATGATGGCAGGGACACTTGAACTGAAGCTTGTTCGCTTGCTGCCATTTTTAACCACAGGCACACTGATACCCCAGATGCAGGAGGCTGCTGGAGCACAGTAATTACCATGGTCCAGCAAACTCAATTAATCGGCTGAGTCATGCTCAGCTTAATTGAGTCTGCTCCAACATGCTGTATTTACAGTGTGTCGGAGCAGCCTCCCTGCTCATGTACAGGCACAATCTGAACTAGGAGATTTGCACCTGTCACTCCATCATGGCTTAGAACAGGGGTGGGCAAGATGTGGCCCACCAGGCCAGTCTATCTGGCCCGCAGGGCCCTTAAAAAATTTAGAAAATTAATATTTATCTGTCCCTGGCTGCCAGTCATGTGGCCCTCGATGGCTTGCCAAAACTCAGTAAGCAGCCCTCCGCCCAAAATAATTGCCCGCCGCGGCTTAAAACTTGCTTTCCCAGTGGAAGAACTGGGTGGGTAGGTACAGCTGAGCCCCACAGCCCTTCGCCATCTTCAGATCTGCACAGATTTTAAATTATGCACAGAAGTCTGTGGCTTCTGCCCCACTTCCAGGTACTGCCTTCCTCTGTAACAGCCTGGCTGCCATAGGCAACCTGCTAGCTTTGAGGGGACAGGGCTGAAGGGCTAGAGTTCTTAACTGGTTCCCTGTACATCCAAACCATTCAATTTTATCTCTGCCTCCTTCCAGGACTTTATAGGTAGCGCTGGTCCCATGTTACCCCTCCTCTTCCAACAGTGCATAATCTATCAGTACTCTAATATGCTGATGCCCTGTGAGGACTGATGTAAGCAAGGAGGCCTTAGCAAAATGCCCAGGAAAAAGCCAATCTGCTTAATGGGTTTTTTGCATCAGTTTTTCACCAATCCCAAGGGACAGCCCTGCTCAATATGGTACGGGACGGCCAGGGTGAGGTAGAATTGTTACCCTTCATCAATGTAGACCATATGAAGGAACACCTTGAGAGGCTGGACACCTTCAAGTCAGCTCGCCCAGACAGATTACACCCAAGGGTACTCAGGGAGCTGGCAAGCATCATAGCTCAGCCACTGGCAAAGAACTTTGAGAACTCTTGGCACTCAGGTGAAGTGCCCAAAGACTGGAGGAAGGCCAATGTGGTGCCTATCTTCAAGAAAGGGAGGAAAGTAGATTCGGGGAACTACAGGCCCCTCAGCCTGACCTCTATCCTGGGGAAGAATTGGAAAAAATTATCAAAGGGTCCATTCTTGACAAACTGGCTGATGGCAACATTGTGAAGGATAGCAAGCATGGGTGTGCTGCAGGTAGGTCTTGCCTGACCAATCTCATCTCCTCATCTCCTTCTATGACCAGGCGACATATATTGCCTGGACAAGGGAGAAGAGATTGACATCATGTATCTTGATTTTAAAAAAGCCTTCAATCTGGTGTCCTATGATTACCTCATGGAAAAATTGGCCAACTGCAGCGTTGGCTACATCACAGCCCAATGGCTGGGGAACTGGCTCCGAAGTCAGACCCAAAGTGTGGTAGTCGATAGAAGTAAATCATTGTGGTGCACCATGACCAGTGGGGGTCCCCCAAGGCTCCGTCCTTGGACTTTACTCTTTAACGTCTTTATTAATGATGTGGACATTGGTGTCAGAAGCAGACTAGCCAAGTTCACCATTGACACTAAACTTTGGGGTAAAGCATCCACACCTGAGGACAGGATGGATGATGATTCAGGCCGACCTAGACAGGCTCATAAAATGGGTGGATGAAAACCTGATGGCGTTCAACACTGAAAAATGCAAGGTACTCCACCTTGAGGAAAAAAACCCACAGCACGCTTATAGGCTCGGCTGTGCTACGCTTGCTAGCACCACTGCTGAAAGGGATTTGGAGGTCATGATTGACAACAAGACGAATATGAGCCACCAATGTGATTTTGCAGCTGGTAAAGTGTGCAAAACTCTGGCTTGCATCCATAGATGTTTCTCAAGCAAATCCCAGGATATCATCCTCCCGCTGTACTCGGCCTTGGTGAGGCCACAGCTGGAGTACGGCATCCAATTCTGGGTTCCACAATTTAAAAAGGACATGGAGCAGCTTAACAGAGTCCAGAGGAGAGCCATGTGCATGATCAGAGGGCAGGAGAACAGGCCTTATGATGAAAGGCTGAGAACCATGGGACTCTTTAGCCTGGAAAAGTACAGGCTCAGGGGGGACTTGATGATCTTCCAAGGTCCCTTCCAACCCTAATGTCTATGAATCTATGAATCTATGAAAACACCTGCAGAAAAGGGGTGGAGAAAGCACCTTGTAGGCAGAAGCTGCACCTAGACACAAAGAGGCTGAAATAAACACAGATCATGTTACCAGTCACGTTGATGGTCACTTGGCAGCTGGCATGGCCAAACTCGTTGGAGGCAACACACTGGTAGGTCCCCGAAAAGGCCTGCGAGAGGTTGGTCAGCATCAGTGTCCCTGTTTTTTCATCTTTTAAGGAGGAAAACAACAAAATAATCCTTAGGGTCCTGACAGATATGCAGCTCCCTACTGTAACTCATGGTGCTCCACAGGAAGCACCATGAGTTACAGCGAGCCCTTCAACCTAACAGCTATTCTCTGTTGAACCTGGTGGGGTGGGTTAAATCAAGCTCCACTTTGGAGCCAGCTGGATGTCTGCAGCCTCTCTCCTTGAGCCCCACCCTGCCCCCCAGCTCCAGTGCTGTCTTCAGGATGGGACTTGAGGCCCATCCTTGCTCCCAGGCAGGCTCCCATTTGGAGCGCCTTCATTTGGACCGTTATGTTATGAGGGTTCATTTTTCATATGGATGGGCACTTTGAAAACATTCTGTAGCCATGGACTTGTCAGGACATGGCTGTTGAGCACTTCCAGGGGGCTGATTATGTGACAAATATCACTTCTGTTAGCACCCTTGAAATGCCAGAGAAAGTTCCCTTTCCTGTTGTGCAATCGGAGGGTGAGGGCTCAGCTGGGCCTCTGACCAGGGTAGTCATGCCAGCAGCATACTCTACAGGGAAGGGATCTGCATGCCCTGAGTTGTGTAAAAGAGGGCAAGAGTTGCAACAGGAGGAACCATGGCTACGGACACCCCCGCCCCCGGGCAGATGTCTCTGTCACAGATACCAGAGGAAAACTCCTGTGAGCAAGCAGCAAGGTAGTCCCTTCACTACAGCTGGCCAATGGAAGGAGACATGGTCATATGCACTAGCCTGAGAGAAAGCCTGTCAGAGAAAGAGACTTGCTCTAAGCATCAGCCTAAATAGGGCATGTGCTTTCAGGCCTCAGGGCTCAATGTTCTGGCATAAGGCTGCAAAGGCTGGAAAGGAATTAGCCCTCAGCATCAATAATTTTCTCTTCAGTCATGAAGCTTGTTACCAGTGAGAAAGAGGTTAAATACTGAAGCTAATACTCTGTTTTGGTTAAAGCACTTCAGGTCTGAAGAGAGCAAACTGTTGAGTGCCCAGACAGAGAACATGAGAGCAGAAGCAATGCCCGCAGGCATTTTGGCATGGACTCAGTGAGGTGAGTTCAAGTAAGCTAATCACACTGTGGCTGTTGCAGAGGTAGGTTCAAATGTCCCTGCTGATCTTGTCCAGAGATGAACACAAGCCATCAAGAAAATTCAGAGCCAATATGACCCCAAATGGTCTGTCAGATAGGATGTGCAACATAGCAACTAGCTGCATCTACACATGACCAGCAGCTACTTCACTGTAGCAGTGTGTTCCCTCAGTACAGCATGCTGCTACAGCCAACTAGCTGCTAAAGATAACTGTGCTCAGTGTATGGCACAGTATGGGCTGCTACTGCGCCAGGCTCTAGTACTTCCAAAAGGTAGTACTAAAGCATGGCGCAGTGGCAGCGTCACCATATGGGCACACATAGACATGCCCATAGAGAACTCCCCTGAGCCATGGGAGTGCCCTGTCCAGATCCCTGCTCTGTCTGCCCCACTTGAGGGCCATACACCTGAATCCTCCACCTTCCAGGAGCGTGCCATGAGCACTGGCTTGCGGAGCTGGTTAGTCAGTTGCTCTTGGTCTCTCCTGCTGGAGCTGTTCTACTTTCTACAAATAATTAGTCATTGGGGCAACCTCAGAGAAACCCACTGTAGAACCTGCAGTTTAGGGCACGTACCTGGGAGGGGAAAACTGGTTCAGCCCTCTGGCATGAACGAGTTATGGGTATGGCTTATTTCCCTAGCAGCGTGACTGAGGATTCTGCTGCTGTGGTGCAGACTTACCCTCAGTGTCTGATCCTGAAAACCTGCCCGTAATAACCAACACCTTTCCTCATGCCAATACTTTAATTACAAGAGATCCCTTGTATTTTCTGGAATTATATAAGCTGAAATGTGCTTTCCTGCAGTATGGCATTTAGCTCTTAGATGTCTTTGCATGCTGTCCAGAATTCTAGATAGTCTGTTGTTCCTGGTAAATAAGGCAAAAATGGAAATCAAAAGGTGTAGATACCTTTTTGTGTCTATAGCTGGCTGCTATTTCCTTAATAAATACCTTCTGATTAACAGGACCTGTAACTTCATATCTTGTGATACCCATAAGAAACAGTTGGTGGGACTAGAATCTGATTTTTTCCTTAATTTCTGAAATATTCCTTTTGCTCTGGAGAGTTTCATGGGAATTATAGGGTCTTAAGCCAGACAGCATTTGGCCCCCGGAATCTGTGCAATTCACACCAGTGGAGGAGAGTGAATTTAGCTGTGTGTTTTATGATGGCCTGGTTATTCCCAGTGTTGATCTTTTGGAGTTAGCCAGGATAAGGTGGGGAGGGGAAAGAGACCATCTGCATGTTTCAGATTTAAACTTATCATTCCCCACCCTAAGCAGCTTTGTACACTTGGCTGGGTATTTTTTTTTTACCCTACTCTCAAGCATCAGGCTCATATCTCAGCTGAAGCCAGAATTCTGGGTTGACCCAATCCGGGTTTGTGTCTGTGCTGCTAAAAGATAAAGGGTCTTTAATGAATGCCACATACCTTGTACCATGTTGACCAGTGGCAATGGTGTCTTGGAACCAATGTGTGACCAGGCATAAACTGGGGTGGGTGTACCCTCGGCAGAGTTGCAGGTCAGAGTGGCATCAGACCCAACAGAAGCATATTCAGTCCCTTTACAAACAGGGGTAGAGGGAGGCACTGTAGGGGAATCAGGAGAGAAAATGAGATTGATGCAGTAGGAGACTATAGGTAAAACTGCACATGTGGCTGGGCCCCTGGCATAGCCATCATTGGAAAGCACTGCAGTCACTTTGCCATCCCACTACTGACACTTTGTTTATCCCTGTGTTCAACCATGTTACCTCTACTCGTTCTTCCACTCACACTGTGCTTCACCCCTTCTCTGTCATCTGCTTAGACCTTTATGTGACTCTTGGCACACTACTTCAAAGCACCACACAAATGTGAATGAGATGGGAAAGCTCAAGAGATATCCCAGCCAGGCACCATCCCCTCCTGCTCCTCCCACTTCAGATCTTTCTGCATGGTGAAGTCTTGCCTATCATGCCACAGGGGAGGGGATGCCTTAGGGGCATAACAGCAGGGGTGGGAGCTGGGATGGAGAGGGAGAACCATGCTTTCACATGCCTCCTTTTGTTTGCTCCCCATACTTCAGTACCTTTCTGCTCCTGTGCCTTGCCCAGCCTCTGTGCTAGAATGAGGCTGGGAGGGGGTACCCACTAATGGCGCAATAAGCAGTGAGAGTGTTTCCTTTGGGCTCCAGCAGAAATGTTGTGGACTCAAAAGTGACAGGAGCAGATCAAAATGTCACTGTCTCCCAGCCCTGAAAGCATGAACTTTCAGGGATCAGCCTCACCGGACCTACTCAGGATGTCTGAGAGGATTCCCTTTTAGTGGTAGCTCCCAGACAAGCAAGGTTGGACCCTTAGTAGCATTCGTCGACTTACTCAGCACTGTGAAGTGTATGAGCCCTGAGCCACTGCCATAGAAGTCTGGGGGGTTGTTCACCTCACAGATGTACGTGCCAGCATCTGAAGTACGGACGTTGTCTAGTCTAATGGTTGCATCCCCCGTGGTGGGAGGGCTCTGAAGGAGACTCAGTCGGCTGGCCTGAGAGCCAGGCTTGTACAGCATGTTATTTGTGAAGTAGAGAATCTGCAGAAATGAGACAGTTTGTTTGGGGAAGCTTTAGAAATCTGGGGTGAACGCAGCAGTATGCAACGAGAGAAGGGCTAAGAGCTAACTTGCCGTCCAGCAGCATTTGTGTCGAATTAATCTCAAAGGACACAGCTTGGGAGAATTAATTAAGGTGAAAGCTGCAAGGACACATAATGACTAGGTGAAAGGCACACTAGAGAGCATGCAGAAGAGGATAAGAATAAACTAGAAGGGAAATGACAACAAAGGAGAGGCTGATCCAGCAGCGAGACAGCCCTCTGTTTATAGAGTGCTTAGACCAGCCCAGAGCAAACTTTTGCATTGCTTTAAAAAAGCCCTTATAGAATTTTACACACGGACAAAGACAGAAAATAGTGAGGCATGAGACATAGAGCAGGACAGTCCACATGAACAGGACCAAGAACTCATCCACAATGTACAATCTTCCAGTGGACCATCCCATCCACCCCATTTCTATGAGCAATGTACACCACTGGAACATAAGGGCAAGAGCATGAGACCTCCTCAGACACAGATCTGGGACTCTTCCTTCCAACCAATGCCACACTCGCTTACCAGATCTCGCCTGGGAGTGAGTATGGATTATAAAGCTACTGTCTGTATAAGGGGATTCATATAAAGGGAGGCTAAGGACTTATTTGGGTGGCTAACAATAATGTCCAGCCTTACTGGTACAGGTTCTCAGTGCCTGCTGCGATCTGCCTTGGGGTTTGTGGTCTACCTCTCACACTACCAACTGTCTGCCTGGGCTTGATGTACTCCCAAGTTCACAACAGTCCCTGGGGCAGATACTTAGAGTGCTGATTCCCCCGCTAGGGCTTGGTGTGGTATTTCACAGTCACAGACTTTAAGGGAAGAAAGAAGCGCAGATCCTGCCTATCACAACAGAGCGTCACCCTACTGTTCCTGTAACAAGCTATTCCAGAAAGGTGTCTTGATTTGAAGAATGGACACTCCGTCATGTCTCCTGGCATTATGTACTGATGATTAATCATCCACTCTGATGAACGCTGTATACTACATCTTGCTGGCTGGGGATTGGGAGGTGTTAATGTTAATCACTCAGCAGCATCAAGCATTGGGTCAGAGCAAAGGCCACAGGGACATGAACAAGCAAACCTTTTTCATTTGGTCTGTTCAGAGACAACCAGCCAGACAAGAACAAACAGGCCAAGGCCAAACCTGCAATCCAGAGTCCTTGGCTGGCCCCAAAAGATCTTCCCCGTTAGCCACTTATTTGCTGCAGTAGGCAGGCAGCTGACACATCTGTCCTGACCTTCCCAATTTGCCAGACCAGCCTCACCATGAAACACTTGGTACCTCCCCTCATCCCATGATCATAGACTCATAGAAAGTTAGGGCTGGAAGGACCTCAGGAGGTCATCGAGTACAACTACTGCTCAAAGCAGGACCAGCCTCAACTATCTCAATCTAGCCAAGGCTTCATCTAGCCAGGTCTTAAAAACCTCTGAAGATGGAGATACCACAGCCTCTCTGGGTAACCTGTTCCAGTGGTTTACAACCCTCCTAGTGACAAAGTTTTTCCTAATATCTAAACTAGACTCCCCTTGTTGCAACTTGAGACCATTGCTTCTTGTTCTGTCATCTTCCACCAGTGAGAACAGTCCAGCTCCATCCTTTTTTGAAACCCCCTTCAGGTAGTTGAAGGCTGCTATTAAATCCCCTCTCAGTCTTCTCTTCTTTAGACTAAATAAGCTCAGTTTTCTCAGCCTCTCCTCAGAAATCATGGGCCACAGCCCCCTAACCATTTTCATTGCCCTCTGCTGGATTTTCTCCACTCTGTCCACATTCTTTCTGTAGTGGGGCGGGGGGAGGCGAGCAAAACTGGACACAGTACTCCAGATGTGGCCTCCTCAGTACTGAATAGAAGGGAATAATCATTTCCCTTGTTCTGCTGGCAATTGTCATACCAATGCAGCCCAGTATGCAGTTAGCCTTCTTGGCAAAAAAGGCACACTGTTGGCTCATATTCAGCTTATCGTCCAGGTCCTTTTCTGCAGGAAATTGGACCTCAGTCTGTGCTGGTGCATGGGCTTGTTCTGCCCTAAGTGCAAGACTCTGCACTTGTCCTTATTGAATTTCATGAGATTTCCTTTAGTCCCATCCTCCAATTTGTCTAGGTGTCTTTGAATCCTAACCCTACCCTCCAGCATAACCCTACTCCCCTAACCCTATTCCCTGCAGCTTAGTGTCATCTGCAGACTTGCTGAGGGTGTACTCTATGCCATTTTCCAGGTCATTGATGAAGATATTGAACAAAACTGATCCCAGGACTGACTCCTGGGACACTCCACTTTATACCAGCTGCCAACTAGACATCAAGCCACTGACTACCTCTGAGCCTGATGCTCCATCCAGTTTTCTATCCACCTTACAGTCCATTCATCCAGCCCATACTTCCTTAGCTTGCCTGCAAGGATGTTGTGGGAGACTGTATCAAAAGCCTTGACGGTGTGTGTGAATGTGTGGGTGGGTGGTTGGCATGCATGAGAGGAGATAAGAAAACGGGGAGAGAGACATTAGTACTGTTGTTTAACACACAACTACAGAGACTGCAGCATTGAGCACGATATAAGTATGTGTATAGAGCAGAATAAAATAAAACTGTGGTATGACAGGCCACTGGGGGTGATCACTAGTTTGATCCATTATGAGAATTCCTGCGATTCATAGTGGCCTTCTTCTTTGTCACATTAAGTATTTCATAGGCATTGATGAATTTGTGACCACAGAATCTCTGACGGCTTGGGAAGCGTCTTCCCTGATATGCAGGTGGGAAAATGAGTCACAAAGAGGAATGCACTTGCCAAAGGTGACATGGGAAGCCTGTGGCAGAGGCAGGTATGGAACCTAGCTAGCATAAACTTCAGCTGAAGGCTTTAATTATAAAACTGTCCTTCGCCTCCATGGATCCCATTGGCTGTTTTCATTAGGTTTCTGAAACAACAGTGCCATCATGCAAGCCACTCAGCGCCAGGCAAGCAACTGTCATTCTTACTGCATTATTGCGTGTACCTCTGACCCCTTGCCTTCCCTAGACTCCTTGGCCAATCCTGGTTCCAGCCCTACAAGGCGGTAAGTAATTTCACTGGTACCAATGCTAGCCCAGGGACAAATCACTCAGAGCCAAGGACCTCTTCATGCTGGCAGCAGCCCCAAGACTCAGTCAAATTAGAGCCAAGATAAAACGCTACCATTATTTCCATTAGAACATTTTAACCATATTGACTTGGCTCAAGGAAAGATTTGGGAACATAACAAAGATTTTCATTTCGGTTCAAAGTCCTTTTTTAATTGAAAAAATGGAAACTTCATTGAAACCAAACTGTTTTCAGAATTGGTTCAAAAATATTGACTAGTGCTAATGAAAAGTTCCCCTTGGCTTGTTCCTGTTGTCCTATAATGTTACAGGCAAACCAGCAGTTCGGCAGGGAGCTATAAACTTCACTAACCTCCTTCATCATCTCTTTGCCACCCTGGCAGAGTCTTGAATTCCCCCCATCTGGCTTGTCCTGGGCTGGAAGCAGGAATACTTTAGAGACCACCTCTGAAGCAAGTCCCAAGGCTCCAGCCCCTGTCCCCTGCCCCTCACCTGTTTCCCCATCTCTGGTGCTGTTGAGAGTGGTGCAAACCTCCACTCCAGTATGAAGTTCTTGCTGACTGAAGTTTTATAGTGACAACAAAGTTCCACACTGGAGCCTTCTTTCTGCATCACTTGGTCTGTTGGTATCGTCACCTCCACGCACGGCCCAGAATCTGTTCAGGAGAAAAAATGGTTCCATCGTCTCTAGCTTGTCACTGCACATCTGCTGCAGCCTCCTCTCCAGCTTCCACAGCTGGAGCCTCCTGCCCCCACCCTCTTTCCAGATGCTGCTCCTAACATAGTCTTCTTGCACATTGCTTTTACGACAGTTTCTTCTCCGGTGCTCTCCCCGACTGCATTTTCCACTGCATCAGATGAACATCAGATGAACAGGCCAAAGGGTTTGGAGTTTCACATGAGGAAAGGATGAGGGAGCAAGGCATGTTTAGTTTGGAGAAAAGGAGATTAAGAAGTGGTGGACTGTTGCTGTAACCATGATGTGCAAGAAACAATGCTTTGGGAAATATGCAAGAAACAATGCTTTGGGTGATATCTTTTATTGAACAAATGTGGGGACTTCTTGCTTCTTCCCCAGAACTGAGGCAGGGTGCTCTGTGCCCCAAAGCTTGTCTAACATCTCTCTCAAGTATATATTGATCCAATAAAAGAAATCACCACAAAACCTTGCTTCTTTCAGCTTAAGGGACATTTTAGCTGTCATCACGTATTTGAAAGCTGCCATAAAGGAGATGGAGGACAACTGTTCTCCCTTGCCACAACAGCCAGGACACAAAAGAAATCAGTTTATACTAAATCCCAGAAAAAAACAAAACAATATTCCCATCAGAACGGTTGGATGCCAGGACCAGCTGCCCAGGGAAACCATGGCATCTATGTTATTGGAGGTATTCAAGAACAGGCTGGATAGACTTCTGTCTGCGTCTGTGAAGGTGGCTGGACTAGAGCAAGGCTGTCCAGCTGGCAACCCACAGGTTGCATGCAGCCTGTGAAGGATTAAACTGCAGTCTGTGGGGCTTGTTATGGCTGCTGGGACGGCTACACTGGCACTGCTCTGGACCCCAGGGAGTGAACACCGCCCCCGCACCCACTTGCCCACTGCTGAATGTAGGGTCTTCAGTCTGGGTTCAAGAGCCATGCCAACTCAATGGCTGTAGTAGCTACACTGACAAGCTGCTGGTCCACTAAATCTGGCCTGCAGGGCCAAATAAGTTGGACAATCCTGGACTGGAGAACTACTGAATTCTGTTCCAGCCTAATCCAGCCAGATTGTACTTGTATCTTGTCCTGTCCCTCCACGATTTAATCCTGCCCTTCCCAGCTAGTCCACTACAAATCCCCCAGTCATTTGAAGCACTTCTAAACTGGAGCATTTCAGTACCAGATAAATGTTCAAGCCCCTTCCAACTGGATCATTTAAAAACCATGCTGTAGTCAGTATTGCTGAGGTACACTACAGCCAAGGGGCTGGAGAGCAGGCATCCCAGCATGCCTCTCAGCCTTTCATCCACAACCCCCTGGAGGCTTCTGATGATAGCTGAGTGGATCTTTAAAGGTATCTGAGTGGACCTTTAAGGGTACCTGAGCCCAGGTTTATACTCAGTGCCGTTGCCAGATTTGACTGAATGGGGTTTCTGAACTGCACCAAAGTCTCATCCATTGATGGTGCCCACATTCCCATCCTACACCCAGTGCATAGTCACTCAGAGTACATTGTGTTGCAGGGTGTCATGGATCACTGGGCATAGCTCATCCACATGACTACCTGGTGACTGGGCAATATCCATGATGCCAGGGCGTTCAAGAACCCTAAACTGGTGCCCTCTGAAAACATGGGGTGTGTTAGCTCATGGTACTTCTAGCCTAGAACTGGAAGGGGTGATGACTTGCCCTTATGTGAGTGGAAGCCTCTGTTAAAATCTATAAAACCATCTTCCACCTTGTCTTTCTTTGTATTCCTCTTCACCATATGGCCTGACAGGCAGTGCCAGCTGAGACTAGCCATGCCACGGGTGACTGGTGACCACGGGCTGAGAACTGTTCATGTGGCTAGTCTGTGCTAAACCCCTCTATTCCTTTACCATCCTGGCTTGTACCTTACTAGTCCCCCGCTCTGGCAGTTCTTGTTCTGACTATAAGCCTGTTGGGCATTTACCACATATTTGTACCTTCCTGAGGACAATCAGGCTCTAACAAGTTACTGCCTCTAGAAATTGCTGCAAGATTGCAAGCTCTCTGGGGCAGGGACTGCCACTGCTCTCTGACTGTACAGTGCCCAGCACAGTGGTGCCCTGCTCCCAAATGGGTACTGTGGGCAGCTCCCGGGAATAAATATTGATTATTGCTACTGATCACAAGAGCTGATGCACTTCAGGTAAATCATGATCCTAAAAACTGTTTTGTTCTTTTTCTTTTCTGCTTTGTCAAACTTTGCCGGAGTTCGTGCAGGGGGTCCATCACAAGGGAGGAAGGGGGAGAGGGAAGATGGACAGTGACCTCCGGATGACAGGAAGAGCAGGTGCAAGAAGACAGCCCTGCTGGCTTGACACTGTGAAACTATTAAGCATAATGAAGAGCACAATTTCTCCAACCTGCTTTGCAGTGTCAGGAGCTAGGTTCAGCAACAGTGGGCAGTAGCAGTGTGAGGCAAAAGAACTGAGCGAGGAACCCCTGGGAACCTCTCTGGGCAAACTCACTGCATACTTTAAGCTACTGGATGATGTACGCAAAGGGGAGATTTTAACCCCCAGCTCTGATGGGTAACAAGTGCGGCTGAATGTCAGGGAACAGGAGTGGATAGTACTCTTCATGTAGCTTGCAAACCCTCTATTATTGCTTGCTGCGTTCTGTCTTCGAAATGACTTCAAACTACCTAGACCAGGGAGGCACAAGACTAGACCTCGTATGTGGCATATATTTAGAACAACACTGTTATTTGGCCCATGTATTTCTTTCACACAGTGGCTATAATGTAATGAGCAAAGACTCACTGTTACATGTTAGCAGCCAGGTGCCTGTTTGGTTAGGGAAGTAATTCTCAACCTTTTGGACTCAAGACACCCCTCACTGAATTTGAGGCACCCCTCCATAACTTGTGCAAATTCAGTGGCATCCAGTTTCAAAAACTAATTTATATATTACAGTGCTTACCCACTTGCAGAAGCCCAAACCTGTGCATATCTACTTAGGTTATTTGATAATCCCCTCACACCTCACAGCACACTTCAAAGCATCATGTGAACCCCAGAGTGCCTTAGCACCCTGGTTGAGAATCACTGGACTAGATAAACCCAAACCACAGGAAAGGCTCCCCAACACTTTCTATATAGCCATATACTGAGAACTACACCCTCTAGGTTCTTCAGATTCCTCTATCCACCTCTTGCAAGAAAGGAGTTTATTTGAATGTAAATGATATCTCTAAATCCTAGGCACATAATGTACTTGCCCAGGTGTGTACATAAAGGAGTGGAATCACCGCCTAATCTCACTATGTAGCCAGGTCCAGGCCCACCCCAGATCTCCCTTGCTTGTTTCTCCCCCGACACGTCATCCTGTTGGATTTCTGAGGCCGGGGCCTGTCCTGTCTGCTCAGAATTGCCTAGAACGTGGTTGGGCAGGAACATCAAAAGAAAACTTAGAACAGGAGCTCAGGAGGTATTGACCATGAGCAGAAGGAAAAGGCTGGCAAGGCACAGCAGGACAAGGTGTTAGATTTCAGGGGCAGGAAGTCTAATTATGTAGAAAAACTGGTGAATACATAGGAGGAGGCAGAGCAAGAGAAGTGGGGAACACCCAAGAGAGAGAACTGTATTCACTGTGGCTTCTCAAGAGACTGCAGTTAAACGTAGGGCAGAAATCTATTTCTCTTTCTGCTTCTAAATAGCAGTTTTCTAATCATGTAAACGACCTATTTGTCATTTGTACACAGGCGGTGATTGTATTACCCCTTGTAACGGGGGGGGGGGACCTGTGCCTGTTACTGAGACTAAAGCTACGCAGTGGAGCTAAGTGGCTGCAAGGCAGTGCAGAGCGGTAGCTTACAGAGGAGCAAGCTGCAGTGAGAAAAGGCTGCAGAGTGGGTAATAGAAAAGCCCTGTGCCTGGTCCAGGACAGCAGAGATCAGGTGATGGGAAGAGGGGAGGGGCCCTTGGCAATATAAGCCTGACTTTTGGGCTAGAAATCATATTCTGACCCAGATCCTTGTGGGAGAAGAATTTCACCTGTAGATAAGTTAAACAGGCTTAAGGTTTATGTTGCTGTTTGATTATGTGTTGGGCTGTGAGGCATGGGGTGGCTAGAGAGGGGTGAATAAGAAGTCATTAGGGTGCTGAATATTTCTTTTGCAAAAAAGGGTAATAGTCTTTTGGACCCAGTAAAAGTGTCCAACAGAGGGTGTTACATGATAGGTGGTTGGGGGTAGCTGATGATGGGTGTTTGAGCACAGGATCTGTGCCCAGTGAGCTGATGTAGGGCTGACCAGAAAGAGCCTGGAAGAATGTTCAAACTGGTAAGGAAGGAAACACCTGGAAGACTGCTGCTAGAGCAGTCTCTTGAATACATACAGTACTGAAAATGTGGCAGGTGAAACAGCTGGAGGTGATGCAGAGACCAGACAGCATCCCAAGTAGACTCTCTGCCAGAGGGCATCTGACTCTGGAGCCCTGAACCTGCTACTCCCAGCAGTGTGGATGCATAAGCATGGAAGTGTAGAGTGAGCCTGTGCAGTAAGCTACACAATAGCTGGACAAATACACCCACCCATTCTGAACTTGTACTTACATTTAAGTCCTGAAAATGTAGTTGGCCAGAAATGTATGACTTTCAGCTCTTGAACTGAAGAGAGGGCAGATCCTACCAGGCTTTGGTATCAGTAGGTGAGGGGTTAGGGCACTTCTCTAGGAAACAAGAAACCTAGGATCTAGTGCTCCTTCTCCCTTGTCCACAGAGTGTTTGACTCCGTCTCTGGCTTCCCAGCATAGTGCTCTAATTGCCAGTGTCCCTTTTGAAACTGTCACCGTCCCTTGCATGCAGTTCTTCATTTTTTTGTGGGTTGTAGTGCTGTAGGAAAGCTTCTGCCCCACTGGCATATGCCCTTGCCTCTTTGCTAGGCCCTTTATATCTTGGCTGGCCAGGGGCACAGCTTCAAAAGGAGCACTTAAACAAAAGTAGCAGGCAATGCTTAGCCTGTGGTGGGGTGGTTAGACCCTTGCACAACTTCATTGAAAGGGCCCTGAGGAGGGACAAATTTGGGGAGTGCCAGGGACTGGATTCTTGACTCGGGTCCATGTAAGCCAGGAACGATTGCTGGAGCTGGTGGAGCTATGCTGTGAGGGAGAGACAGACCACGGAACTGGGATATCCCAGTAATTCTTGTACTGCCCTGACATGCTCTCTGTCCTCACCCCTCATGCTGCACCCCTGGACACTCACCCCCACATGTGTGCACTCCTGCTTCTGCCATCTGTATACGTGCACCCCTCTTCCCTTCCTCCTTCCTGCTGCTGCCCAGCCCAGTGGCTTGTGGAGGAGGGGGTCTCATGCTGTCCCTCTTGTTCCCTTTCTTCACATCCCTGCTGCAGCCATGTTTACTCCACAGTTTGGGTGACTTGGATTTAGGTAGGTCAGAGGAGTTGGGCAGCTAGAAAGTACCCAGGTCCAGGTGGTCTGAGCAAAGGGTTGGGACTGGGGAACACCCTATGACTGTGGCTGGAACTATCCAGGCTCCCTCCGGCTGGGCAATGGGGAGGGCGAGGGTCCGGTTTGCACACTGTCAGGTCGGGCAGCTTCCATACCACCATGTGTGGCTCTCAGCTGGAGTAGTGGAAGCCCCACGTGGAGGCACGGTGCTGGCCTGGCCTGGCCTGGCCTGATGGCGTACGGTTCCTGCCTGCAGTGTTGGGAGCCCCATGTGTTGGCATGGAGCCAGTCTGGTCTGGCTCAAAAGTGCATGCCAGCGAACTAGGCCAGGCTGGCTTCATGCACTGTCAGTGGGCTCTGGCTGCTCTGGGCCATGAGCACCCCAAGGGTCTGCTGTTGCTGCTGCTGCCACTGGTGATGGAGGGGGCTGTGCACCATAGGGGGGCTATACCCACTGATGATAAAACCCACACCCACCCACCCACAAGCCCCCCTGCAGGCAGGACCTCCCCTCCCCACTCACCAGCTCTGCCATCACACTCGGTGCCTCCACATGGGGCTCCCAGCTGGAGTGCCGGGAGCCCCACGGAGGCGGAGGCACAGGGCCTGCCTGGTCTGATGGCACATGAGCTCTGAATGCCTGCCTCCCACTGGATGTCAGAGGGGCAGCTGTGGGCCAGTAATTGTTTTTTGGAGGGGTCCTCTGGGCTCGATAGAATGACCTGGTGTGCCAGATCTGGTCCACGGGTCATATTTTGCCCACCTCTGGGTTAAATGCATGCTGTCACAGCCAGATTAACCCAGCCAGAAGCCAGGCATCCAGGAAAAGTCTATGACCCTCCCCCCACCAGTCCTAACCAGCCTGTTAAATTTGGTGTGGAAGCAGCAGGGATGTGCCTAGGACATCAGCACCCTGCCAGGTGCTGGGTCCTGATCCTGGGCACTCCCATAATGGAAACATGACTGACTCTAGGCAGAGCATTTAGGGAGGCTGTGATCTGCAGAAACAGGTGAAACAGGGCTCTTGGAGTCTGAGCAAGAAGTCACATACCCAAAATTCAGATCTGTGAAGAGGGTTCCCTGCCTGTGCTTAATAGTACCCATAGCACCCAGTCCCAGGCAAACTCCCACCATGCGCATGCATCGTCTGTCCCCAGCACTCACCAAAGAGCAAGGTGAAGGCCAAAGCTAGGCAGCAGAGCCGTGAGCTGGAGAGTGGGTTCCCAGCCATGTCCTCAGACACTGTTATCTGGGCAGTCCAAGCCGAAACTGTGCAGGAGGTATGTGCTGTTTACCTTTTTGCTCAGGCAACGCAAACACCTGGCGTGAGGCTCTGACTCATGCAAGCTGAGGCCACCACTGATACCGGACTATGCAACAGTGACAGCAGAAAGGCCTCGGGGTCTTCATGGAGGGGCCAGCCCTCCCCATTCACAGGAGCAACCCCTGCCCCTCCACAACTCCCCCTGGCACAGTCAAGGGGAAGGCTTCAGCACCGACAGGAGGCTGGGTAGCAGGGGAACAGGGTGTGGGGCAGAGGTGGGCTTTTCACAGGAAGGCCTTGGGATGAAGATTGTGGTCGTTTCATCCCAGAGACTGGCACAAGCTTCAGGAGATGCTCCACCTGGCTTTTGCTAATGCACTGTGGGGGGAAGTTAATCTGTAACAGGGCTCCAGAAATAGATGCTGCAGCTTCTTAGACCCCACCAGTACAAACAGCACCACTGAGATAAGTCATGAAAAAAGCTGTACAGGAACAGGTTTCATCAACATGACACAGCGGCCCTGTGATGTTTGGCCTCCAAGTCAGGGGAGCTTTTTCAATGCAGCTGAGATCAGCCTGGTCAAGGTAGAAATCTTGGGGCTATAAATAACATTTGGGCATCCTATCACTACAGCTGTAGATCCCCAAATTTAGGCTAAACATAGTAGGGTATAAGTAGTACTGAAATACCTGCTGGGGATACAAACAACAGACTCTTCTGCCAGGCTGTGGAGCAGGCGCCTAGTGATGCCTGCCAGGATGGAGGTATTTGTTTGGAGTCCCAGGGCTATGATTTGGGACTGTGATTCCCTGGAGCTGTGAGGGGTCAAGTCCTGGCCGTGCTCGGGAAGAACGCGCAGGGTTCCCTGTGCCCAATCTAGTCTAGAAAAGTGGATGGGGCCAGCCCAGGGATGTAGGCTAGGGTGTTTATCAGGGCAAGGGCTTTAGTCATTTGTCTATTCTGCTCCTGACTCTAGTTTGGCATCAGCTTTGGAAGCCAGGAGAAAGCCCTGAATCCTTGAAAGCATCAGGATTTAGCAGGGGACAATCAAACACGATGCCCAAATGCTCCATGGTAGGGACTCAACAGAGCCAAGTTGGGATGAGGGTGTGACTCAGTAATGAAGCACTGATGCCAGTCAGCAAGGTCTTACGTCCTCTGGACCAGGCAAATGGTGTTCGCCGGCTCAGAAACTTGAACAAGCCTCCCTGAGAACGCTGGCCTGGGGCTGGGAGCTGGCAACAGGAGTTTGAAAGCTTGGCTGAATGTACAACAGGAAGGCAAAGAGGTTCATTGGCATTAAAACATTGTTTTTTG
>NW_017728936.1:270471-284747 GCF_001723895.1 Crocodylus porosus | reverse complement strand
GGTCCACGGGTCATATTTTGCCCACCTCTGGGTTAAATGCATGCTGTCACAGCCAGATTAACCCAGCCAGAAGCCAGGCATCCAGGAAAAGTCTATGACCCTCCCCCCACCAGTCCTAACCAGCCTGTTAAATTTGGTGTGGAAGCAGCAGGGATGTGCCTAGGACATCAGCACCCTGCCAGGTGCTGGGTCCTGATCCTGGGCACTCCCATAATGGAAACATGACTGACTCTAGGCAGAGCATTTAGGGAGGCTGTGATCTGCAGAAACAGGTGAAACAGGGCTCTTGGAGTCTGAGCAAGAAGTCACATACCCAAAATTCAGATCTGTGAAGAGGGTTCCCTGCCTGTGCTTAATAGTACCCATAGCACCCAGTCCCAGGCAAACTCCCACCATGCGCATGCATCGTCTGTCCCCAGCACTCACCAAAGAGCAAGGTGAAGGCCAAAGCTAGGCAGCAGAGCCGTGAGCTGGAGAGTGGGTTCCCAGCCATGTCCTCAGACACTGTTATCTGGGCAGTCCAAGCCGAAACTGTGCAGGAGGTATGTGCTGTTTACCTTTTTGCTCAGGCAACGCAAACACCTGGCGTGAGGCTCTGACTCATGCAAGCTGAGGCCACCACTGATACCGGACTATGCAACAGTGACAGCAGAAAGGCCTCGGGGTCTTCATGGAGGGGCCAGCCCTCCCCATTCACAGGAGCAACCCCTGCCCCTCCACAACTCCCCCTGGCACAGTCAAGGGGAAGGCTTCAGCACCGACAGGAGGCTGGGTAGCAGGGGAACAGGGTGTGGGGCAGAGGTGGGCTTTTCACAGGAAGGCCTTGGGATGAAGATTGTGGTCGTTTCATCCCAGAGACTGGCACAAGCTTCAGGAGATGCTCCACCTGGCTTTTGCTAATGCACTGTGGGGGGAAGTTAATCTGTAACAGGGCTCCAGAAATAGATGCTGCAGCTTCTTAGACCCCACCAGTACAAACAGCACCACTGAGATAAGTCATGAAAAAAGCTGTACAGGAACAGGTTTCATCAACATGACACAGCGGCCCTGTGATGTTTGGCCTCCAAGTCAGGGGAGCTTTTTCAATGCAGCTGAGATCAGCCTGGTCAAGGTAGAAATCTTGGGGCTATAAATAACATTTGGGCATCCTATCACTACAGCTGTAGATCCCCAAATTTAGGCTAAACATAGTAGGGTATAAGTAGTACTGAAATACCTGCTGGGGATACAAACAACAGACTCTTCTGCCAGGCTGTGGAGCAGGCGCCTAGTGATGCCTGCCAGGATGGAGGTATTTGTTTGGAGTCCCAGGGCTATGATTTGGGACTGTGATTCCCTGGAGCTGTGAGGGGTCAAGTCCTGGCCGTGCTCGGGAAGAACGCGCAGGGTTCCCTGTGCCCAATCTAGTCTAGAAAAGTGGATGGGGCCAGCCCAGGGATGTAGGCTAGGGTGTTTATCAGGGCAAGGGCTTTAGTCATTTGTCTATTCTGCTCCTGACTCTAGTTTGGCATCAGCTTTGGAAGCCAGGAGAAAGCCCTGAATCCTTGAAAGCATCAGGATTTAGCAGGGGACAATCAAACACGATGCCCAAATGCTCCATGGTAGGGACTCAACAGAGCCAAGTTGGGATGAGGGTGTGACTCAGTAATGAAGCACTGATGCCAGTCAGCAAGGTCTTACGTCCTCTGGACCAGGCAAATGGTGTTCGCCGGCTCAGAAACTTGAACAAGCCTCCCTGAGAACGCTGGCCTGGGGCTGGGAGCTGGCAACAGGAGTTTGAAAGCTTGGCTGAATGTACAACAGGAAGGCAAAGAGGTTCATTGGCATTAAAACATTGTTTTTTGGTTTTTCAGAAAAAATAAAGAAAACCAGACACTTACATTGTGTCTTACTCTATTTTCCTTGCACTGTCCCTTGAAGGCCAAATCCCCCATGTTCAGCACTGCAGGGTGCAGTTGCTTTGTGGCAGTTTTGCATCTCTGGGGACTCCATGTGCTCTGCCATGAGGAGCCAGAGGCATTCATGGTTCCTCTCCCTCCACAGGACTGGACTGGGTCAGGTCTGACGCAGAGCAAGTATACTGAGGGCAATTATTAAGATCCACCCTGGATGTGATTCCAGAGAATTATAATAATAACTAACTGTTAGTTCAACCCAGGAGTGTCCAGAGTGGTGGTGTTGAACTCACAACATATCAACTTCCACTTCTGTATTTTCTTAAAGCCCCAAATCTTCTATCTAGAAAAACCTGGACATGAACATTTCAAGAAGCCTTGCATCTTCCTGGCTTCACCCCCTGTACTCATGCTAGTGCTCAGTTCGGTCGCACAGCAGCAGGAGCTACAAACATGACCCGGTCCTAGTGCTCAGCATGCATGCATCAACAGGCCATGGGAGCCAGCAACAGGAGAGCAATGCATTCTGGGCATGTTCATTACCTCCAAAGGTGTGAGGAGCAGCCGGCAGCTGGTTCTTTAACCACCCCTGTAATTCTCACAAATTAAAGTTGTTGGTTTTGGCCACTAGGTGCAAGGCTTTTCACCAAGTCAAAAGGATTTTGCCCACTGATATATAAAATGTTTCCTGATATATCGGGGTTGATCAGATGTAACGTTCAAAAGTTCCCATGTTACTGGCAGATTGAGAAATGTTACCACATGCAGTGTGGGACCTTGTTTTGCTCAACAAAAGTGGAACTTAAAACTTGGTGATTTTGTACAAGCCTGAAGCAGACATGGGTGTGAGGAGATTCACGACTAAAAATCACTTGGGTAAACCAGGAATTCTCCTGGTGCTTTGCAAGTGCTGGGAGTCCTAGTCCTGCCTCCGGCAGGCCGATATGGAGAAGAAACTGGGCAGGAGGGACAACCCAGTACAGAAGTCATGAGAGAGGGTGTTGGGTAAATAAGGAGCCCAGCGAAGTGGTCTTTGAAGGAAGGAGTCAAACAAGGGAGGAAGAAAGAGCTAAAAGCTGTGAGTCAGACTGAAAGAGCCCAAGTGATATAAGCCTGATGGGTTGTATCTCTAATACCGGTTCAGCTTCACTGCTATTGCCTGGAACAGTTCCTGTCTCCACTGCCTTTCAAGAGGACAGTTTTAGTTTTTGTGATGCCCTGTCTTTGACCCAGCTTATCAAATCTATCAACTTGTGTGTGTGGTGGGTCACAACCTGCTGGCCTTCAAACCACATGATAAGCTCCATGGACTGGGTGACATTTTCAGCCACAAGTGTTACTTGATCTTGACTGTCATCCCACCTTAAGAGCTGATGATGCTTAAGCATGCACTGCGTGCTGGATGTGATTTCTAGCTCCTTGCTCACAAACTGCTGGTAGTGCTGCATATGTTTGGAGAGGTAACAGCTTGTGTTGAACCACAATTCTACCTTGTGAGCACAGGCTCTGGTGGCAGCAGCATATATGAATCCTCAAGTTAACTGGCAACAGACTCCCTGTACCAGACCTTGCAGCCTGCCTGGATAATGCTTGAAGGCTTTCTTGAGGGTGGACACCAGCCTATACACCTCAGGGAACTGCATGCACCAGACGTCACTAAAGACAGAATGTGTGCATTGCAGGTGACGTGAACTGCATTGGGCAGTATTCCTTGGAGCACGTCTGAGAGCCTTGTGCACGTCCGAGAGGACTGGTGAGATCTTGTTGAATTCTAAGCCGTAGCTGACAATTACCTTCACTATGTCTTGACACATGGTAGAAAACCTGACAGATGTGAAGTGGACCAGCTCTGTTTGAAAGATAGGCAGGTCCCGGTCTGTCCAGTGCCCGCCCCCCCCAGCATAACTATGTGCTACACATTTTATTTATCTATCTTGAGGGTCAGTGCTTCATCAGCCACAATGGACAAGGATTCATACTCCGCTAGTGCAGACTTTGTGGACTGTACATGCAAAGCAATCACCACAGTGAGATGGTTTTGGTGCAAATTGTTGGCCCACAGAAAACTGCCAGCATCTGGGATGTTTTTATTCTGGTAGTCCTTTAACTTTGGGTGATCAAGTTTCTCCAATGGGATGTTTGCCACTGTGAAAGCTGCCATGAAGGAAAATGCTGCCTCTCACCTTGCCAGGTTGCTTTCTGTGGTAGTTTTTAAAGAACAAGGACACAGTCAGTTGCTTCTTGCTCTGATCTTCAGCCTCTGCAGAAGTCTATGAGTTCATGTGAGCCATGGACTCTAAGTGTTGATCTATACTGGTTTTCCTTGACACAACCAGTCAGATTGCAGGCATTACAGTCTGCCTCCATCGGCATGCAAGGTCCCTGCAATCCTGCACAGTCCAGTGCTGAAAAGTATTTGGCTTTCTTGGAGGATTTCTTCTCAGTCTTCATGCTGAATCTTTCTCAGGCTGCAGCATGCACACTCTACCAGCAAAGCCAAAACCCTCTTGCTTCCCTGACTGGCTCCTGGACCGAGCCTACGGCCCCAGGCTCAGCCTTGGATTTACTTTCTCTTCGCCACCTGCCTTCCCACCCTTCCCCCCACACCCCATATTTCAGGACTGCAGTGCTTCCTACACTTTCCTTTGATTGCTGGTAAGTTTTTTTTTGCAGTGAGCCCACTATTTTTCACAGAGCCTGCCTGATTTGGCTTTGTCCACAAAAAATACACGATGGTGATTTTTGGTAGATCCCCACCAATATCTCCTTATGCGGAAGTCCGTGGACCAATCCACATCTCATTAGGCTGCAGGCAGAAGCATGATCAGGGCTACGTGTGCCTCCTGAGGCTGAAGGGGGTGACGACTGTCCACAGGAAGAGCCTGGAAGTGCTAGTGGCATGCCTGGAAGTGCCAACGGTGCTTCTTGGGAGGCACCAGTGCTCTCAGGGGGTGCGTGTGCACCCCCTACACATCACCTGTAGAACCCTGGCACGGACTGATCAGTGGGCCAAATAAGTGATGTCAAGTTGGTTCACAGACCACACCTGGTCTGTGGCCAGAGCTTGGAAATTTGGTGGTGGACAAGTGGTAGCTATGTTAATTGCCACTGCTGTCCCACCACCAAACTTCTGACCCTATGGGGAGTGCTGTGGGCTGGATGACAGTGCCTACAGGCCAGAGGTTGAGCACTTTTTTAAGCTCAAGGCTGTCTTTATAACTTTTCTGAATTTCACATGACCCCAGTTGAGAATTGCTGAGCTACAATCTAAACTCAGAAAAGATCTAGGCACCTAAAGTGGGACTGAAGCAGAATTTAGGCATAGAAATCCAATCCACGGATTGCATGCTGAAAATATCTGAACTCCACTGGCACCTCAGTTTTTGACTTTCAAGTTCCTCAGATGATAAAAACTCCTTTTTGTGTGTGTCCAGCAGCACCGCAGTCTTGGAGGGACCAAGCATCTTGGTGCCTCACATCTCTACTGAGCAGGATCCTTAAAGTACATGTTCCTCCACCTCCCTCTCCCCTGACTTGGAGCACATGCTCATCCAGCTCTACACAGAGCTCAGTACAGGCAGCTGCTCTCTCTTAATATGTGGTAGGGGAAGGGTAATGCCTTGTGAAATCAGGTGCCTGCCCTATGCTAGTCATGTGGCTCAACCCCTGGAACAGCATCAAAGGGAGTGATGAGCAATGCCTTTCTCCTACCCCAGCAGTGGCCTATAACTTGGTGGATGAGGCTTTCTTTAGGGAGGGAGATGTGGGTGGCTAGTCAAGGTGATGATGGCTTTAGTCAGGCATAACTGGGGGGTACTGTGCCCAGGGTGGCGGTAGCATAAGCTGCAGAGGCCAGGGGCTCCGTGCTGACCAGCGAGATGTCATCTCCTTTTTTGCCATCAATATATATGTCAAGAGGCCAGGTGTACCAGGAAGTGACATCTGCCCTGGGCAGTAACAAACCTTCAGCTGCTCCTGCACTGTGGGCTGCTTCTCTTTTCCCCCTGCTGCCAGAACCAGTGCAGGAAAGTTGTGTGGTGGGAGGGGAAAGGGGAATGAAGGTCAGGAGGGTGAGCATCTTCCACTTGGGTCCCATTGAGAACCTAGGCCTTCATTCCTGCTGCTACTCCTGCTAACCCTTCCCCTACAAATGCTCTGGTTGGGCACAGAACCACAAGGCTATGATGTAGTTTGTTCATATTTGTCTTGCACAGGGCTGGGAGAGGCATGCTGATAACATGGGGCATGCTACCCATGGCAACTCCCGTCATGAGGTTTGCATAGTTTTGCCTGCCTGCCAGGCACCAGTGGGTGGCAGTGGTAAAGGTCTTGAGCTGTGCCTGTTTTCAGCCTGCTCTGGAATGCACCTAACTTAGCTCCCATTTAAGTATAAAAAACAAATATTTTAATGACCACTTATGAAAAATATTACATTTTAAAATTGTACATAAAAATAATCTCTCAGCGCCTTCCCCATCCCACCCAGCAGAAGAATCTGGCTGACATCTAAAAATAGCCAGCACAAGAACAACCAGAGGGAGACTATCTGGGTGGGAAAAGCAGTTAGTAGCTATGGGGATAAAATTATTTCCTACCCAAAAAAGCAAAATACACAAGGTTTAAGGAGTCCATTAAATAAACAAATATAATCATTAGCATAATATGAATTAAAACGCTAAAGGTATCCTTAAAAGAGCAATGGTTAGACTGTTGGACTACAAGGTTACTCTAGAACATTTTGCTTGGGTTAGTAGCACAAGCTCATGACCCTCTCCTAGTGGGAAGACAGAGAGGCCTTGTTACCCCTCAGGCAGGGCACAACTTTGGTTGTTGGGGGCTTGGGCTCTTTGCAAAGTGCAGTTCTCCACAGTGCTGAGGAAGGAGTGTACAAATCCTAGGTGAGCTGCTGCCCTGTCCCCAATACCTGTTGCAGGCAGGGCACAGACTGGAGGATTCAGGTAGTGAGAGAATTAAAGCAGCTAGAGTACTCAAGCAATTGGGGGTGCATGGGTGAAGAGAAGGGCTGTATACCAGCTTTACCAGGCAGAGGGTGGGATTCACGGCAGCTACCATCACCAGACACTATCACAGTGATGCCCCTTCATAACAGCTCTAGCTAGCAGGCATGATGCAGTTAGGCCCAGTGCCTTAATCTGGTTAGTGATGGGGATGAAGACTGTACTGTAGGGGAATCTGTACTGTAATGTTTCTCCCCCAGCAAACAGACTCCCAGCACTATATGGCTGCTCAGAGCCAGGCTTGGACAGGTTCCCTCCTAGCCAGAAGCTCCACTTGGGCCCAACTCCACTCACAAGCCTGCTCTCTGCACTGGGTGTGAGCACAATTTGCTAGCAGTGGGTAACAGACAAAATGGCACCATGGGGAGCAGGGGTCATATCTTGGAGTTCACAAAGGCTGAAACTGAATAAAATAAAAATAAAAAGCTGAATAAAAAGCTTGGATACCATGGTAGCTATTGGCCAAGCAGTTCCCAATTTCTACCCCATGTCCCCAACTCAGCACTATCAAGACCATTTTTCAAGCCCTTTGGCCACAGCCTCTCCCAAGAAGCCAAAATAGCTGCTGCCCAAAGCAAGGGAAATAACCACACGCACACCAGCCATATTTCTTCAATAAATAAACTCTTCCACCGGAGGAGGGAATGAGGTGGGCCCTAGTGCTAAGGCAACAGCATAGGGAGGGAGTAGGGGGTGGGGAGGAGTTTTTGGGGAGAGGAGTGCTGTGTGTGAGGCTGCAGGGGTATTTGCTGTGTCCAGAGGGTGTCTAAGGCAGCCTGTTCCTTGGGAATTTCTGCACAGAAATGCCATGTAAACTGCTCCCCTCACACCTCTCATATATGCATGAGCATGGAGCAGGAAGCAAGTGGCTTTGCCCTTCTGTTTCCCCAACTGTCCACTTTGGTAAGGATAAATGGCCACTTTCAGACCCTTTTCTCTGTGCAGAGGGTGCACAAGCTGTTGGATGCTTACACCAGTGACCCTGCATGGCTCTGGGCCAGCACCATGACTGGCACTGCACCCATTCTGGCAAGGGTGGAGGTGGTAAGCCCTTGAGGCACAGCAGGCTCTTGCTGGGGGGGCTGTAGCTGAGGTCCATTTGTCCTGTGGAGAGCATTTCTGTTGCTTGGCACAATGTTCTGGTAATGGTTGCCATTCATCACAGGGGGGAAATAGAGAGGCAGGGACTGGCTGGATAAGCTGGGAGTGGGTGTTAGAGTTCCACTCCTTACGGTGGTGTATTGGGGCTTGTAGGCCACAGTGCTGCCAGCAGCAGTGATGATGGAGGCTGTGTCTGAGACAGGCTTGGATATGTATAATTTGTGGTCCCGAGCTGTGTTCACTGAAGACAAGGTACCATTTTTGGAGACAGTGTCTGAACCAGAACCTTTAGCCCAAGAAAGTGTCTTTGGAGCAACAGCATCTTCCCTGGAATGGAAAACAGAAGCCGTCAGTACAAGGAGCCAGAACAGGGGAGAACATGGTCTCTGCCCATTTACACACATTATTGCCAACCAGGGGAGGAACCGGGCACTCCTAGAAATTGAACATGGGACTTTTACACTTTAGACTGTTTGAATGGGCTGTTCCATGAACCAGCCCCTGCAGATGGGCAGGATAAAATGGCTGGCAACCACTGGATCTGGGGATCCTGAGTATGTGCTGCCTTTATATGCTCCCTCACTCCCCATCAACAGAACGATACAGCTGGCAAGTCAAAGCACTTGAAAGCAGGAAATGCCAGAACAAAGTCTAAATATGCAACATAGATGTTAGCCTCTACAGCACAGGCACCTTCCACTCGAGCTGGCAAAGCTATTTGTAGCAGCAGTGGCCTGTTATCTTCTATGGACACTAGGCAGTATGCAAGGATAAGATCCCAACTTTGCCTGAAGACTTCACAGCTGTTTGCTGGCACCAGAATAAAGACTCAGGATTTTGGTTTCTTCCATCATGTGTGTTCTTGTGGTTATAGGCCCTTCAATTCCCTGCCCCTTCAGCTTCTGTCCACTCCCCCTTCTCTACCTTCCCCAGCTCAACCTCGTTGCCCTACTTTCTCTCCTGTTTCTTCCCTTCCCCTTTGCATTTACAGGTAGGAGCAGTGGAGATTGAACATGCTCACTGTGGACAGAAACTCTGGAGATTTGAGCTGTTAAACTCAGAGAGGTCTGCATGAGCATGTGTAGGCTGAGATTTTTTACAGGCGTTTAACTTAGCCAAATTTGGGCCCTGGCCGGACTTCAGGTCCACACTGTAAGATGCAGAGGCACAAAACCAGCAAGATAAGCATTTCTTTAGCAGCAACAAAACAAAATTTTCTCTTAAGCTGTTTGCCCCAAATGGCTGAAACATCTTCACTGACATTTTTGAGAAAGCATTTAACCTTGGCCAGCCACCAGCAGGGAAAGCTTCAGCCCAAAACATTACATTTTGACAAAATTCAACCAATATCGTATGGCAGGTTCAGCTTATGAAGTTGGTGGGCAACCTTAGTTCTGGCCTTTGCTACTAGCTACACTGTTAGGTCCAAGCAAAACCATCAACCAGCCTCCAAGTTGTCATGAGGGGTGTATTTGATTTGTCTTCATGTTCTTTGACCAAACCGATCATGCTTCCAAGTTTTCCTCCTCAATTAGAGATCCAGAGATCATTTTTAAATGGAAGTTGAGAGTCTCACAGTCGTGTGATTCCAGGAACTGGGGCCTTATCACACACACCAAATACCACAAGGTTTGTAAAGAGGGGACAACAGCCTCAGAGACAATGGTACATTTGTGCCCTGGTAACTTTCCATTTAGTTATGCACTCAGGTTTCCAATCCAGACAGCTACAAGTATGCAGGTCCCTGACAAGCTGATGGAGAACAGAAGCAGCAATAGCCTACATAGTGTTTGGGAAGTCTCCCCAGGGGTTTTTCTAACAGATGGTATAAACAACACAGATTCTCACTTGATCTCATTGGCCATTTCCTCCTGTGTATTTTTCTTTTTCTTTCGGCACACGAAAAATTGCAGAATGCATACAGTGATTAAGCCAATTCCAATGAGACACCCCACGACAGCTCCAGCGATCACAGCTGCATTGTTGTCTGCAGAAAATCAGAACAGAGTTTACAGAGGACAGCAGGCCAGGGTCAGAGCAATACAAAGCCTCAGGAAGCTGGACACAGCTAGCCTGACCAGCTTCTCCAGGGTGAAGCTGAGCTTCTCACACTTGTCTTGGAATAAGGTAGAAGGGGATGTGGTAGAGAAAGCCCATTGATTAGGTTGTGGGGGCTTCCCATGACACAGGAATCCCCCTCCACCCCCACCCCTGCCAGATCCAACCTTCCTTTGTTGCTGGATAAGGAACCTGCAGCAATCTTCACCTTGCTGCTAACGCTAATCCCTAATTTCCCTCCAGTCAGTACGTTCCAGTTATGCTGCAACATTACAGAGCAGCGAATGCAGCCCCTCACATCAAATCAGGCTAATTCCTTCACTGTTTTCTGGACCCCTTCCTCCAGCGCCTTAAATCGTCCTTTAGATGATGCCTGTGCACTCCAGCCCAGGAGTGGAGACCCCACCACACCGGGAGACCCCACCACTCACATGAGTTCACCTCCAGGGTTATGTTGCACTTGGAGACACCAGCGTTGTTTTTTGCTGTGCAGACATATGTTCCAGACATCTCTCTTGAAAGATTTTTCAACATGAGGTTCCCACTTATGGGGTCTGCAAAATTCATAAGACAAGACCCTCATGAGCCCGTGTCCCAGCTGCATGGCATTCCATTCTGGTCACCCATGGGTGTGCTAGAATTCCCCACCACCACAGTAGTCAAGCCAACCTCCAAGCATTGGCATATGGTCATTTCCCATGGCACCTCACCACCTTCTGATGCTTGTTTTCAATGATCCCGCAAAGTGCCTGACCTGAACAGAAGCCTTTGCTTGTACAGGGCCCCTCTGAAGTCAGTGGATCTCCCAAACAACTCTGCAGTCTGACTGTTTAGTGCTGGTCTGCAGTGGAAGAGGGCACAGGTTCACAGTAATGGGTGGTGCTAGGACAGGCACCGAGGACCTGGAGGAGTTTGATTTCTAAGACATGGGCACAAGCCATGGCTAAAGGATAGGCTGGGAACTTGAAGCAGCAGTCTGGGAAAGAGCATCCCTAAAGGAGCAGAATAAAGGCTGTGGTACATGGTAGTTGTGGCAACAGCAAAGCATGCTTGCGAGTAGAGGGGCAAAAGGATGTACAGTCGTCTGGCTTAACAATTTCCTTCCTTGCTTGTGTGCGACAGGGGTCAGGGCATTGGAAGGAGGCAATCTGTGATAGCTCATTGTACAGCTGCTTATACATGAAGTCTGGCTGGTGTTCGTTTGGCCCTGAGCTTGTAATCAGCACCTTTAGAAAGGATAGTTCAAACAGGGAGCATGCTGGGTCCCTTCCAAAAGCACATGTGGGTTCTGGATAGAGAGAGAGAGATCTTTTCTTCAATGGTGAGGCATTATGTTGTTTGCCAAATGCCTACATAATATGGTATGGTTGTAGGAGAAGCAAAAAGGAAAAGAGCACAATTTAATCATGTCACAGCAACCTCTCAGCAGATAAACTGCTCAACTGACAGAAGGGCCCAGCAACCCTGGTGTGTTACATAATCATAGATTCATAGAACGTGAGGGTTGGAAGGGACCTTGGGAGGTCACCAGTCCAACCCCCACTATATTATCCCAGCCAAAGCTTTGTCTAGCCAAGTCTTAAAAACCTCCAAGGACAGAGATTCCACCACTTCTCTGGGTAACCTGTTCCAGTGCTTTACTACCCTCCTAGTGAGAAAGTTTTTCCTCGCTAGGAGGGTAGTAAACCCTCAGCTTCCCTTGCTGCAACTTCAGACCATATTGCCTTGTTCTGTCATCTGCCACCATTGAGAACAGTCCAGCTCCATCCTCTTTCGAACCATCCCTCAGGTAGTTGGAGGCTGTTATTAAATCCCCTCCCAGTCTTCTCTTCTCCAGACTAAATAAGCCCTGTTTCCTCAGCCTCACCTCACAAGTCACTGAACCATTTTCATTGTCCTCTGCTGAACGCTCTCAAACTTGTCCACATTATTTCTGTAGTGGGGGTCCCAAAACTGGACACACTACTCCAGATGTGGCCTCACCAGTGCCAAATAGAGGGGAACAGTCATTTCCCTTGGCCTGCTGGCAATGTTTCTAATATGAAGCCCAGTATGCCACTAGCCTCTTTTGCAATGAGGGCACACTGTTGGCTCATATTCAGCTTATTGTTCACTGTAACCCCTAGGTCCTTTTCTGCAGAGCTACTGCCCAGCCAGTCAGCACCAGTGCATGGGAGTGTTCCATCCTGAGTGCAGGACTTACTATTTGACTTTAACGAACTTCATGAGATTCTTTTGGTTCAATCCTACAATATGTCAAGGTCTCTCTGGATCCTCACCCTACCCTCCTGTGCATCTACAGCTTCAACCAGCTTCATGTCATCTGCATCATTTATGAAGATATTGAATAAAACAGGCCCCAGAAACTCCAGAAACTTCCTGGATTGCCTGTGCACTGCTGTATTGTCCTCCCAGCAGATGTCAGGGTGATTGCAGTCCCTCATGAGAAACAGGACCTGTGATCAGGAATTTCTACTACCTGTTGGAAGAAAGCCTCATCCACCTCATCTTCCTGGTTTGGTGGTCTATAGCAGACACCCACAATGACCTTGCCCTTGTTGCTCTCTCTCTGACCCAGTGCCAGATACTCTTAACAGGCCTATCTCCAGTTTCATACTAGAGGTCTGAGCAATCATACAGCTCTTTTACACGAAGCACAACTCCTCCTCTTCTCCCTACCAGTCCTTCCTGAACAGTTTATAGCCATCCAGGACAGTGCTCCAGCCATGCGAGCTCCCACCTAGTCTCTGTTACTCCAATCACATCGCAGTTCCATGACTGGGTGAGGACTTCCAATTCTTCCCGCTTGTCTCCTATGCTTTGTGTATTCATGTACAGACACCTGAGGTAATTAGCTGTATGCCTTACTTTCTCAAGAAGGAGGCCCTGTTTCCTGCTCTTGCTTGTGCTTCTTCCAGGTCACCTACTTCCTCACTTAGCTTGGGGCTTTGGTCTCCATCCCCTGGCAAACCTAATTTAAAAGTCCTCCTCACTATGTTCACAAGCCTGGAAGGGACCTCGGAAGATCATCGGGTCCAGCCCCCCGCACCAGGCAGGAAAAATGACAGGTGAGGTCAGGTGACCCCAGAAACATGACTGTCCAGTCTCCTTTTGAACATTTCCAGGGTAGGTGACTGCACAACTTTTGGAGGGAGCTTATTCCATAGTCTGGACACCCTGACTGTGAAGTTTTTTCCTAATGTTGAGCCTGAAACAGTCTTCCAGGAGTTTGTGGCCATTACTCCTGCTTTTCCCCAAGGGCGCCCTGGTGAACGGCTGTTAACTGATCCCCTGATGTAGTGGTAAGCTGCTACCAAATCCCCTCTCTCTCAGCCTTCTCTTTTTCAGGCTGAAGAGTCCCAGGTCCCTCAGCCTTTCCTCGTATGGCTTGTCATGCAAGCGTCTGCTCATACGGGTGGGCCCTTCTCCGGACTCTCTCAAGTTTTATCATGTCCTTGTTAAATTGCAGTGCCCAGAACTGGATGCAGTACTCCAGTTGGGGTCTCACCAATGCTGAGTTGAGCAGAAGAATCACCTCCTTGGTCTTGTTGGAAATGCATCGATTGATGCATGCCAGAGTATTATTTGCCCTGCTGGCAACAGAGTCACACTGCTGGCTCATATTCATGCTGTGGTCTATTTCATTTGTAGTGCTAATCAGGTTAGCATGCCAAGCCTGTAGTTGTACAGGCGATTGCTGGTCCCTAGGTGGGGTACTTTACATTTCTCAATGTTGAACTTCATCTGGTTCTGACTTGCCCAGCTTGCTAGACTTAGTAGGGCTGTGCGAGGCTTCGGACAGAGCTTTGGATCCGGAGAAGTTTCGGACGGTTCGGGGTCCAAGGCAGCATCTCCAGGTTGAAGTGTCGCCTCGTTCAGCTTTCCGAAGCGGTTCAGAGCTGCCTCGGAGATCCAGCCATAGGGTATAATGGGGAAAACAATAAAATATCTATAGCTTTGTTGTTTTTTGTCCGATTAAATAAAATTTTCAGGGGTGGTAGACTCTGCAAAGAGAATGAAGCCTACCAAATTTCAAGAAGATCGGTGCAGGGGTTTGGGGGGAACTGCACCCCAAGTTCTCGAAAGCAAAACTCATGTCACATCTAGGCATTACAACATAGCCGGGCAAAAACTGCAGGGGTGGTAGGTCCTGCCAAGTTTCAAGATCAGTGCAGGGGTTTGGCGGGGGGGAGGTGGGGAGAGA
>NW_017728936.1:264191-269691 GCF_001723895.1 Crocodylus porosus | reverse complement strand
GCCGGATCCAAAGCCAGATAGGATCGCTGCCAACTCGCACAGGCCTACTGTCTAGATCTACCTGTATCTGTAGCCTATCTTCAAGCGTGACCATGCTTCCCCATAACTTGGTGTTGTCCATGAACTTGGCCAGTGAGATCTTCACCTCCTCATCCAAATCATTGATAAAAATGTTGAAGAGTACAGGACCAAGCAACAACCCCTGCAGGACACCACTGGCCACTTCTCACCAGGATGACACAGATCAGTTCATTAGGACTCTCTGGGTCCTACCCCACAATCAGCTTCCTACCCACAGTCTCACAATTAAGCCCACTATCTTCAAATTTTCTCGTGAGAACACCATGGGACACGAGATCAAAGGCTTTCTGGAAGTCAAGGTATACAATATCCACCACTTCTCTCTTATCCAGGTGGTGAGTTACCAGATCATAAAAGAAAATGAGGTAGATAAGACAAGACTTGCCCACGATGAAGCCTTGCTGGCTGTCATTCAGAATCCTACCTCTTGCAAGCGCATCACACAGACTCCTTAATGAATTTTTCCAGGATTTTCCTCTGGATAGAAGTTAGGCTAATTGGCCTACACTTACTCAGGTCCTCCCTCCTCCCCTTCTTGAAGATGGGCATAACATTGGCCTTTTTGAGGGTATGGAGACATCTTCCAGCCATCTCTCTGGGTCTTTTAAATTGGCTGCCTATCTCTTCCTGCCTACCAAACAAAGGGCCTTGTTACACCTTATGCTGTGAACTGCACAAACATTAATCAGCTTAGTGTTATTTGGCTTAGAAATGTTTTTTTTGCCTTAACGTGTGACTGCTTCACTAACTGTCCTTTACTTGCACAGCTGCAACTTGTCACTAAAGGCTTGGTGAAAAGAGACAGGACTAGAAGCCTACATAAAAGTGGGCCTGATCCTTTCTTTCTCCAGAGCTCACCCCCCTGTGCCGCTGCTGGCTGGGCTGCCAGCTGGTCAGGTGCTGCCTGAGCTCTGAGGAGCTTGATCCTTTTTTTCTCCAGAGCTCACTCCCCCATGAGCAATCAGCCGGCTTAGGCAATGGTGAGAGGCACTGTGGCCACTGGGCACTCTGGGGCTGCAGTGCTTGCTGTCTGGTGCCCCTGGGGGGATGGAGTGGGTAGGGGGGAGGGGAGAGGGCACCATGCCTGGCTCTGCTGCACCTTGGCATCTCTACTTGCCCTAACTCAGGACAGGCCATTACATCGTGGAATGCTGGAGGACTTTAATTTGGGGAGAATAGCTGTAGAACAGCAGCCACACCTTAATGGAGCAGGAGCAAAATTAGGTGGATTAAAGATAATCCTACCCTGGATTGGCATAACATTAAACACAGACACATGTGGCCAGCATGCGGTGAGGCTGGGTCATGGGAGCAGCCCCAGGTGCTGGATGCAGGTAAGTCTATGGGGAGTGGGGGGTTGGAGGTCCAGGGGACTGTCCAGAGGGCTGGGGAGGGGGTGGTAAGGGCAGGCCATGTGTTTGTGTCCGTCAGTGCTGGGGAGGGAGATGGGAGCAGGGCCCTTCAGCAGGGTAAGGGGGTTTGGGTGGTCCTTCACAGTGGGGAGCTGCATGCTTGGGCTGGTGGCATGGGGCCAGTGCCCATACACACAAAGGGTCTGCACTCACTGCTCAGGGAGTGGAACAGGAGCGGCACTTTCTGCTTGAGCTCTGGCCCAAGTGGGATGTAGAACAGCAGCCACGGCCCCTCTGGCAGGGTTGGGGGGTAGGGGGCAGGGGACAGAGGACTGTGGGTCAGGTATTGGCAGGGCCAGAGGGATGTGGGTTGGGATAAGCCGATGGCCAATGGGTTCCAGTACAAAAAAGGTTGAGAACCACTGCTTTAAACCACTTAAAGGTGTTAATGTAAAGCCAATCCAGGGGTTAATTTCAAGAGCTCCAGAAGCTGCTTACATTTACCATGCAACAAGGCCCAAACACTGAACAAACCAAACACAAAGGTAGCTCTGGCTCACTTACCTTCCAGGAGGAGGATCTAGTGTCTGGTGCCTGGCTTCTCTTCCTCCCCTTCCTTATAAACTTCCCTGTTTGCTGTCCCTGTTCACTCACTCCCTTCAGTGTTGACCCCTTCACTCTTGCTCCTTGTTGCAGTTCATTGTACACATGTGGAGACCTGAGAGGGGTTTCTCTGAATTTTAAGATGGGTCTAAAGCAGAACCCTGCACTAGCCAGGTAGCCTTGGCACCTGGGTTAACTCAGACTCCAGCCAGGTATGCTGGCTCTCACTTCCCTCTGCCAGCAATGCCTCCAGCAGCCTCCAGCTGTGCAGATCAAGGGACTTTTAGTAAGAAGGCTCTAGTGACCTCATGCTCCGAGTGAGGTTGTGCCTGTTCAGCACCCTAGCGAGTCAGAGACCTTCATGCCTAGTGATATGGAAAGGATAGGCCATGAGCTTTTTGGCTTAGCAAAGGAATGGCTACCAGCAACTAAGCCTGTACAAAGGCTGTGCTTGCTACACAACACTCCTTTTGCTTGCTTAGCTCTGTACCACACTCATGAGTATCGCTAGGCTACACTTAGTGTCACAGTTTCCATAGTAACTGATGTATTTCAAAGAAGAAAAAGTGGAAGGAGCTTGGGTAGGGAAAGAGGATCAAATAAAACCCAACTGGATAATCACTACAGGCAAGGCGTGGGTGCGAGACAGTGTTCTGGGAGATATCTGTGTCACTGCCTGATGACTCAACTGATTGCAGTTACGGACTGTACAGCATCCCCCACTGCAGCATGCATATGCACGCACACACACACACACACTAACATTCTCATTCCCCCTACAAGTTCAATGTAAGAACCAGAAACTATGTCTAACTCTGTGCAGCATTTAGAACTGCAAGGCCCCAATCTTGAAAGGGGCCGCTGGGTACTGCTGTAATAAAACAATACTTACAGTGCCATGGCTGACTGGAAATAGTGGGACATGACCAGAAAACACTGGGGAGAAGTAGAATAAGCTTTCTGGGTGACTGTGGCAGGCCAGTAGGGGGTGCTACTACACTGAGCCACCCACCTCACTGTGCCTGACCATAACCTTGCTTTGGGTGTCTCCCCTGGGGCGCCTGTGTCCAGCCAACCCCCTTCCTGCAGCACACCCACAAGCCTGGGGTAACCGGTGCCACCACCCTGCCACCAAAGTCTGGTCTTTGTAAGGGACATGGACCCTGTAGAC
The DNA here is from genome assembly GCF_001723895.1 of Crocodylus porosus. Classification (NCBI taxonomy): domain Eukaryota; kingdom Metazoa; phylum Chordata; order Crocodylia; family Crocodylidae; genus Crocodylus; species Crocodylus porosus. The sequence goes on along the minus strand of NW_017728936.1, from coordinate 266,484 downwards.
CTTGGGGTTGCTTAACCCACCATGGTACTTTGGGGTGCTTCTCTTAACCTGAAGCATTCACAAATAGCCTCCATTAGCCAGCCGAGCCAAAGGGAGCTGAAAAGGCTTGCCTCATCCCTCTTAAGCACATACAGCAAGGCTTGCTATAACGGATAGCTTTATTGACTGGCGAGGGTAGGCATGGGGAAGGATACAGGTCAGAGAAGTAACAAAAGAAAGACCCTGAGCAAACAGAAGCGGCTTGGTAGCCTTCTAATACACTTCTAGATCACTTCATCCTAAGTTACTAGCTAAAATCCAAGTAAGTTACTCACATATGCATCCAGAACTTGACTAAGCTCTTTCTCTGGAGGCTGCATGGCTTGTTCATGGTGTCCCAAAATGTGTCTGCCCCGCTACCTCATGAAGGGGGTCTTATACACTGGTTAATATCCTCATCACCAAGTTCCCACCAGAAGCAGACCCATTGGCTGCGACCAGCACTTCCAAATGACATCAGCCTGACCAGGTGAGATGACCAGTCACATGACCTGCATTGGCAGGAACCTGAGGCACTAGCGGAGCAGGGCCCCCCTCCCTTTGGAATGTCCGTAGCCCAGCTAGTCATGCAGGCACAACGGCAACACAAGAAGGGGGGTTGGGCTGCTGCCTTACAACAGAGACAGACTGGGGGGAGGGCAATTACTCCGCAAAGGTTATGCATCTAGTCAGCCCTGGCAAGACTGTGGGAGCCAATTAAGTAGTCCAGCTATTCTTATCCCAAGGGGCTGCTAACATAAGAAACATTTCAGTGAGACTTGGAGTGACCAGCCCAGGTAGGCAATCCACCCTGGGTACAATTCCATCAACCTCAATGGAATTACAGTAAGGATGAGTTGACACCACACGATTGTTCTCTGTGACCTCGTGGTTCGTGCCAGGCAATAGTGGCATATGCAATGCCCCATCAAAGTATTTCATGTTTGCTGTGCATCTACCTGGCTCTTCACTATTCTTTGTAGACAGAAAGGCAGATGAGCCATGCATGCAAGTTCTAGAAGAAGCCCTGCACAGCCCAAATTGTGTTAACAAGTGGAATTTACTCATGAGAACAGTTCCCAGCAGGAAGCCTGAGTGCCAAAAGATGCAACTCTGTCTAAAGAACAAGTCCCTTCTGAGTCTAACATGCTACAAGTTAGGAAGCCAGTAAGGAACAGAAAGACTTGGAAACAATCATGCCAAGATTGTAAACTTAGATCCTAGTAAAAATAAACTCAGTTAAGAGGATTATAATGCTAAGGGACTATTGTGGTTCTATGCAAGGGGACTACAAGAAGGGGATCACATAAAGGAATTTATATATTTTAACAATCAGAGACAACTGCAAAACATCAGAGAACTTCTGCAGCCATCTGGACTGACACACTCATCCCACGGGTCTGCCACCAGCCAAAATGGTTACTCCATAAGAGCCAGGTCTCCTGGGTTTTGTTCTCACTCTGACGATCAGATGAGGACAGTTCCCAGAGACCTGCTAATCCCTTCCAAAAAGGGGAATGACACTTTCCCCTTCTTCCCCTGGGTGTTAGGAAGCATAACGATTACAGAAATTCTTTTAAATCTTTAGACAAAAAAAAACTTGAGCCAGACTCTCACATTCCTGGCATGCTTAAACATTGCCAAGAGAATGCAAAGATAATTTCTAAATTAAGCTAAATGCCCCAAATCTTAGCAGCAGCAGGTTGAGATGCAAGCTTTCACCTCCATTCCTTCACCGATTCTAGTCTGTTTCAGACCAGACAAGGAACCTGGATGAGAGGAATCCAAAGGAGTTGACACAGTCACTGCACACAGAAAATGCAGAGGGTGAGTTTACATAACAGCCTGCCAGGCAGTGAGATGTGTGCCTGTGCGTCATGTGGTGGAAGGCGTGTTGTTCGGAGAAGCTTCCCTTTCACATTTCCTTACTTTTTCCCTTCATAAAGCATTCATAAAATACTTAATTAAACATGACAGTCAGAGGGAGCTAGCAGGCATCATGCAAATGAACCCCAAGGAATGAGTAACTGTATCTAACTAATCAAGAGGTGCAAGGGGAGTATCAGTCCCCTAGCAGGGAACATTAACACATGCCAGGCTAGCAAGTGAACAACCTGCCTCCTTCAATTCAAAGACTAGGTTCATTCTTCTGACAGTTATTTCTTCTGAAGTACCCATTCACTGTTAGCATACACCTGATTGCAGCCTCAACTCCCATCAGAAATGCATTGTGCCAGATGCTGTACATGCACAGCTTCATGGTCTTGTACAGAGA
>NW_017728936.1:255361-262971 GCF_001723895.1 Crocodylus porosus | reverse complement strand
ATGTGCAGTGGCATCAGGTTCCTACCCTGAAATGGCTCGATGAAGTGCTGGGATGTGGGTGCAGTGCGTTCCCATCGGTACTTGGGGATAGGTTTGCCGGAGGGAGACTTGCAGCTCATGGTGATGTTGCCCCCAACGTAGGGGCTCCCATGGATCTGGCATGTTGGAGCAGATGGAGGAACTGTAGAGAGCCAAGAAGACAGCATTAGTGCCTGTCAGTGGACAATTTCCAGCAACAACTTGCAAAAAGAAACAGCACCATCTCCTGGCCACAGGCAACATCCAAGAAATCCATGCTGAAATAAGAAAGCCAGAGCTGTCCCTGGTGCTCTGACTGTTCTAGCCTGGCTCTCCATTGCAGGTGCTGCAAAGAAAATCTGCCCTGAGCCATTACTGGGAACAATATGTGAAAGTATTCAGGCTCCACATTCATGTGCAATGTCCACTAGATAGTTAATGCCTTCAATGCACCAACATAATCATACTACACAGGATGGACCTTGATCCATGCTCCAAGTTTGCTGTGCTGAAACGAAGCTCTTATCTAATCAGACCAGATAAGGAGGAAGCAGCACCCTGTTCTGGACAGGTATTCATGAAGCCAGGAGCAAGGGATGAATCTGCGCTGAACTTTGCTTTCAGATATTTATTTCTGAACATACAAGATTGCTACAGTTCTGTAGTTGTCCCAGACCCTATCCCCAGGATATAACTGAGTTGCTCTGATATGACGCATCTACTTCCAAATCCCCTGGACTGTCCTACAATCTCAGCTGTCACAGAGGAACATAGGCACAGCCAGGGCAGATCATACCCCATCTCACTACAGTTGGTGGCTGGTTTCAGATAGTAGCAGTAGCAGGTGCTGCACAGAAATGTGTCAGACCCCTACAGCAACAGGTGAGGGATAGTCAGTACAATCAGTCCTACTCACTAAGTCTCACACTAGGCTCTAACAGTTAGAGAGATGGGTGAGCCTGGAGGCAGGTGGCTCAATAGCCCTTCCACAAAGGCGTGATTCCTGGTGGCAACCCTGGATATTCTTTATGTCCATAATGTCTGACCCCTCACTGCCTGTTGCTCAATGCTTCTCAATGACTTTGTGGCGAGAGTGCTAGAGCTCATCATACACTGTGTAAAAAGGCATTTCTGGGGTTTGAATTTGGCAATTTAAATTCCATTGAACGGTCTCTTTTTCCTGGATGAGAACAGAAACTCCTGGTGTCTCGCTCAGTACCCTTTCTATAGGAACACTTCCAATCTGCTCTGTCTCTCTCTCTGTATCTGAGTGTTTCCCATGTTCTCAATTATTCATCTCACACCCCTCAGAGCTCTCACAGTTCCACAATACCCTTTTTGAGACAGGTTCCAGTACAGCATAAAAGGGCCAGAGGGGGTTATACCACAAATTCATATAATTATATTATCTCCTCTCCTGTGTTATTCACTGCTCACTTTCTATGTCTTAACTGCAGATAGTCAGACTCTTCCAAATCAAAGGTTCATTGGGACATGCTGATTTCCTGAGCCTGAAGCATTTCATTCCCAATGAGCCAGGTCCAGGTACCTCACCAAATGCAAGGCCAGGTTCTGAAGGACACTGCTGGAGGCTGGTGCCCAGAAGCTGTGGGGCCCCAGGACAGAGGGGCCCAGTCATGCCAATGACCCCTGGAGCTGCTCAATGAAAGTGATATCAGTACTGGAATATACCAGTTCCACCAAGCAGCCCTAGGATCCCAGGAGCTTCTAGTTAGCTGGAAAATTCAGAACATTTGTATTTCAGTTTGACTTGGACCACAATTCACACACAAATTTAAAAACAAAATCCTCTGAAGTAGGGAAGTCTGGCTTGGACCAGCTTGAATCCTAATACCTTATCTGTTTTCCTTTTTCCTCTTTTAAGCACAGCTGTGAATTGAGCAGAGGTTTCAGTGGGTAGTAGTCAGACACACTCCAGCTCTTTCCTGAGTTAATGCAGGTACATTACAACTTTGTAAAGTGCACAAAAAACTGACATTTTCTCTCCCCAGCATGCATTAGTTGCCTGTATGGAAAGCAAACTACATATGCACGGCCCACTCACTCAGCTTAGCTAGTCTCTCTGGTGTCCCTCGCAATCCTCTAAGTAACTAAGTAACTTTGCATCCTTTGCAGAGTTTACCACCTCATTGCTCACTTCCCTTTCTAGTACAATAGTAAACCTATTAAACACAGGGCTGTGTATAAACCTCAAAGCCCATTTATGTTAACCCTTTGCCATCACTTTATGCATTATTGTACTGGGCATCACAGTGTGGTTGTGATATGAAAGGGGAGGCCCTATTCAATTCTGCTCTACTTTGGTTTTGGATCATGCCTGGACCATAAACACAAGTTTGTTACAGCCACATTTTTCAGCTTTCCCTCTTTCTCCATGAAGAATATTGAAGCTGGTGCTCTGCAAGTCCATTTTGGGGTCACATTAGCACCTGAAGCCATGAAGGAGCACACTGGGACTGGAAACAGGGGAGAGCAAGTGATGTCCCAGGGATGCACTGGGAAGGAGGTAGCCTCAGCAGCATCACCAACCTGGCTGTGCCTAGAGACCAACAGAGGAGCTGTGCCAAAGAGGCAGAGACAAAGCAAGGCCTTTCTCTATTGAACCATTGCTGGAAGTTGCCAGACTCAGTGTAGAGGGAAGGGCAATGGGGAGAGGCTGATCCCTGGAGAGAAAGCCAAGTTCAGAAAAGGTATGCTCTACTCTTTTCATATATTAGGTAGGGAAGAAAGTTCCCCCCTCATCAGCATGAGCAGGGCACTGGGCTTCTTGCTAGAGTGGATCAAGGATAGATTTACCCAAAACTGTAAGGTTGACGAGTCCAATATTTTTCCCATCGATGGCGCTATCATCCTCCACGTTGACTGTGCATGCGTATTGGCCAGAATCTACCTCCTGGGTATTGTTGATAAAAATGGAAACATTAAAGTGCGGCACGGGGTGCACAAAACCAATCCGGTGCTTCAGGGATGTCTCCTCCACTTTTATAATTCCATTAATGTATGTCAATATCTGAAAGGGGAGAAGAGAGTACAATTACCTACGAGTCTTGCAGCCTTCAGAGGAAAGGAGTTATTACTGCATGCTCAAAAATGCACATCTACATTAGAATGGAGACATGGATAACATTTCAGTTCACACCCAGCAGGTGAGTTACTCCTTCCTGAGATGAATGGGGTTGTTCTCATCTCTCCAAACTATTGTCCCAGATTCTCTGCAGTCTCAGCACTCATTATATCTGGGACATTTCTGAAGTTGGGTGTATGGAGCAATATTGGCATTGCCATTTGCCTCCTTACCAGGTGCAGACAGAGTCCTTCCCTTGCCCCTAGTCGAAAATCTTTTCTTATTGCACAGAGAACAACGTTAAAAGAACTGCAGACCCACAAATATCAAGCCGTCAAGAGCTGGGGGAGTTTTCATAAAGGCTGCCTGTGCATGGCCTAGCTTATCTTCAGCTTGTGAATGTCCAGCACAAATCCTCAGATTTAAATTGTTGAAGAACTGCAGTAGAATAAACTTGATAATACAGATCAGGGGAGGGCTGTGTGGGTACGAGGTGTGCAGTTCAGTGACTGTTCACAGGAACCTCCTGTATTATCTCCAGTCAGTGACTGCAGCATAGACACCTACATAGATGTACTTGTGCTGGCTTTAACCTTGTTGGCTAGGAGACTGACAGCAGTGAAGCTGTGGCGGTATGTGTCCCCAGGGCCTGAGCTGGCTTGTACAAACTATGTTGAGGCCCCTGCAGCTGAGGTTTCACAGCTGTCAGCACCCAACCTGCAACCATGCTGTGACTGCAAGATATACCAATGGAGTCTAGTGTCCAGGGTCCACTTTCCCTCAAGTCAGCTACAAGTGACATGTGGAGGGAAGTGCTTTGAAAGGAGACTCACCCATGAAGTGAGGTTTTTAGAACAAAACCAAGGCATTTTACAGCACTGAGAGGAAGCATCACTGACCCCTGTGATCTTCCAGCCTAGCGTGCTCTTTTGCCTATTCTAGCTGTTTCTCTCCCTCGCTAGAACTCTCCACTCCTCCTCCTCTCCCTGACGTGACAAGTCCCCTCCTGCCCTGTCTCTGACTAGGAGAATCTGCCTTCTGGTTCTTCCTCATAATATAATGAGCCATTGCCATTGTCAGTAGTTTGGTTAGCTTGTTAAATATCATGTCCTACTGAAAAACCCTGATAAAGGTTCGCTGTGTATGCGGGGTATCCTTATACACTAACTGAAAATGAGTAGATAGATCCCAAGTGATGGGATGCATATGAGCTCATCTAATAACAGACTGGCTCTGTCTACATTCATTTTTGCAACACTGAGCTTCCAGCAGTTGCAAATCTCCACAGTTCCCCTCCCCTTCCATCTGGAAGGAGGGATTTAGTCTTCTTGGACTCCTACTAGAGTGGTTTAGCCAATGGATGGAGACACACGTGTTACAATGAACACAAGGCATTTTGGAGAGTGACGGACTCTGTTTTTAGGACTCCCGAGGGAAGGGATGCCAACCCAAGGCAATTTTCTTACTGACAATCTGCAAATGTTTTACTGACGACCACATTTTTGTGACACATTTTACATAATGAAAATTTGACACTTAAGCCAGGCCCTGGGCAAAGGCCAGATTCAAATTTAGGGGTTTAACATCAACCATAGTAAAAAAGTTGGATTGCCAATCAAAAACTTGCAGATTATGAGGGTTTTTAAAAAGGCTTGGATTAGCAACTCTGCTTGACTGCAGCAATATTTTTTACATCATGCTTCCCTAAATGCAGGAACCAGGTCCCCCTAATCACCTACACACCCTTTCACACCCAACCACACCCTGCATCATGCTGCTTCCTAGCCCACCACCCAGCTGTACCTCCCTCCAGCCCCCCAAAGAAGGACTACTGTCTGCTTACTTGTGACCCAACAGTGTTACAGGCAAGTGATGGGATGCAACAGCAGCAGCACATGGCTGGGGTGGGGGCAAGGGGTTTACAGAGGCTCCTGTGGGTTACAAAGCCCTGAGAGAATGCTCTGTGCAGAGTACTGAGTTCCCACTTGGATACTAGGAGGAGCTGCTCTGCCTGTCCTTCAACACTGTGCCTCCAGCTTACTTCTGGTTAGAAACCTTCAAACAAGCTCCCAGTTGCTTAGATTTTTTTTTTTTTTTTTTTTAAATGGAGGGCTCCATTTTTATTTTATTTATTTATTTTTTACAGACTTTATGGACACGTGGTTTTAGCCTTGTTTTTTTATAGACTGCCCTAATGTCCTCTCTGAGTCATGAGCAGATGCCCTTATTTTAGCCTGAAAATTCTGAAAAGGTTTCCAACTGGTAGAAGATAGCACCTCCAGACCTTGCACTGTGTAGGTCACAGAATTAAGTCCAGGGCAAGAAGGCAGGAGACCCCAAGTTTTAATCCAACCTTTACTGCTCACTAGCCTTTAATGGCACTCAAACATTTTAGTGGGTACCCTGAGACATAAGAAGGCAACTCAACACTATAGAGAGGCTGGGAGGCTGAACAACTAGTCTGAAGCGAGAGCACCAAGATGAGAAGACAGGTCTCTGCAGTAGGCATGTCTACTGATATCTGTCAGTAGCTTTCCAGGCCAATGCCTACCTTCCCTATGATCTTGTATGCACTGGAGAAGACATCCAGCTGCATTTTCAGTGAGTTTTACCCTGACAACATCCAAGGGTGCCCACAGAAGACCCATTTGCTGCATCACATTTGCCCTTGGGACTACCCTCAGGCTTCCCAAAGCTGGTGAGGTATGAGCTTCAGTCAGCTGTTCCCTCAGCTAGCGGCTCTCCAGAACCCAACAGGAGGACAAAGGATTCATGTGGTGGAAGTGGCAGCTCAGGCTCTTTTTAAAACTCTGCTGCTAGCTACCAGCACCCACTCACAGCCTACTGTCATCTCTTAAGCATTTCCCTTTGCTGTTGGCCTCACTGCTAAGATCACCGAGGGCCCTGTTACTCCCCCTAGGCTCTCTTTTGCTAGGTTCCCACTTTCCTCTTGTCCAAGCAAGACATTTACCTGCAATCGACTGGCTCCAGGTCTTTCGAAGACCCATAAGATATAGGGTTTCTTCTGAGAGCTGCTCTTATACCAGACTGGCAGCACCACCTGCTGTCCTTGAACTGAAGAGACAGAGACGTTTCCTACATGCATTTCCAGCAGTGCTGATGAGAGACCTGAAAAGAGAGAGAGAGAGAGAGAGAGAATCAGCATGCTAGGGCCCAATGCCTATTCCTGCTATGAACAAAAGGTAGCACCAAATACAAGATCCCATTGATATACACCAAAACCCCAAGTTCTCTGAGGTACTAGGGGTAAAATAAGGGGCATGGCATGTACATCTGCAATACATCATGACATAGAACTGGCAACTGGTACTTCACAGTGCAATGGCATTTTTAACCTGAGGCTCTCACAGTGTGGGACAGGCTATACAAGTGTCTTTAGGGCCTCCTGTTAGAAGTCAGGGCAGCAGATAAGCTAAATTGCCCCCAGCTGATCCCAGTTACCTGAGGAGGCCAGGCTGCCAGCAGCCCACTTCCAGCTGGCCTCAGTTACCAGAATTTGCATGGTTCCCTCCACTCTTTCAGTGCCCAGAAGACTAGTCAACAGGACAGATACCTCTGTCTAGCCCTGGGCTTCCAAATCCTTGTTTCTGGTTCCTGACTAGTTGTTGCTCGTTCCCTGGGTCCCGCTTCCTGGTTTCTGCCTGTTGGATCCTAGTTACAGACTCCAGCCCAGACCCCCAACCATCTTGTTCCTAACTTCAGTCCAGACCCCTATCTTCTGCCAGCTACTTCCTGGCCTGTGACTTTAGTTTGGTGATGGCCCACATCGTGTTCCTTACAGCTGTGGCTGCCTGCTCTAGCTCCTCCAGAAAGTGACTCTGGTCTGGATCCCTCTGCTCCGGATCCCCCTGGCTCATGGCCAGAGGTGCATCTGGACAGCTCTGTGCCTGGAGCAACTATGTGATGCCTGAGACAGAACTGGCTGCCACAGTGCTGACGGCAGTGGCACGATCAGCTGCAGCTATTTTTGTAGCCCATACAAAGGTGGTACCTGTGGCTGGTGCCCCACTCACACCCTCTTCATTGTGATACTAATTGTGGTTCCACCCAGGGCGACTGGCTGCATCTTGGTCCTTTACAGACCCTGGCCTCCTGATGGCCCGCACCTGATCTCCTGAGTCATGGCTAGTTTGGACCATCTGTTTTTGATCCCTTGGGTTGTGGCTCTCTAGGGTCAAGCACTGACTCCCTGGGTCCCAGCTGTATCCATGAAACCTCCATTGTCAGAAGCTGTATTGGAGTTGTCCCGCGCAAAGTGTGCATATGTACACACACACACGCGCGCGCACGCAAAGATGCACATCAACCAGAACAAGACAAAAAGCAAAAGTCTGCTTTCTGGAAAGCAGCAAGCAAAATCCAGGAAGGTAGGACTTGGGGCCGGTGTTTAAGAGCTGCAAACCAATTTTATTTTGTATCCCTCTGATTTACAAGCAGCTTGTTTCTAACACTTGATGCTGTGAGTGGAGACCTGCACAAACAATTC